>NC_073252.2:6331800-6632600 GCF_029289425.2 Pan paniscus | reverse complement strand
TGTGTGTCTCTTAGGCCATCGATCGATCGTGGAGCTAAATCTGCTTCCCTGCCAGGCTGGGAGCCCCAGCAGTCAGGGCGGGGTCTGGTCTGCTCCTTCTCAGTGCTGTGGGGGTACAGCTGCCTGGGTGCACATGCCAGCTCTGTCCAACCTTGGATTCCCCCTCTCAGTTCTTGGAAACCAAGGCATGCCATTCACCACAGACCCTCCTAGTCCTCCCAGGGGGTGACAAGCACTGTACCTTTTGCGTCCTGCTTAGCTGTATGCTTTTTTCCCAGAGGGAGAGAAAGACTCTGATTGGGAGTTCTAATTTAAATAAATTCAATTTAACTGTAGCCATGTGCTGGGTCTTTTGATGTATGTCATCTGGTGAAATCCTCATTACAGCCCTGCAAAGCAGAAGTTATCAACCCATTCTACAGATAAGAAAAGCAGAGCACAGAAAGGCTGAGTTTTCAAGAGATCACACAGATGTTAGGCAGTGGGGCTGGACTTTCAAGCTCTGGGTTTTGTGATTCAGAAGTCAGGACTTTCTTCCTTTTTCATAGCTTGGTTGATTCCTTTCTAAGCACTTATGAATCACCTGAGGTGGGCCATGGCAGAGCTGTGAAGATGGACTCACCACACAGAGAGCGTGCAGGGCTCAGTGGCTTGTGCAGTGAGCGGTGAAATAGAACAGCACCTTTCCTACGGTTCCAGCAAGCTGCGTTCTGCTCCCTGAGAGGAATTGCATAATCATTAAGGTGTTCTGAGTGGAGAAGGAAAGGAGGCTGTTACAGGCTAGATTGTGTCTCCCCCATCCCCATTCATACGTTGAAACCCTAACTCCCAGAACCTCAGAATGAGACTATATTTGGAGACAGGGCCTTAAAGGGGTGATTAAGTTAAAATAAGGCTGGCAGGGTGGACCCTAATCCAATCTGACTGGTGTTCTTATAAGAAGAGGTGATTAGAATCCACAGAGAGATGTTAAGATGCAGGAATGAGAATGTGAGGACACAAGGAGAAGGCAGTCACCTTCAAGCCGAGGAGACGGGCCTCAGAAGGAGCCAGCCCTGCTAACACCGTGTTATTGGACTTCGGGCCTCCATAGCTATGAGAAACACATACTGTTTAAGCCACTCGGTCTGTAGCATTTTGCTATGGCAGCCAGGAATCCTCCTGTAGGATCTGACATGCCTTGGTCTGAGTGCTTGCAGCTCATGTTTGTAGTCAGGTCATCTTTTGGAGATTTGCTGAAAAAGCAGTTTTTCAAGATGAACTCCATGTGTGGGAGGCCTTCTAGGGCACCTCCGCATCCGGCGTCCCTGGTGAGCTCATGCGTGAGTCCTTTTGTGGCTCTTGGCAGGGCTGCCTCCATCCCTAACTCCGGTGGCTGCTTGGTTGCCATGGCGACAGCTTCCTCCATCCTGAGAGCAGGCTCCTGCCGAGACATCTGGATGAGCCTCGCTGTGCTCGGTGAAATCGGTGGAGCCCAAGGCTGCAGCCCTCTTTCTCATGGATCCCTGCTCTGCACCCAGCATCCCCCATGCTGAGGACACAAGCCAGTCCAGCCAGCCTGGCATCAGGGTCCTTGGGGTGCCCACCCCATGGGGAAAGCTGCAGATGGTGTGGAAATGCGTTTACTCCAGAACAGTGGGAGGAATGCTGACTGGAAGTTAGGGAGCCAGGATTTCAGTCCTTACTCTGCCAGGGCTCTGCATGTGGCCCTGGGCAAATCACTGCCCACCCTGGGCCTCCCTCTCCTCCTGGGTGGGATTGGCACATGGGCAGTTCCTGCCTGCAGGGGTGGACTATTTGCCTGGTCTGTGCTAGGCACGGCTCTCTGGGGTTATTACCATGTCTCAAAGTTCAATTACTTGCTGTGGTTTTTAGATTAGCTTGTCGTGGGATCTCCACTGGGGCCCATCACGAGGTGAACCAGTATTTGCACACTGCTTTTGGCGTTTGTGGAGTGCTTTGCATACTTGCTTCTCTCTTGAGCTCCTTGCCAGAACCAACCAGTGATGCTTCTTCATTTCACATACCTGGCTATATTTCCAGTCAGCAGAGATTTGCCCTGTAGAGGAGCGAGCAGCCCTTGGTTCCTGTGCCCACCTTACAGGAGAGGACGACCGGGGGGCAGACTGGTGCAGCTTGGCTGCCATGGCTCCTGGAGGTGCAGCCACCTCCTCCAGCCTCACGTGGGGCTGGAGTGGCTGAGCTCACGTGGCTGGGCTCCAGGAGAGCAGGCTGTGCCTCTGGTAGCAGGAGATGAAGGAGTTTCTTTTTTTTTTTTTTTTTACAGGTGAAATAAATTTTAATGATAAAATTATTTTAGTAATAAAAATCTTAATAATAAAATTTATTTAACTAAATATACCCGAAATATTGTCATTTCAACATTGGCACTAGCTACATTTCAAGTGCTTTTTTTGTTATTTAAGTTCTAGGGTACATGTGCAGAATGTGCAGGTTTGTTACATAGGTATACATGTGCCATGTTGGTGTGCTGCACCCATCAACTCGTCATTTACATTAGGTATTTCTCCTAATGCTATCCCTCCTCCATTCCCCCACTCCATGACAGGTCCTGGTGTGTGATGTTCCCCGCCCTGTGTCCGAGTGTTCTCATTGTTCACTTCCCACCTATGAGTGAGAACATGTGGAGTTTGATTTTCTGTCCTTGGAATAGTTTGCTCAGAATTACGGTTTCCAGCTTCATCCATGTCCCTACAAAGGACATGAACTCATCCTTTTTTATGGCTGCATAGTATTCAATGGTGTATATGTGCCACATTTTCTTAATCCAGTCTATCATCGATGGACATTTGGGTTGGTTCCAAGTCTTTGCTATTGTGAATAGTGCCGCAATAAACATACATGTGCATGTGTCTTTATAGTGGCATGATTTATAATCCTTTGGGTATATACCCAGTAATGGGAATGCTGGGTCAAATGGTATTTCTAGTTCTAGATCCTTGAGGAATCGCCACACTGTTTTCCACAATGGTTGAACTAGTTTATAGTCCCACCAACAGTGTAAAAGTGTTCCTATTTCTCCACATCCTGTCCAGCACCTGTTGTTTCCTGACTTTTTAATGATCGCCATTCTAGCTGGTTTGAGATGGTATCTCATTGTGGTTTTGATTTGCATTTCTCTGATGACCAGTGATGATAGCATCTTTTCATGTGTCTGTTGGCTGCATAAATGTCTTCTTTTGAAAAGTATTTCTTCATATCCTTTGCCCACTTTTTGATGGGGTTGTTTGATTTTTTAAAAATTTGTTTAAGTTCTTTGTAGATTCTGGATATTAGCCCTTTCTCAGATGGGTAGATTGCAAAAATTTTCTCCCATTCCGTAGGTTGCCTGTTCACTCTGATGGCAGGTTTTTTTGCTGTGCAGAAGCTCTTTAGTTTAATTAGATCCCATTTGTCTATTTTGACTTTTGTTGTCATTGCTTTGGTGTTTTAGTCATGAAGTCCTTGCCCATGCCTATGTCCTGAATGGTATTGTCTGGATTTTCTTCTACGGTTTTTATGGTTTTAGGTCTAACATTTAAGTCTTTACTCCATCTTGAATTAATTTTTGTATAAGGTGTAAGGAAGGGATCCAGTTTCAGCTGTCTACATATGGCTAGCTGGTTTTCCCAGCACCATTTATTAAATAGGGAATCCTTTCCCCATTTCTTGTTTTTGTCAGGTTTGTCAAAGATCAGATGGTTGTAGATGTGTGGTGTTATTTCTGAGGCCTCTGTTCTGTTCCATTGGTCTATATCTCTGTTTTGGTACCAGTACCATGCTGTTTTGGTTACTGTAGCCTTGTAGTATAGTTTGAAGTCAGGTAGCGTGATGCCTCCAGCTTTGTTCTTTTGCTTAGGATTGTCTTGGGAATGCGGGCTCTTTTTTGGTTCCATATGAACTTTAAAGTAGTTTTTTCCAGTTCTGTGAAGAAAGTCATTAGTAGCTTGATGGGGAGATGAAGGAGTTTCTATAAAAACCTCTGCATACCCAAGGACTATACAGGAGGCCTGTGTGGATCACACCTCCTGTGTCCTTGGAAGGGATGGCTGCAGACTTCACTCTTGGGTGGAAGAAATCCCGCTTTGCTGACTCCCCCAGGTGCAGGCTCTGAGCTCACTGGGGTGGTCTGAACAGCTGGGGACACCCAGCACCCCTACCCCCACCCACCAGGGTGAGGAGCTCCTTGTACTGTGGATGGGGGACCGGGATAGGCCCACCTGTCCCTCCAGGGCTGCACTTGCTCCATCTGACATTGAACCTGGGGCTGTGTGCAGTAAAGAAGGGAGGCTGTGTGACCCAAGCAAGACTGCATCGCCTCCTGTAGGCCTGGGGCTGTGGGCGGCAGGGCAAATCCACTGTGCATGGGGCTTTCTATGCACATAGCCATCCTTTGTTTAGGTAGCACCTCTGGCTGGTTTTCTGTTACAACAGCATAGTTGAGTCCTTGCAGTTTTAATAGAAATCCTACATCTGGCTAGGCCTGAAATATTGACTCTCTGACTCTTTGCAGAGAACACTTGCCAACACCTGTGAATGTTGGCACTGGAAGGAAAAGGGGGTTCATTTCAAGACATGAGGAGCTGAAGCCAGACAACTGCCAGGTCCCCGGGCCCCTCCACGGACCTGACAGCCCCTCCTTGCCCAGCACCTCGCTGTCCCTGTCTCATGCCCATGACTGCAGCTGTGACTTTCTCCTCCTGCTCCCTGAGCCTCAGATGACACAGAGTCCAGAGAGGCTGAGACTGGCCCGAGGTGCCACAGCAGATGAAAGGGAGATTTGAGGCTGGGACCCAGGGTCCCACCTGACAGCCCCTCCCTGCCCAGCACCTCACTGTCCCTGTCTCATGCCCATGACTGCAGCTGTGACTTTCTCCTCCTGCTCCCTGAGCCTCAGATGACACAGAGTCCAGAGAGGCTGAGAGACTAGCCCGAGGCTCCACAGCAGATGAAAGGTGGATTTGAGGCTGGAACCCGCGGTCCCTGGCAGCCAGGCAGAACAGGCCGCAGACCTTCTCAGCAGCTCACCTACAGAGCGCCCACTCTGAGCCTGGTCCTGTTCTCAGCGCTTCACGTGGACTACCTTACCCCATCCTCATCTGGGAGCTGCAGAGTGCAATTGCCCTTCTGAAGTTGGGGAAACCGAGGCACAGAGAGGTTCAGAAACTTGCCCAAAGACACATAGCTAGCAAGCGGCAGAGCTGGAGCCACCCCCAGATGGTCAGGGGGCAGGGATTGCACTCTGGAGCCACGGAGGGCGTATGGAAGACTCTGGAGCCCAACTGAGTCCCAGGCCTGGTCTGACCCTTCTCTCCTTGTCCCTGAGCAATTGGCTTCTCCTCGCCGAGCCTCTGTTTCCAATGTAGAAGGGGCACACCTCACTCACGGAAGGCAGAGGGGATTGGATGAGCCACAGATGCGAAGCTAGTCCCGCGCAGCCAGCCGGCCGCACGTGTTAGCTGCAGCAGGTACCAGGTGCTTAGCTGGGGTTTGGGGGATATAAACAGTAGAACAACTTTGCCTAGTCAGGTGAATGACACAAGCAGGTCAGCCAGTATTTGCAACCTAAAAAGATCTCGCTCATGGGCCTTGGAGCAGGTGCAGTGGAGACCAGAGGAAGCAGTGTAGGAACAAGATCGTCCTGATGGACTTCACTGGACCCGCAGCACGTGTGACGTGCTTCCCAGACCACAGTGCTCTTTTTGTTTTTTTTTCCAGGCAGAGGCTCACTCTGTCGCCCAGGCTGGAATACGTGGCACGATCTCTGCTCACTGCAACCTCTGCCTCCCAGGTTCAAGTGATTCTCCTGCCTCAGCCTCCTGAGTAGCTGGGATTACAGGCGCCCACCACCACGCCCAGCTAATTTTTTTTCTATTAGTAGAGACAGGATTTCATCATGTTGGCTAGGCTGGTCTCAAACTCCTGACCTCAAGTGATCCTCCTGCCTCAGCCTCCCAAAGTGCTGGGATTACAGGCGTGAACCACCATGCCCCGCCAGCACAGCACTCTTGCATTTGTACTGCAGCAGCAATACTTTCAACACGCTGCAGGGGGACGGCCCCTTTGAATGGCCTTTGTCAGTGACGATCAACTCCTAAAAAACCCCTCACACCCTGGGGCCTCCTTGACCATGCCTCTTATCTCAACTTTAAAGCTGCTTCCCCTTGAGATGGTTTGCAACCTCCTGCCCCCTGAGCCCTGATCAGAGGGGACCACAATGGGCTGATTCATTCATTCAGTCAGCAACTACTTACTAAACACCTACTGTGTGCCAGGCATTGAAGGTGCAGCAGCAATCCTGACAGGCAGGTCCCTGCCCTCACTGGGGACAGATAGCAACAAACAGGCCAATAATGTAATAAGCAGTGATTAATGCTTGCAAAAAGAGAAAGCAGAAAATCTATAATTAAACAAGGTAAAATAAATGTTTATTTTGAGGGGCAGAGGAGATTTACAGGAGGTTACTTTGTTAAGGAGCATTGAGGCAGGGATCTGAAGGGCATGAGTGTGAGGGCCCTGCAGTGGGAATGTGACCATCACGACCTGGGTGGATTGGACACCTGCTCTGTGCGCACAACCTGCAGCTTCTTCTAAGGGGCAATGGGGCCTGGCTGTGGGGGGCTGTGGGCGGAGGAACCCAAGCTGGATTCGCAATCATGCACCCGGGCTCAGGTATCAGCTCTGCTGCTCACTGACTGTGGAACCCTCTGAGCCTGTCTCTGGACCTAAGGAAAGCGAAGTGGAGCACCAGCTGCCTTCTGCACCCTGTTAGTGTGTGTTGGGGCGGGGGTGGGGGGCAAATGACTGTGAACAGAGTTTCTAAATTGGAAGAGGTGTTCCCAGGGAAAGGTTCAGAGTCGTCTCCTCATCTAATATTTGTCCACAGATCAGTCATGCAGCGAACATGTCCCAGGCACCAGCTCTGGGCAGGTCGTGTGTGAGGGGTGTGGGGGCACGGAGGTAAATCAGGAGGGGGAGCTGGCCCTGGAGCCGACTGCAGGGCGGGACAGATGGGCACATACACAGCACAATGGTCCTGAGGATGAGCAGACGGGTAAGGCCTTGCCTTGGTGTTCAGGCAGAGACTAGGAATGCTCCGGCAACTTCGAACTGCTGGATATGGCTGGCGGGTATAGAGGGAGAAGCGGCCAAGGTGAGACTGAGGAAGAGCAGGCAGGGGCAGCACGCTGGGCAAGTCCGACCTCCTCGGTGGGGTGGGAGAGGCCAACACGCAGGGTGGTGGGGAGTCCCGCAGCTGTTTGAGGAAGTTCACTCTAGCTGAGCTTGGGCACGGACCCCCATGGGGATAGAGATGCTGATGGCCTGGGCTGAGGGGCAGAGCGCAAGGGGTTCAGATGGAGGAACCCCAGGACCTGAAGGCTGGCTGGACAAGGGAAGGGCTTAGAATGAGGAAGAAGCCCCCTGATGCCTGGCTTGGTGCCCCAGGGCTGGGGATGAGGAAATGGGAGTTCTAGAGAAGGAGCGGTGTGGGGGCTGTTGGTGTGGGGGGCTGTCGGTGTGGGGGGCTGTCGGTGTGGGGGGGCTGTCGGTGTTGGGGGCTGTCGGTGTGGGGGGGCTGTTGGTGTGTGGGGCTGTCGGTGTTGGGGGCTGTCGGTATTGGGGGGCTGTTGGTGTGTGGGGCTGTCGGTGTGGGGGGTTGTCAGTGTGGGGGGGCTGTCGGTGTGGGGGGCTGTCACTGTGGGGGGGCTGTTGTGTGGGGCTGTCGGTGTGGGGGGCTGTCGGTGTGGGGGGGCTGTCAGTGTGGGGGGGCTGTCAGTGTGGGGGGCTGTCGGTGTGGGGGGGCTGTCGGTGTGGGGGGCTGTCGGTGTGGGGGGGCTGTCAGTGTGGGGGGGCTGTTGGTGTGGGGGGGCTGTCGGTGTGGGGGCTGTCACTGTGGGGGGGCTGTTGGTGTGTGGGGCTGTCAGTGTGGGGGGCTGTCGGTGTGGGGGGTTGTTGGTGTGGGGGGGCTGTCAGGTGTTGGGGGCTGTTGGGTGTTGGGGGCTGTTGGTGTGGGGGGGGCTGTCGGTGTGGGGGGACTGTCGGTGTTGGGGGGCTGTCGGTGGTTGCCCATAGCACTGGCATTGCGTCTGCTCTTATTTCCCAACTCCCAGGAAGCACCTTGGGTGGGTTAGTGTCCTGTGGCTGCTGTGGCAAATTGCCATAACCTTCATGGCTTCAAAATACAGATATATTCTCACCGTCCTGGGGGCCACAAGTTCTCAATCCAGGTGTTGGCAGGGCCGTGCTCTCTCTGAAGGTTCTAGGGGAGGAGGCTTCCTCGTCTCCTCCAGCTCCAGGGCTCCAGATGTTCCTGTAGCCATCGCTCCCATCTCTGCCTTTGTCTCCACATGGCCTTCTCCTCTGGTGTCTCCTCTTCTGTCTCTTAGAATGTCACTTGTCATTGCATTTAGGGCCCACCTGGGTAATCCAGGGTGATCTCATCTCAAGATCTTTAACTACATCTGCAAAGACCCTTTTCCCAAATGAGATCACACTCCACAGTCTCTGGGGATTAGGATGTTATGGACATATGCTATGCTAATGTATTTGTGGGGGCCATTATTCAACCCACTGCAGTGGAGAAAAATAGCCTGTGCTCAGTTGAGGCATATGGGATTGAAGAGCGATTTTACCTTCTCTCCTTTTCATCCTCTCTGCGTAACTTGCTCCTCTCTCTGGAATTCCTACCTGTGTCTGACAAACTTTTCTTGCAGGGAAAATGACTCTTAGCTGCTAGAGTGTGATTGGAAGGGAAACAAATCCCACCAGACAGTTGGAGTGGAATTAGATGGGAAAACAGAAGATGAATAATTCAAGCAGCTTTGCCAGGGGAAGGGGGACTCTTAAATGAGCCTAATTATGCTTGTTCCCAAGGGAGGCCAGTCCTGAAATGAACCTTGTGAAGCAGTTTTTCAAGCAGGATTTAGGCGGCTATCATGAAGCTGGGGTGGGGCCACCTGCGGTTAGTGCTGGAAAGGAAAGGGCCCAGGCCCTCATTTTGCAGATGGGGAAAGCAAGGCTTGCAGAATGGAAATGATGTTCCAGTAACAGCCAAGACCAGATGCCCAGCCGGGGGCCCTCAGCTTCCGACCTGGTGCTGGTCCTGCCTAAGTTAAAGCCACCGAGTGTGGTCACTGGGCCAAATGCTTCAAAGTCTACACACGGGGGGCCATGGTGTGGGTCAAAAAGGTGTGTTCACGGTAGCTGAGTTTGGGCATAATTCTCGTGCTCCGGAGGCTTCTCCCACAGCTACTTCCCTTGTCAGGAGTCCACCTTCAGGGCCCTGTGTTATGATGGATTGAGGGAGCACCAACAGGGACCACCCCACTTGGTAATTAATTCCTTTTGTAAAGGGCTGGGCTGCAGGCCCGGGTAGGTCCTATGGCCACCTGAGCCAAGGTCTTGGAGAGGCGGTCCCAGGGACCAGGTGAGCATGGACCCAGCCCGGTGCCCACACCGTGAAGGGTGCTGTGCTGCCCAGAGGTTCTGGGCACGGCTCTGGGCCCTGGAATTCAGAGGCTCGGGACTGCTTGCCTCCCCATGGAGATCTTACCGTGGGGACCCTGTTGTGGGGGCCTGCCGCATTGGCCATGACAGTGATTTTTCTCCTTCTGCAGGGTGATGTGGATGCAGGGCCTCTGTGTCTCACATGGTTGTTTCACAGCAGCCACCCTATCCGAAGACAGAGAGAAAGAGCAGGAGAGATTCCCCTGTGATGGCTCCCCCATGGTCCTGGGCTGTTGGTGGGACCCAGGTTTGGGGGACTTTATCTCCCCAAAGCCAGGCCCTCGATCCCTTTGCCTTTGGGGACTCTGTGTCCCCAGCCTATACATGGGGTGCTCGATTGAGTGTCCATGCCCATCAGCCGGCCCTGGGTTGCTGTGGCTCGGGTGTGTTTGCCACAGGGCTACAGACCTAATGGAGCCCTGCATACTTTTATTAATTAATTAATTTATTTATTTATTTTTGAGATGGAGTCTTGCTCTGTCACCCAGTCTGGAGTGCAGTGGCGCGATCTCAGCTCACTGCAACCTCTGCCTCCCCGGTCAAGCGCTTCTCCTGCCTCAGCCTCCCAAGTAGCTGGGATTTCAGGCATGTGCCACCACGCCTGGCTATTTATTTTTTATTTTTAGTAGAGATGGGGTTTTGGCATGTTGGTCAGGCTGGTCTCGAACTCCTGAGCTCAGGTGACCTGCTCGCCTCGACCTCCCAAAGTGCTGGGATTACAGGTGTGAGCTATGGTGCCTGGCCTCCTACATACTTTGAAAAGTTCTGAAACATCCCCAGGTGGGAAAGGAAAGAGCGTTTGGGTGGACACTGAACCTGTCAGGGGGTTTAGGTTTTGCAGTGGTAGCAAACAACCTGAAGGTCTCCAAGGCTTGAAACACCCACTTCACACCTCCCACTCATGCTGCAAGTGTGGCCGTCACAGGCTGGCTTCGGTGCGATCTCATTGCAGAGGGAACAGTGTCACAGCAGACCACGTGCTGGCTCTCAAAACTTCAGCCTGGAAGTGACATGCCTCACTTGTCTATTCATTGGCAGAAGCAACCAGCCGCTGGCCACTCTGGGTTCTGAAAGGCCGAAGGAGAGGTCTCCCCTGGGAGAGAACCTGGAATGTTCAGAGAACCCCCTGGGTGTCAGCATTTGACTTCATCCCACCGAGTCCTCCTGCACCCACTGCACCCCATGAGTTATAACCCCAGGAAATACAACGAGAATGAGTGTCCTGATGACACAAACAGAACTCCTGTGGGACCCACGTTCCTGGGTGCTTCTGTTGCCACCAAGCCTCCTGTGGCTTTTGTGTGTCTCAGGGTGTGCAGAGAGAATGTAGCCCCTGTCTGCCCTGCCTCTCTACTGCACATTATCCATGGGCCGTCGCACTAATGTGTGTGACATTTCATCAATGGCCGCACTTTTTCTCTGGATCCCACCTTACCGAAGTTCAGTAAGGACCTGAGAGCTGCTCCGAGCGGGCAGTGTGTCCTGGAAAGCCATGGGAGGCATTCGGCCTGGGAGGGCTGGGCTGCCAGGTGGACGCTGGAGAAATCAGCATGGCAGGAGGAGGGCTCTTTTCTTGCTTGGCCTTCAGTATCATTTTTCATTATTTAATTGCTGCTTCTTGTCATACTGGAAAACTGTAGTTTCCTGGGAAACCAGCCAGGCAGTGATGCTTTAACTCATTTTTCCCTCTCTTTCTATTTTTATGTGATTCTCAGTTTCTGGTTAATGATGTGCTTCCGGGAAGCAAGATTTGAGCACGAGCACAGAGACCCTCGTAGGTGCTTTCTGACTGCACAGATCAGCCATTTTTTCCCCTGGCATTTTATAAACCCTCGGGTTTAGAGAGGTCAGAAAATACTGCTTGCTTGCTTTTTTTTTGACAGAGTCTTGCCCTGTCACCAGGCTGGAATATAATGGCGCGATCTCGGCTAACTGCAACATCCACCTCCCAAGTTCACGTGATTCCCCTGCCTCAGCCTCCTGAGTAGCTGGGACTACAGGCATATGCCACTACTAATTTTTTTTAGTAGAGATGGGGTTTTGCAATGTTGGTCAGGCTTGTCTCCAACTAATTTTTTTTGTATTTTAGTAGAGACGGGGTTTTACCATGTTGGCCAGAATGGTCTCGATCTCCTGACCTCGTGATCCGCCCGCCTTGGCCTCCCAAAGTGCTAGGATTACAAATACTGCTTTCTTATTGAGAGAGGCAGCAGCTTGGGTGGAGGAAGAGGGAGGGCAGATGGATTTCAGAGTTTCAGTCAGTATTTTCCAGATAGAAAATAATAAAAATGGAAACTGACATTCATTGAGCTCTGCAACGCATCAGGCAGTGTGTGAAGGGCTTTGCCTCTGATGGTCTTCACAGTGAAGTGATAAGGTTATACTGCTGACTCATTTTACAGATGAGGAAGCTGAGGCATGGATAGCTGGGAACCCACTCAGGGTCACACAGCCAGGAGGTGACAGAGCTGGGATTCAAACCCCAGACCTTCCGACTCCAGGGCTCACATGCACCTGAAGAGTCAGAGGGAACAGACTGTGCAAAGCCCCATGCAGGGCCGGGGAGACCGGAGCCTGAGGTCATTGCTGTGAGAGGGGAGAGGGCCTTTCTGTCAGGGTGATGGGTGGGATCTGAAGCTGGAAAGCCGGAGAGAAGCTCGGGGGCGCCAGTCCTTGCATGCTCCAAGAGATTCTGATCTGCTGCTGGGCAGCAGGGAAGGGATAGGAAAAGAGCAGGTGCTGGGGCCGGGGAGGTTGTGAGGCTGAATCCAGCCTTACGACTCACACCTGGGCCACCCCGGACAAGTTGCTCATCTCTGTGCTCTAGTGTAACAGTCAGGGATACTGCCTTTGCAAGCAGCAAAGTTCTTGACTCTAAACAAAAAATGGACATTTATTGGCTCCCACATTTAGCAGTCTGGGGGGTATGGCTTCAGGTGCAGCTTGATCCAGGATTCCAATGGCATCACCAGATCTTTCTCTGCACTCTTTCCACTGTCTGCCCCACCCTCAAGCTCCAGGGTTTCTCCTTGTCCTGGCAGCAGATAGAAGCTCCTTCTTTCTACACCACCCAGCCCAGCAGGGGTGACCAAGCTGCATCCCAGCCTTTTCAGTATTCCAGGGCCTGGGGGCTGGAGAGCACAGATCAGAGCCGAAGTGGGGCCGACCCAGAAACCCAGAAGAACCTTTGCCCAAAGGAGAATCTCTATACTGTGGACAGAAGAAGGGGAGCGGGTGCCGGGGACAGGAAGGGGAGCTCCCAGATGCCCACACACTCAATTCCAGACACAATTTGAAAAGGGACCGGGAAGACTTGAAATCATTCACCAATAGCATCCACTGCCCAGCATGCAGTAGGCACAATATAAATGCTCTTTTTCTTCTGCTTGGCAACCAACAGGGGAAGGAAGGCAGAGGAGAGGGGCTCCACAGGTCAGTGCTATGTGTGGCTGGAACTGATGCACCCTCACTAGGGTGGGGTGCAGGTGGGGGGGGGCGCCGGTCAGGAGGGAAGTGGTGGGTCCAGCTTCATGGGAACAGGGGACAGACACCTAGAAGGGGTAGCCAGCAGGCAGGCAGTTCACCGTGCAGGTCTGCAGCTCAGGGGGACACTCGGCTGGGATGCATTTTGAGGGTCTCAGGAACAGAGAGGCAGCTCAGACGCGAGGGTGGACGGCTTTGCCTCGGGAGAGGTGTCAGAAACCTCCGGGAAGGCGGAGCATTGAGGGCGCCCTTCACTGCCCCTTCCTTGACCACACTGCCCCCAGACATCGTGGACATCAAGCCGGCCAACATGGAGGACCTTACGGAGGTGATCACAGCATCTGAGTTCCATCCGCACCACTGCAACCTCTTCGTCTACAGCAGCAGCAAGGGCTCCCTGCGGCTCTGCGACATGCGGGCAGCTGCCCTGTGTGACAAGCATTCCAAGCGTAAGTGCTGGTGCCTGGGGGTGGGGGGCTGTGCACTGGGCAGGCGGGCGGGTGGGATGTCCTGTCCTGGTGCAGCTGCTGCAGGGGTGGTGGGTGTGGGATGAGCATGTCCTGGACTGGCCAAGGTGGGTGGGCCCATTGCTGCTTCAGCGCTGGCTGGTCGGGGAGCCTGGTCTTGCCACCTGCTGCCCCCCAGAGTCCCTGCACAGCCAGGAACAGCCCAGTTTTTAGGGTTCAGGGCTCTAGGGCGAGGGTCAGGGCATCCAGAAGGTAAGGAGGCACCAAACTTAAATGTCACCTCCTGTAGGAAAGCTTCCCAGACTCCTACTTTAGATCTGGATCCTCCTCTGTGGCCCTGCAGCCCCCAAAGCTTCCCTCTTCCAGAACTAGCCACACCCAGCAAACTTGCTGTGGGCTGCCCATCTTCTCCGGCTCCTTGGAGCAGGGTCTGTAACATGTCCCCTCATTCTAGAACCCACCACAGGCCTGCTGTGGGGGTCCCACAGGGGTATGCGTGGAGGTCTGGGGCTGAACAAGTTCCAGGGGACATTTTGTGACACAGCAGCCCCCAGCATAACAGCTCACACTGAACACTCACTCTGAGCCCAGCCCTTACCAAGGGCTTTACCTGTGAACTCATCGAATCTTCACACAAGCCCCAGGAGGTGCTGTTCAGAAGAGGAAACAGAAGCTCCAGTTATTGGCCCAAGGTCACCCAAATTCAATCGTGGCAGAGCTGGGCTGCCTGGCACTGGGTTGTGGCCGTGGGCTGCACACTGCCACAGCCATCCCAGAGGCCCCTGAAGGCGAGGGATCAGGCCATGGCATCCTCCTTCCCAGACAGCCCTGCAGGGCTAGCAAGGGGCCAGTCAGGAGGCGGGGTGTCCCCCAGGCAGAGGGCAGGGACTTTGCTTGTCTGGTTCCCCTCACTGTCTGTCCCCAGCACCTACCACAGTGTCTGGAAATAAACACTTGTTGAATAAACCCCAGAGGAGCCTGACTGAAGCCTGGGTGCCGGCGGCAGAGGGCTGGTTGGGAGCGATGGGGCCACACTGTTCCCTTAGGGTGTCTGGTTTTGCTGGGCAGTCAGAGACAGGGTGCACACCAGCCCCAGGACTCAGGCTCAGGGCCCCCCAAAACCTCCAGCTTCTGCCTCCTTCCTTGGCCAAGTTCTGGCCCCCACATCCACCCCCTCATCTCCTCTGGGTTTGTCCACGCTCCGTGTGTCACGCTCAGCTATCCAGGCATTCAGTAGGTGCCTATTCCTGGCATGGGCGTGCAGCAGAGGCCCACCCTCGGGAGCTGGCGTCTGCGGGGGAGACAGACAGTGAACACACACCTGACGCATGTCAGGGCATGGTGAGCAATGGCACCAACACCCACAAAGTCAGGTACAGGGACAGAGGGGGTCAGGGAGGGCCTCCCTGAAGAGACCACAGTGGAACGGACACCCTGAGGGGGTGGGTGGTGCCGATCTCTGGGGAAGAATGTTCGAGAAGGAGGGCACTGCAGTGGCCGTGTCTCCACACATTGCCTGTAGGTCAAGGGAGGGACTGGGTTTTGTTCTGGCTGAGCTGACAATGAGAAGCTGTGGGTTGTCACGAGACTGGGACTTGAGGAGGAAGAGGAGACGCCGCAGAGGGTCCCCGGGGGAGCAGGCATCAGAGGTCCCTGCAGGGTCTGCAGGAAGAAATGGTGACCCCACTGAGGGGGGGTGTTGGGAGGTGGGGCAGGGCTCACCTGGCTGCCCCCTCTGGATGTTGCTTGGAGGTCGAGCTTTGCCTTGTGGGGTGCGACTGTGTGGTTGGTTTGAGCTGTGGGTGAAGGAGGGGCCGTGCCCTGGAACAACAGGGGGTGCCAGGGACCAGCAGGCAGGTTTCAGACCCGCGAGCCTGAGGCCCGTATTGGGTTCCAAGGAAATGGGTCGAGTAGGCAGCCAGATGTCCAGGCAGCAATGCCACCTGGAGATAAGTGTGGAGTTCGTGGCCGTGGACGGATGGGAGGCCGGAGACCAGCTGAGATTCCCGGGGTGCAGGGGGCCCGGGGCTGTGTCCTGTGCGCCACAACAAAGGACCACACACTTGGTGGCTGAAAACAGGGCATATGTATAGTCTCAGTCCGCAGTCCCGCAGCCAGCTCACTGGCCATAATGAAGGTGCCGCGGGCTGGTACCTTCGGGAGGCTCTGGGGAGCACCGGTTTCCCTGCCTCTTCTGGCTTCTAGAGGCGCTGCGTTCCCTGGCACGTGGCCCCTCCCCCATCCTCCCTGCCCACAGCGGCCAAGCCTCTCTCACGTCTCTGACCCTCCTGTCTGTCTTTCGCGTATAAAGACCCTTGTGATCACCTTGCCCCTGCCACCCCCAGTGATCCAGGATGACTTCCTCATCTCAAGGGTGGCTGAGTCGCATCCTTGATTTCATCTTTGGCCTTATTTTGACTTTGCCGTGTAGCATAACATAGTCACAGGTGCTAGGGATCAGGACACAGCCGTCGCTGGGGGCCGATCCACTGCCTACGACAGGGCACTGCCCCCCCACCTACGCCTCCCGCCCATTCACTCAGGCCGCATGTGCCTCCAGCTGTGCCTGTGTACAGCCAGGTCTGGGTCCGAATGGAATGGGAGAATATTGGGGAAGAGAGGGGGTTCTTCCTGCTCCTGGTCCGCTGCTGACCCCGTGTGAGCCCTGTGGGAAGGAGGATGGGGCTTCATTGGCACCCTGTTGTTTATAGGGGTGGAAATCCGGAAACATCCTCAATATCCCAATCTTAAATGCTAAGATTATTCAACTCTTCTGAAATGAGTGAGGCAGCTTTTTGTTTCTTTTTCTGGAACCGTTGGTGTAATATATCTGCTCCTTGAAGTATTAGGAAAACTTTTGTGCAAATCTATTCGGCGTCCTTTTGAGGGAGAGAAGGAAAATTTTAAGCAACCAGTTTAAAATGCCGAGAAAATGATGTCGACAGTGATGACATCCATGTACTAGAATATTGTTCGGTCATGTCAGCTATTGTTTTAGAAGATTTTTTAATGCCACAGGGAAGTGATTATGTTGAAAGATTTAGGGGATAACAAAATAAGGCTATGACCACCAAAAAAATGGAAACAGAGAAAACTCTGGAAAGAAATACACTGAGGTGTCCCTGAGTGGTGAGCTATAGGAAACTGATGGAATATTTTCTTTTTATTTTTCTGTGTATTTTTACCTTCATGATGGATTTGAACTTTGAATCAGAAAACATGTGTGTGCAGGAAGGGTGGAATTTAGAGAGAACAGAGATGGGCATAGGACAGTTTTGTGCACCCCTCAATGTTTGTGTGACATTTTTCAGTGGGCTAGAGGGGGCAGTCAGACCCCCTTTGGCTCCCGAAGCCTGTGCTATCCGGTTCCCCAGGGCAGAAGCAGCGGTCACATATACCTTGCACATTTCGTGAGTCCAAGCACAGACACATCCATTTCAGCCACGTAATTTCATATGCCTGATGATGTATGAGCCTTGTGTGAATCAGCCAATGAACTCAAGAGTGCGAGAAATATGAGTGTTTTCGATGACTCAATTCAATTTCATTCTTCACCCCCAGCTCCCAGGGCTGCAGTGAACGTTAACTTTTAGGGCCTCGGCAGATTCCACTCCTCTCCGGATTGCACTGAGGTTCCGGAAGGCTCTGGCAGGCCGAGGTGCGCAGAGAGGGACATGGTGTCTTCCAGGCCACTGAGGACTTTTGATTGTGCCTGGGCGACCTTGGGGCCAGGTCCTTGCTGACAAATCCCCAAGGGCCTGTTGGCTGTGCTCAGTGACTCACCTGGAAGGTTGGCAACATGCTGACCTCTGGGGGCTCTTGCCCGCACCAGTGATCCCAAGTCTGTAGCCAGGGTGGGGCTGCCTGTGATTTACTAAGGTTTTATGTATGCTTTTTGCACACACAGTCATAGGTGAAGTTGGTTTATAATTTTCTTTTCTTATACTCTCTTTGCCCAATTTTAAGATTATTCAACTCTCCTAAAATGAACTGGGCAGCTTTTTCTTTCTTTTTCTGGAGCAGTTGATGTAATATATGTGCTCCTTGAAATCTTAGGAAAACTTGTGTGCAAATCTATTTGGTGTCCTTTTGAAGGAGAGAAGAATTTTTTTCTTTTTTTTTAGACAGAATTTGGCTCCATCACCCTGACACGATCTTGGCTCACTGCAGCCTCCACCTCCTGGGTTCAAGGGATTCTCTCACCTCAGCCTCTGGAGTAGCTGGGATTACAGGTGTGTGCCACCATGGCTGGCTAATTTTTTTTGTATTTTTAGTAGAGACAGGGTTTTGCTATGTTGGCCAGGCTGGTCTCGAACTCCTGGCCTCCAGTGCTGGGATTATAGGCATGAGCCACCATACCAGGCCAAGAGAAGAAAAATTTTAAACAACCAGCTTAATTTCTTTTTTGATTATTGATTTATGCAAATTTTATTTAAAAATTTTCTAGAATATTTTTCATTATCAAACTCAATATCCTGTACGGAAACTTTCTCTTTCATGCCAGCAAAAAGATTGTGCAGCAGTTTTTAGCATGCTTTTACAGCTTCCAATTCTCCTCATTTAATTTGCCACACATTGGAGCGAGTGGCTGAAGTGTCTGTCCTTCTGCATGCCTTGTCCGGGCCGTGTTTTTGCTCTGTGGCTCTCATGGGAAATCAAGCACGCAGCCGATTTCCAATTAGCAGGTGGCGGCTGTTTTTAATCTGAACACAAATGGCTGTTATTTGAGCTAATTTTTTAAAAGAGATTTGGGGATTAGGATTAGTTCTTCACCTCCCACTTCCATCCATGTATCCAATTACTGCTCAAAACTCAGGGAGCGGCTGATAGTGACACCCCAGAGATGCGCTCACAGCATCATTTTCCTAACAGAATCAGACGGCGAATGAAGAGTGTCCTGGATGCAGGAAGGTGAGCATTTCTGCCATTGGACAGATGAGGAGACCGAGGGTCCGAGAAGCTCTGTGACTTCCCTGGACCCCTCCTCTATCAGGGCAGAGCTGGGGGCACACAGGCCACTCTGTTCCCTCTGCAGCTTCCCACCTTTCTCTGAAGCACTGGAAATCCGCGTCTTGTGTCTGCTTGGCAGGGTGACAGGGTAACCATGGAAACAACCATACATGAGTCCTCAAAATAGACAGTTACTTCTGCTTATGACAGCACAGAGCCTGCGGAAAGAAAGGGCCGTGCCCGGAACACTGGGATTTCTTAGAATTGGGGGTGATGATGGCTGAGACCCTGATTTCTTAGAATCGGGGCTGATGATGGCCAAGACCCTTCATAGGCCCCCAACGACGTGCCTGGCCCGGTGTTGGGTGAAATAATAACCGCAGCTCATTCTTTGCACACTTAGTGCAAACACATGCTGTTTTCAGTTTATATCTCATTAAATACTCAGCACCTATGATGGGTGTGTTATAGTATTCATCCTACAGATGAGGAAGTTGAATACACTTGACCCTGGAATGATGTGGGAGCTAGGGGTTCAGACAGTGCCTGAATGCAGTTGAAAGTACATGCTTAACTTTTGACTCCCCCAAAACTTCACTCCTAATAGTCAGCTGTTGGTGGGGAGACTGATGTCTACGTGGATTCTATGCATTTGTGACATACCTTTTTCTTTTCTCATATATATATGTATGTATATATATGTATATATGTGTGTGTGTGTGTGTGTGTGTGTATTGTGGCAGATCTCCAAAATGTTTTCAGTATATTTACTGGGAAAATCGCACATCAGGGGACCTGCAGGTTCAAGCCTGTGTTGTGTGAGGGTCAAGGGGCAACTGTATATGCACTTCTCATTGCTGCGGGAACAATTGCCATGAGCTTAGTGGCTCAAAACAACACAAAAGACTGTTGTACATTCTGGAACTCAGGGGCTAAAATGAAGGCGTCAGCTGGCCTGTGTTATCTCTGGAGGCTGCAGGGTGGGGCTGTTTTCTGATCTTTTCCAGCTACTAGAGGCTTCTAGAGGCTGCCTGCACTCCTCAGCTCATCATTCCAACCTCTGCTTCCATCATCCCATCTCTTTCTTCCATCTTTGACCTTCCTTCTTCCTCCTATACAGACCCTTGTGATGACATTGGGCCCATCCAGATTATCCGGGGTCACCTCCGTACCTCAAGGTCCTTCACTTAATGACATCTGCAAAGCCCCTTTTGCCATGTGAGATAACAGGTGCACAGATTCTAGGGTGGAGGATGTAGATAGACGCCTTTAGTGGTCATTGTTGTCACTACATTGAAGCACAGAGAGATTAAGACATTTGCCCAAGGTCACACAGCTAAGTAGAGCCAAGATAGAGCCTCAGAGAGTCTCATGCCTTCAGCCTGTACTCTTTTTCCCTTTCTCATCACAGAAGCCTTGAGAACTAAAACTCTTACAGGAATTGTGGGTGAGCTGGGTTTTTTTTTTTTTTTTGAAATGGAGTCTCATTCTGTTGCCCAGGCTGGAGTGCAATGGCATGATCTTGGCTCACTGCAACCTCCACCTCCCGGGTTCAAGCAATTCTCCTGCCTCAGCCTCCTCAGTAGATGGGATTGCAGGTGCCCGCCACCACGCCCGACTTTTTGTATTTTTAGTAGAGACAAGGTTTTGCCATGTTGGCCAGGCTGGTCTCAAACTCCTGACGTCAGGTGATCTGTCCACTTCGGCCTCCCAAAGTGCTAGGATTACAGGCATGAGCCACCGCCCCCCCCCACCTGAGTGGGTTCATTTAAAAGGGCTGTGTGGGCTCAACTCCCAGGGCTCACTCTAGTAATGGATCTGCTGCAGAAAGACCAGCCCCAGCCCAGACCCTGCAGCTCTCCAGGTGCAGGACCAGCGCAAAGCTCCCCAACAGTGGGAACAGCCCATGTGAAGGCCCTGTGGCTGGATACGGAGGCTGGAGAGAGGACGTGAGGTCAGGGAGGTGTGTGGCTGGAGGAGGCCTCACAGGCCAGAGCAAGAGCTTCGGGTTTCCTCTGAAAGGGACAGGAACCACAGGGTCGTCTGAGCAGGGAGTGGGTCAGCCTGGCCATGTGTTCACAGGATCCCTCTGGCTGCCCAGTGGAGAATAAGCTGAGGGGTGAGGTAGAAGTGAGGGCTGGCTGGGGGGCGGCTAGCGTGTTCACGCAGGTGAGAGACGCTGGTGCGCAGAGTGAGTGGCCCGTGCAGGTGGGGAAGGTGGTGGGCCCTGCCCCCCACGGCAGGTGGGGCCTGCTGGATTTGCTGCTGGATTGGATGGAGAGGGAGGGAGGGTCGGGGATGGCTTCAGGCTCTGTACAGAGACCAGGCTCCCATCTGTGTGGAGCTGTGTGGAGGGACCACAGGAAGGGGACTAGTAAATAAGTAGGTGCATTGGAGTGGGAAGGTTTCCATGAAGGGCATCAGGAGCCCTCTGATGCATTGCACCTCAGGGGTCAGGAGAGGTGTCCCTGGATGAGAAAGAGCCTGGGAATGGGGGCGGGGGTGCCCCACCCCACAGTATTGTCTGAGAGGAACCTGGCTGACGTCAGGACCCGTGTGGCTGGAACAGGTGGAGGGGCGGGCTCTTGTGTGCAAAGATGGGTTAAGGGGAGAGCGTGCCGGGCCTGGGGGCCACAGCTAGGCTTGAGTTTTTTGTTTGATGGGGCTCGATCACATGGTGCTGGGCAGGGAGTGACAACTGTCATCTCTTCATCAGTGAGCACTCATTGTGCCCACCTGTGCCATTGTAGGAACTCCCTGCCCCCTCCCCACTGTGTACAGCCTCAGGGATAGGGAAAGAGGCCGCACAGGAGGCCCCTCCCCAAACAGTGGCATCACCTGGAACCCAGGAGCAAGCCAGTGTCCAGGGGTGCTGGGGATCCATAACCCCCATCGTCCTTCTTCTGCTTCTCAGACCCTCCAAGCTCCTCCTGGAGCGCGGCCTGAGGTGAGGCCAGCTGGCCCAGGCCACTCCACCCTCGTGGATGGCCTTGTATCCCATCAGATCACAGGAGGGAGCCGTGGCCAGGGTAGCCCGGGGCGATCACTGCCCAGGACCCCATAGGCCCCTCCCCCTCCAGGCCACCTCCTCCCATGTTTCCCACCTCCACCCACCTGCAGGTCCCTCCCACCCTCATCTGTTTCTCTGGAGGCCTCACTGAACTGCACTTGTCCCTGAATGCATGGCTCAAGCCCATGCATTTCTACTGTGTGAACCCAGTCGGCCTCCACCCCAGCCCCAGAGGAGTGTCGTCCACACACTGACAACGATGGGGGTGGGGCACAGCAGGTGCCACCAAGAGGGCCACAGAGCAAGTGCCACGGGCACACAGGGGCCACCCCCAGGCTGGCTGAGGCTTCTCTGCCAGGCCCAGAAACTGCAGTGGAACCACATCAGGTTGGGGAAGAAAGATGTCAGTGAGGGGCTGGAGCAGAAACGGCAGGCAGCAGCACAAGCTTCTCTCTGCTCAGGGAGCAGGGCAGGGCCATGAGGCAGGGTCCGTGCTAGGCAGGGGCGCCAAGATGATCAGTGACTAATGACCAAGGCAGGACCCCTGGCCCGAGGGAGCTTACAGCCCCATGAGGGGACCCTGCCCCCCTGCCAGTGCCACAGAAGAAGGTACCCAGCGGCTTGGGGGCAGCAGAGGGTAAGCACAGGATTTCTTTAGAGAGCATGTGAACAATATGCACAGAAAGCAGGGTGTGAGCCTGGGGTTCTAGAGGATGTATAGGAGTTGGTAAGAAAGACCAGCTAAAAATGGGAAAGGGACCTTAGGGAGAGAAAATGATGTGAAAAATAACTCCAGGAATCCCTCCGTAGTTTTATTGAGCAGCTACTGCAAGCCCCACACTGGGCCAGCGCCTCCAGGCATGACCTCTGAGGATCCCATCGTGCTCCTTCTCCAGATGAGGGAAGCTGGGCTCAGAGAGGACCAGGCCCTTGCCTGAGGTCACACAGAGCACGATCCATTCTGCTCTCTGCCCAGCACATGGCGGGGCAGGGGCTACGGGAGGCAGGGGGAGATGCCTAGGGCTCAACATTGAGGAGACACCCACCCCCAGAGCCTTTGAGTGGATGCAGTGCCCTAGGGGCCCAGCAGGAAGGGGGCTGGAGTGTGCGGCAGAGGGGAACTTGCGAGTGTGAGGCAGCAGCAGCAGGCTGGTTGGGACCCATTGAGAAGGAGCTGGTCAGCTACAGGTAGGAGCCTAAACCTTGATCCTGTGGGCACTGGGGAGCCAAGGAGGGCTTCAAGCAGAAGGAGGTGCCGTTGGCTCTGTGTGAGGCTGGAAAGGAAGGTGGGCACCCACTCTCAGGCTTCACCTCCTGTTTCCTTTGATTCACAGGTCCGTCAGAGCCGCCCCACACCTTGGTTGGGCTCCCCAGGTCCCCTCCACCTTGGCCTGAGCCAGGGGTGGGGGTAGGGAAGGTTCTTTGTGGCCATAACACCGTGCAACACCCAGGGAGGAGGAGGATGTTGTTGTCAGGGAACCGGCTCGAGCCGTGGGAGCCCTAATTATGCAAAATCATTAAAAAGAAACAGGATGGAGATTTCGGCTGATTGAGAGCTCTCCAACTTTTAAATAATTAGGGCATGGGGGAGTGGGTGGAGATGGGACTGGGCCCATCACAAGTGATGGGGGCTTTGAGACATGTGTCTTTAAACCCATGGCAGGAATAATTACTGTGAAATGTCCTTAGCGATTTAGTCAATTAGAGGGGAGACCCCTTATCTCTTGTTAGCGCTCTGAAGGTGGTGCAGCGGGGTGTGTGTGTGTGTGTGTATGTATGTGTGTGTGTTCGCGTGCATACTCGGGGGCAGCGATTGATATGGAATAGTAGATTCCACTATCTTTTGGAAAAAAATCTATTGTATCAAAAATTTCATAGAAATGTCTAAAAAGAAAAAGAGGAACTTTTAGGAATGGTTTTTCAGGCTTATTAATATCCCTTCCAATCTATCGTTTGCATTCCTGTTCCTTGTGTCCTTAAAAACCCTCAGAAATGCCCGAGTACAGCCAGCAGTGGGGTGACAAGGGCCAGCGCCATTTGGCTTTCTGTTTCCACTATCGATTCAATTGTTCTCTCAGCCTTTGATCTTTGCGGTTTTTCCTGCTGGAGGCTGGTAGGATACTTGGCCACTCGTTCTGCCCTGTGACACCCAGCACCGGTGCACCCTGTGATTCTGGCTGAATCCACCTGCAAGTCCTGCTGGGAACCTAGACCAGCCCTCGAGGTCTGGGGGAGTCTGGTCTGAGAGACCCCTGAGCAGGCGAGGGGGTACTAAGGCCACTCCGGAAGTCAGCCTGCGAGAGGCCGCCCTGGCTCAGTTTTGGACTCACCTCCGCCTCACCTCCAAGTGTCAGAAAGCCTAGTTCAGGCCAGACAGGGTTCCCGCCACTCACCTGGGCAGGTGCTGGGGGCCACCAGGTCCCGCTGAGATTCTCTTCCTTGTTTCCATCCATTTAGCCACCGGGGGTCCCTCTTCTCTCAAGCCCTCTCCCTGCTTCTCCCAAATATGAGTCTCTACCCAATGCTAATGGAAAGGCAGCACAACATCACCCCTTTAGGGAATCAAGCGTTCAAAGTGATTTTCTTTACTGTAGGCATCAGAGAGAAAAGGGAACTGTGGTTGATCCTTTTTTGGCTTAACAAAGAAAAACTACAAGTATATATATATATATATATATATATATATATATATATATATATATATATATATACTCACATACAGAAACAAAGATGCCAATTTAATTATTGGGGCACAAAACATTATCGTGTGAGATGACCAATTAGAACTCAGAGGTTCAGAAGCTCAAGGTGACTCCCAGGGAGATTTTACTACCCCTACCCCACCCATCCTCCTCCACAGGCAGGGAGGGGTTGGAGGGCTCACAGGAGGGAGGGAGGGAAGGAGGGAGGGAGGGAAGGAGGGAGGGAGGGAGGGAGGAAGGGAAGGAGGGAGGGAGTGGGGAGGGATGGAAGCAGGGAGGGAGGGAGGGAAGGAGGGAGGGAGGGAGGGAGGGAAGTCAGTAGGGCTGCAGCACTCATTGTGCACTGGGCTCACTCCATACAGGATCTTTGCTGCCTGCGGCCCTGCCTGTACCCAGGGTGGTGCCAGGCCTGGCTGCAGCCCCCTCCTCCTGCCCCTTCCTGAAAAGCGCCCTTGGCTCCTGTTGTAGGGAGGAGCAAGGCCAGGGCTCAGGGAGGTGAAGGCGTTCAAGGCCACACGAGGGGCTTGGGGATTGAGACCCTGGCAGCCTGTTCTCTCCCAGCTCCCTCTGCGAGCGGCCTCACCCTTCCTTCCCATGGTGCTGGTTTTCTTTCTGGTCCTCCCTTCAATGTGCCCTTGTGGAAAGAGGAAAGCTCGGGCCACTGAGAAGGGTACCCCTGTGAGCGATGGAGGGAGATTGAGGTCAGGAGGCAGGCCTGGGGACTGGGGGCGTGTGGAGGGGTGGGTTGGGCTCCTGGAAAGGGAGGCGCCTACTGTCAGTTTTGAGTTTCGTTAAACACCTGCCAGCCTGATAGCATTCTAATTCCAAAATATGACACCACCTATTAGTGGATAAACTAGGCTCCCTCCCTCCTTCCTGGTCTTGACGCCAGGGCTGGAAGGAGCGACCACCTGCCCTCAGGATACCCGGTGCAGTGCCACGGCTTTGAGGGCAGAGGTGTGGGGTTGAAGGCTGCCACTGCTCACCAGAGGCCGTGGAGAGGCTAAGGACAGAGATATAGATCTCCTGAGCTTCAGGGGTCTGCTTCAGAGACAGGTGTTTGGAGGACTTGCTCTCAAGAGAGGTGGGGGGGACCTTCCTCCTGCTGCCTGCTCTGATTTCGGGGGATACCAGAGGCATGAACATAAACGTGGGAGCCTTTTCCTGCCCTGTAAGCAGCTTCCCTCCCCCTCCTCTCACCTCCCCTCACCTCCCTGCATGCAGTGGCCTGGGATCAGGGTGGTGACACCTGGGCTCTGCAGCCCTGGCCCACCGGGTGCTGGAACTTCCTTCCTCCATCGGGAGGGGACTCCAGCCTCCTGCCTTCCCCTCCCTACCTCCTTGACTCAGATTTCATCCTCCCTGTCTCTGAACCCTCAGTGGCTCCCATTTCCCTAATGGTGACTTCCTCACCCCTCTCCGTGGCCCATGAGATCCTGCGTGGGTGGCCCCTTGCATCCCTGTTCCCTCTGCTCACTCCTTTCTCTGCCTGCACAGCCCTTGGCGTGTCCCTGCCTCAGGGCCCTTGCGTGTGCCGTCCCTTCTGCCCAGCACACCCCTCTCCAGGCATCGCCACCAATCTCTCCCCAACTTCACTCAGACCTTGGTCAAACAGCACCTGCCACAGAGGCCCTGTTCACCTAAACTACCAGCCCCCAGCGCCTATCTGCCTGCTGGCTCTTCCTCCCCAGCACTTGCTGCTCCCTGGCGGTGGAGGGCGCCACTTAGTTTTATTGTCTGTACCTGCAAGGAGAATGTTGGCTGCACAGGAACAGTGGCTTTATGCTGGTCACTGCATCATCCCAGGGCCTGGCACAGAGTAGGTGCTGTTTGCATTGGTTGACTGAGTGAATAAATGAATGAATGAATGAATGAGTCCATCAGGGCATCCAGTGGGCCCTGCAGAGGGGAGCTGGACAGGAGTTGTATTTCTGGAGAGGCAGTGGCCAGGTACAGCGTCCACCATGGACAGGAGGGAGAATGGGGTGCTGCCATTTCCCATGAGGGGATAAGGGGCTGGGACAGACATGGGAGGCAGGACATGAGCCCTGGTGGCTGAGAGGGGCCAGCAGGGAGGGGCCTCTTGGGAGCCTCAGGGTGCTGTGATCAGCTCTGCTTCCCTATTTCTGGGGTAGAGACCAGAGCAGGCCAGCAGGCAAGGCTGCCACTCAGCCGGTTTCCATGGGGACAGCTGGACAGGTTGTCATATATTTAGGTCTTTCCAGATTGGCTGCTGAATGGCTGTCAACTCTACCACCCTGTTCTCTTCCCATCGTTCCCTGGGTCTCTCTGTGGCCCAGGTCCTAGGGAGTTAGTGCCTGGCCCAACGGGGGTCCTAGTCCCCACGCTACTTCAGCCCCAGGGCCACTGCCACCAGTGAGACAGATACCAGCAGAAATGAGCTTAGAGACCTTGTCCCACTTTGGGAACTTCTGCAGCTCAGGAAGGCCAGGTTATGGGGGCAGTGGGGAGGGGACGCTGTCTGGGGAGTCCTCATTGCCCACTCTGTCCCAGTCTATAATTGTCCAGCTGGGCAGCAAACCATTGCTTTTAGGGACCAGATAAGCAACTTTCTGTGCAGAGCAGGTGCTCCAAGAAAAAAGGAGATGGTCAGTGGGTGGCATACAGGAGACTGTACCAACTCTGTGGCAGTCAGATTTGATTTTGTTACAAACCCCATGGCAACGAAACAAAACCCACCTGTGAGTAGGGCTCAGCCATGCCTGCCCAGGACACCATGAACAGAGATAACTACAGGCCCAAGGTCCCAGGGCCAGTTAGTGCCAGAGCCACAAGCAGTGCCCAGTCTGGTAGAGGACATTGTCCAGCACATTTGAGAATGTCAGGACACCTTTGCAAGCTGGCATTCAGCATCACCAGTAGGGGGCAGTAGAGGGCAGCACATCAAGTATAGCTCTGGCTTCAAATCCCGACTCTACCACCTTCTTCCAGCACTGACTCCCCAGGCATGAGTTTTAGCCAGCTGCTCCTCCATTTTCTTGGCTATGAATGGGGATAGTAATGGCTATTTCTGCACAGCACAGAATCTTACCAGGCTTGTTCCCTGGTAAGTGTTTAGTTCTAGGTTTGAGGAATGAATGAATGACTGAATAAACAGAGCATGGGCCCAGGTGCAAAACAGAGCCATCCGTCGTGCCAACCCCATGGGCGGGAGCAGCCCAGTGACGGCCATTGCTTCTCTGTCTCCACAGTCTTTGAAGAGCCTGAGGACCCCAGTAACCGCTCATTCTTCTCGGAAATCATCTCCTCCGTGTCCGACGTGAAGTTCAGCCACAGCGGCCGCTACATGCTCACCCGGGACTACCTTACAGTCAAGGTCTGGGACCTGAACATGGAGGCAAGACCCATAGAGACCTACCAGGTGGGCACCACAGCAGGAGACCCCCAATCCTGGGTCTTTTTTCCCTATGCTGAGATCCCCATGGAGGGGGCCTTCCTAGCCAGGCGTAGCTTTCATATGCCCAGTATGTAGGTGAAGACACGGAGGCTGAAGAAATCCAGCAGCTCATCCCCACACGTAGCTTGGCAGAGGGCAGGAGTGCTCAGTCTTGCCTCACAGGGAGCTTTGGATGTCCCTGAGCAAGGCCTGCAGTCCAGGGCCCAGGGGCCTCAATTCCAGGGAGGAAAGAGATGTGGGAACAGAGATGAGCGTCAGGCTGGGCCCCAGTGGAGCATGTAGACGATGGCTTCCCTCCCCACTCCCTGGGAGCGTGCATCGGAGCTGTACCATTAAAGTAGGTTAAGCGTTGCCCTCCCAGGGTGCATCCGTAAGCAGTGCACGCAGAGGTGAACTGAGCACATGTTTCCTTTCCAGATCCTCAGCACAGGCCTATAAGCCTGGAGTCTAGGTGAAGCCTGGGCCCTTCTTGGACAGTATTATTTATTATCTTCCTATTATCATCCATTCAGATATGTTAGGGGGTAGACAACAAAACTCATGTGATGTTAAAATAAAATGTGGACTTGAAAGAAATGTGGGATGGCTTCAAAGCTGGTTCCAGTTAGGTGGGGAGATCAGGGAGGCTTCTTGGAGGAGGTGGCATTTGTGCTGGGCCTTGAAGGATGAGTAAGATCTGGCCGTGCAAACATGGGTGGGAAAACACCCCACCAGAAACCTCAGCCGGTTCCTCACCGTGTCACTCCTCACACACGGGGTGCCACGTGCTTGACATCTGTCACCTCCATTCTTTACTGTCCGGTGACAAGGAGCCATCATCCTATTTGGTGGAAAGGGAACTCGGGCACTGAGAGGTAGGGAGATGAGGGAGGTGTCTCTCGTCTGGGCGGTGACAGATTCAGAGCCCAGGCTCAGAGCCCGACGCTTTCCTTTCCTCTGTGCTAAGACCTAGTAGGGAAGCGTCCTGGGTGGCACAGGCCTCGCTGGGAACTGGTGCAGAGCTCAGAGGGTGGGCTGCTCTGATCTGACCTGGGCCCCAGAGGAACAGCTCACGCTCCTGGAAGCCACACACTCACAAGGACCGCTATGGGGACCGCCTGTTTGTCAGCCACGTGTGTTTACTTGAGTTCTTGCGACTGCCCCAGCTCCTCCCTCAGGCCCCCTCCTCACACTGCACACCCCAGGCAGGACTCAGCCCTCCTCTGTCCCTGTGGGAATGGCAGAGACCCCAGACTAGGAGAGGGACAGGATAAGCCCGGCTCAAGCCTGCAGGAGCAACTCTCTGGCTCCCTCTGGAGGCAGCTCAGGGAAATGAACATTTCCAACCCCCTCCGGCCCCTTGTCCGATCACTTACCTCCATCCCTGAGGTCAACGAAGGCCCATGAACCCCTGAAACTACGTGGAATGTGTTCTATGAGCATTTTCAGGGGGAGGGGGACACAGCTTTCTGAAATTCTCATGAAGGACCCCACGAAGGAGGGGAATGACTGTTCTGGAGCGTGAGGCCGTAAGCTGGGCACTTGGCATCTGGCCCAGCTGACCTATTGATGCTAAAATAATAGCAATAACTACATAAAAGCAGCACAACAACCAACATTTTTTGATGGCTTTTGATGTGCTAGAAATTGTGTGTAGCAGGACTGCATTTGGCTGGTGTGCAGTGCTTAACAAATCGGGGCTATTTTTCTCCCACAACAGGGAGTCTGGAGAGGGCAGTCCAGGAAGGTGAGGGGGCTCCATGACCCCGGCAGTGCCACAGTGGTTCCTTCTGTGATCCAGTCCACCATCATTTGGGCGTTGGTTTTCCACCTTCACATGTGGTACCTCATGGTGGCAAAGTGGCTGCCACACCTCCAAGCACTTTGCCTACATTCCAGGCAGGAAATAGGAAATGCACTAGATCTCACCCCTGGGGTCTGTTGAGTGTTTCACTGTGATTGTAAAATCTTCCCCAGAATGCTTCTCAGAAGACTTCTTACACCTCATTGTCTAGAATGGGTCCCTGGCAGCCACCATAGTGGCTGGGAAAATTAATGGTTTAACAGCCTCTGTGGTTGAAGAAGGCAAGGGTGAAGGGGCTGGGGATGGTTGTTGAAGGAGCCACACTGAGGTAAGTCCATAGTATACTTTGCCTCATCTAAGCCTCCCAGCTGTCCTGGGAGGTGGGGCCGGTATTCTCCCCATCCCATTTTATTGGAAGACAATTGAGTTAAATGGCAAATCTGTGACAGAGCCAGCAAGCAGCGGACCTTAGATTGACAGTCTTTCTCCAGAGCTCTTCCTCACCCTGCCACTAGAGGGCAGGAGATGCTTAGTGCACGGCAGAGAGAACAGCATGCGCATTTGGACGCGTGCATCACCAAGGCTGCTGGGACTGAGTAAGGAGGACACACAAAAATGCAGAGCCGGGGGTGGGACATGAACACTAAAACCTGCTGCCATTCATCCCCCTTGATTTTAGTTGTTACACATACTGAGCCAGTACCCTGTGCCCAACACAGTGCTAGACCCTGGACCCAGAGAGAAGGAAGAACCTCGGCCTCACCCTCGAGGGTCCCAGACAGACAGGAACACAGTGACCCTCAGCTTGGTGGGGCTGCAGCCCAGGGGCCCAAGGGGAAGGCAAGAGTCACCAGGAGGACACGGGGGCTGGGGAGGGATGAGCAGGGCCCCAGGCGGGAGTCAGGTAGCCTTGTCTAACCATCCTGTCTGCAGTGAATATCAGGCCCTTCCTCCCAATCCTGCTTCCCCTAGTGCCACTCTGTTTTCCTGTGTAGTCCTTACCACCATATTAGTCAGATGGCTCAGAGAAACAGAACCAACAGGATGGGGATAGAGACTGAGAAAGAAGGGAGATTTGAAGGAATTAGCTCACGTGGCATGTTCTAAATCTGCAGAGCAGGCCGGCAGGCTGGTGACCCAGGGGAGAGTGACTATGCGAGCCCACAAGCACCTGTTAGCGGAATCCCCCGGTCCTCAGGGAGGTCTGTCTTTGTTCTATCAGGGCCTTCGACTGATTGGACAAGGCCCCCCACATGATGGAGGGCAGCCTGCTTTACTCAGTATATCAGCTTAAATGTTAACCTCCCCTACAAAATGTCTTCACAGAAACACCAAGTATCTGGGTACCTTGGCCCAGCCAAGCTGACACACGAAATTGACGTTCACACCACCCTTCACATTTTCTGTGTTCGTTGGAGTTGTTAATTTCAACTCCTGGGAGTTGAAACCAGGCTCCATGGCACCCAGTTACCTTCCCTTCCCCACCCAGAGGGCAGAGCCCGTGCCCTGTTGTCCTGGCAGCTCCAGCCTCAGCAGAGGGCTGGCACTCATGCGGCCCTCCGGGTACAGGGCTTGTAGGACCAGCTGCAGTCAGGTGGATGCAGGTCCTGGGGTGTCACCCTCTCTCCTGTGGGGTACGGGAATCCTGGGGAAGGGTCCTGGTCAGCCTCTTAGAGGCCGTGTGACCCTGTGAGCCTCAGTGCCTCGTGCTGTGGATGGATGAGAAACCTCTGTGGGTTCCCTCTTCCCCTTTCTTGATGGCCGCCACCCTGTGTTCTCAGAGATCATTACCCTCAAAAGGCCTGCCCTGCACTTAATGCCAGAACCACTGTGAGGTTCGCCCTCTTATCACTTTAAGTTTGAAGAAACTGAGGCTCAGAGAGATGAAATCACTTGTCCAAGATCACACAGGTGGGAGGGCAGAGCCAGGATCTGGACCCCAGGTGGTCCTGGCCCCTGTGCTGTGAGCGTTCTGTTTGTCACAGTGGACTCTGCTCCCTGGTGCTACTCCCGTCTCTGGCCACAGCTCAGAGGTCAGCCGTGTGCCTGGTCGTGGGCCCCCCGATAAGATGAGCAGGGCTGTATTGGGCTGTGTCACGGTGGAGGTCATCCGTGTGCCTGGTCGTGGGCCCCCCGATAAGATGAGCAGGGCTGTATTGGGCTGTGTCACGGTGGAGGTCAGCCATGTGCCTGGTCATGGGCCTCCCGATGAGATGAGCAGGGCTGTGTCGGGCTGTGTCAGAGCATTCAGACCCTCGCTGAGATGAGCAGGTCTGCGCTGGGTCATGTCAGGGCATGCAGACCCTCGCTGCTCTTTGAGACCCTTCTTGTGGAGGGGCCAGGATGGTCGGGACGCCCCGTCCACTCACCTCATCCCTTATCCCCCCAGGTCCATGACTACCTTCGGAGCAAGCTCTGTTCCCTGTACGAGAACGACTGCATTTTCGACAAGTTTGAATGTGCCTGGAACGGGAGCGACAGGTAAGCCCTGACCTCAGCCTGCACCTCACCTCACCGTAGGGAGGGTTTCTCCCCTGCAGGGGTCTGGGCTGGGATTCCGGTGACCTGTAGCATGGGGCTACTCAGCCTCAATGGGTCCAGGTGTCTGGGTGAAGCCCACGCTTTCCAGAGCAGGTCCAACTCTCAGCGCTCAGATTCAAGGGGCAGGACATGAAATTCTTCATCCTCTGTCACTGAACCTCACAGCCACATTGGCGCCTGCCCTATGGGCAGTAGTGGGAACATGTTTAGTTAATTCAGGGTCCCCAGTGATGTGCTCCCCTCTCCCAGCTTGTCGGGGGCGAGGGGTGTAGCCCAGCACCCGGTCACCATCATCCATCCACACCTGTATGTCCTGAGACAGCCCTGCACCCCTGTGGCTTTGACCATTGGTCTACTCACCCCTCCTCCCATCACCATTACTGTCTCCCTCTCTTCCTGGTGACACCCCACTCAGGCCCGCTGAGGCTCAGGGGCACCTTGGAGCTCCTACACCCTCCAGAGCTTGTCACAATCCACAAGTCCAGCCGTCTCTCAACCCCACCTGCCTGGAAAGTGGCCCCCCAGTGCCAGAAGTGAGTTCCTTCCTGTGTCTCCCTAGCCTGGGCTCAGCCCAGGGCGGGCATGGACAAGGGGGCCGTGGCAGGGGCTCCTGACCTGACCTCTACCCATGGGTCCTTACCTCTTTGTCTCTTCTCTGGGATTCTTCCTCCATTCTGGAGGTGGGAAAATCCCTCTTCTGCCCTCCCAAATCACATCAGCTTTGTGCTCAGGGTCCTGCCAGGCGTAAGATTCTGAAATGGACAAGGCTACTCTCCATCTGTGAGTTTCGATCTCAGAAGCTGAGAGGTGGCCTCTCAGTGTCTCCTACAGCTGCTTCCTCAGGGACAGGATGCCTCCTAGTCCAGCCGCCCAGATTCAGAAGTGGGTCTCCAGATGATAGACAGTGTGGAGATAAAGATCACACTGGCTGCTAGATCAGAATACCACCTGTCAGGAGCCCATGTACTGTCACCTCCTCTCCGCAGTCCTGTCCAGTGTGGTGGGCAAGGAGGGTGGAGTGAGAGCCAGCAGCCCTGACTTGGGCGTCACCTGGTGGGGGGCTGTCCACCCTGTGGATGGCATCAGTCACATGACAGGTCTGGGCTCTCCCAGACCTCTGAGGGTGGCTGGCACTGTGGTGGTCATGTGAGAGCTGCCGCACTATGACTCTCTGTGGCTCTGGGCATAGGGCTGGGACCATCAGGGTTGGTGTGTGGGATAAGGGGAGGGCTGGACATGGCAGGGACAGGACCAGGAGGGAGCCCCCCGGAAGCAGGGCTGGATCCAGGTGGGGGTCCAAGTCATTGTGTCCAGGGAAGGAGATTTCTGAGAGAGTCGCCAACATCCTGGAGCTCCCCCAGCCCGCAGGGGTCTCTCAGCAGAGCCCGAGCTCAGGCAAGGGGCTGGCGTGGTGATCACAGGGGGCCACTAAAGGATGCTTAGAAAACCAGGATGGAGGCCCGAGCTGGGGCTGGGCGGGCACAGCTGGGTCAGCAGGACACAGGACCTTCTCTCTAGGCCCTGCCCCCAGATAGATCCCAGACACCCCCAGCAGACAGGGCTCCTCCCATGCTGCTGAGCTGCAGGCCCTGACACATTTGGGGTTCCCTGGTGCAGTGGGTCCCAAGAGGGTCTATCCAAATCGGACGAGAGGGACCTGCAGCTGTAACAAGCTGATTCCAGCTTTTATGTGCGTTTTGCGGGGTAGGCCCCCGCTGGCTGCGACCCACTGCCCGTCCTTCCTTCAAGCTGCCACCAGGGGGCACCCGCGGCCAGGTGATGCCTGCTCCCAGGACTGGAGAAGCCGCCAAGCATCCCCAGGCTGACAGTGGTGTCCAGGCCTGGGCTCTCCTGTCCTGCCTCCCACCCGCCACTTCCTGCGTGCACTTTACACACCAGCCACGCCCTGTCCTAGGGGTCCCCCACCCGCCTCACTGTCTCTCGCTGCACAGCCGGCTCTGCTCTGCCCGGCTGGAACCTCTGTCCTTGTTTGCCTCCTGCAATGGGTGGGGTGCCCTGGGGGGCTACTATGACTCAACCTGTTCTGAGCCCTTCACTGGGGACCTCAGGTGTGTCCAGTGGCTGTGGATGTTTCTAGAAGGCATAGAGGTGTGCCATCTCCCAGTTCACTTTGAGCACTGTTCTGAGAACAACATGCCCCATGGTCAGGGGTCCCAAGATAAACAGACCCTGGGTCCTGCCTTCCAGGGCCTCAGAGGCTCAGGAGAGAAGCAAGGATTCCCCCCAGGTTCCCACATTCTTGCAGACCAAAGCCAACTCGAATCCTCGCGGGCTCCCAGTTGCTGCCCTCGTATTCCTGGTGACCCTCTCTGACAGTTGGCCCGGCCCGCAGAGCGCCGCTGCTGCCGCGCGGTGGCTGCCCAATGGCCTCTGCCGTGGGGCTTCCTAGCACCGGCAGAACGCAGATGGGCAGTGCGCTATGGAGAGGCAGCAGCTCTCCTGCTGGACTCTCTCAGTTTCTGGTCCACATTCTACCCCTCGCCACCGTGTGCTTGAGGAAGCCCCTAAGTCAGCTCGGCTGGAAAGTGGTTCTAGGAAACTGGCCTTCGTGGCCGCTTTGGGGATGAGACCATGTGTGATGCCTTCAGCAAGATCCCAGTTCGTATGCGCAGGGGTGCCGCAGTGATCCTGCGTGGACTATCCTATTGGCAGGCCTGCCCTTCCCCGGGTTACCCACCCGGAGGAATCCCGCAGGCCCTCCCACAACAGGCTTCAACGCTCCCTCCTCCATGAAGTTCTCCTTGATCTGTCCTGCCTTGGGGGAGGGATTTGTGCCAGCCGAGCGTGCTCGGGTGCGGGAGTCAAACACACCTACACTTGCTCTGAGGAGTCCTGGGCAAGGCTCCCCCAGGGGCCCATGCTGTATCCCTAGGGCTGTTTTTTTCTCTCCGGCCGTTTTCTTCTCTCCATGCTTCCCCATCTCCGCTCCTCCCTGCTTCTTCTTACACACTGGCCTCATCCTCTCCCTCTTCAGAGATGACCCCCAAATCATTCCCCTTTCCATTATCCTCAGCCAGCCAACCCCTCCCAGGGACTGTGTAAAACTCTCATGGAAGGATCTGATTGGCTCTGTGTGGGTCGCTTGCCCACTTTTTGCACCAATCAGCATGGACAGGAATATCACATGCCCCAGTTGGCCAGGCCAGGGGGCGGGGAGAGCACTGTGATTGACCGCTCACAGGGATAGGGAGTGCAGTGGCGCGATCTCGGCTCGCTGCAACCTCCGCCTCCTGGAGTCAAACACTTCTCCTGCCTCAGCCTCCCAAGTAGCTGGGATTACAGGCGCCACGGGTGGCAGGGGCAGGAGCCTTTCTTTCCCCAAAGGAAAGAGGAGAGGAGCACTGGGGCTGAAAGCAGCCGGCATTGTGGTCCCACATGCAGATGAGGCTAGGAGAGGTGAAGCAGCTCACCTGCCCTTTTCCCTGTTAAGGGAACCTTCTGGAATTTAAGAAACCTGCCTGAATGTGAGGAATGGCTCTCATGGTGGTGCGGCCTGGTGCTCTAGGATGAGAGGGGCCCCGCCCTCTCCCCCAGAGCACGTGTCAGCTGAATTCCACACCCGAACAGGGGGAGGATCAGGAACTGTGTGGGTTGCAAATGACTTTAATTATGTCGCTCTCCTTCCACTAAATGGATCAGAAGAACCAGCATTGTGTGAAATCACCCAGGTTCATTCTGTGAACTATTCCCTGAAGAACAAAGGGGGCTGCCTCCCCACTGTGCTGGCGCGGGGAGGGTGTGGCCTCCCCCAGCCAGCCTGTGGCGCCTGGGCAGGGCCCTTCTGTGGGACTCGTTCACCCGGCCCCCCTCGCATGCTGCTTCCCTTGTCCCAGGCTCTGAGTCACATATAAAGCGGGTGCGGCTTTGGTCACATGGACGATTAGGTTCGAGGAGTACCTGGTAAATAGCAAGAGGCAAAGTGCCTCAAGCCCAGCACTGTGCGGGGTGTTCAGGCTATGTCCCCTGATTCACGCTCACCAGGGGCTGCGTTCCCTTGTTGATCCCAGTTTTTATAGAAAACTAAGAGAGTGCGCATGTCAGGGTAGGGCAGAGCTGGGATCCGGACCCAGGCGGACTGGCCAGAGCCCAAGCCCCTGACTGCAGTGCCTGAGCTCACATGTGAGCTTTTGTCCTCTGTGCATAACCCCTGGAGACCCAGGGATCCACCTGGTTCTGTCACAGAGCAGTGTCACCCTCAGGAAGCCCAGCTCAGCTTCCAAAAGGAAACGGGATTTCCTCCCTGAAGAGCCTTCAGCAGGACAACTTCTTTATGGTCGCTTTTCGTAACATCCTCTTCCTCCCCAGTTACCTTGCACCCCGCAGTTGCTCCAGGGCCCTGCAGAGGCCAAACCCCAAAACCCTCCCTCTGGGCGCAGGCCCACAGAACTGTGCTTTCTCTCCTGCCTCTTACTATGTGGATGAACTTACCCTTCCTCCCACCGGCAGGAACCCCTTCTCCTTAGGAGCAGGGAGAGCAGAGAAATGGTGTGGAATTCTCTTTAGCGGGACGGTGAGGGCAGTGAGCCCCTGCACGTCAGCACTGCTCGCCCCGACCCTCATGGCGATGCATGTTTGTTTATTCACCCGAGTCCTCGGGACAGGTGGGCCCCTGGAGGGAAGCAGGGCCTGGTGGTTTTCTGTCCCAGCTGCTTCCATGTCTACCTCCTGCTGTGGTTGCACAGTCTGTTTGGAAGGCCAGAGCTTTCTCTCCTGGACTAACAGAAATTACAGGAGGGTCTTTTCTTTTCTTTTCTTTTTTCGAGACGGAGTTTTGCTCTTATTGCCCAGGCTGGAGTGCAGTGGCGCGATCTTGGCTCACTACAACCTCGCCTCCTGGATTCAAGCAACTCTCCTGCCTCAGCCTCCTGAGTAGCTGGGATTACAGGTGCCCACCACCATGTCCAGCTAATTTTTGTATTTTTAGTAGAGGCAGGGTTTCATCATGTTGGCCAGGCTGGTCTCAAACTCCTGACCTCAGGTGATCTGCCCGCCTTGGCCTCCCAAAGTGCTGAGATTACAGGTGTGAGCCACCACGCCCGGCCAGGAGGGTATTTTCATGATGATTGGGGCAGAGCATAAAAAGGATCTTAGCTCCTGGCCCCAAAGTCTGCGTGTTGGTGGCAGCTGACATGTGAGGGGGTATAAGAGACCCCCAAGAGACAGGGGAATAGAGGCAGGTGTGGGTTCCCTTTCCAGGGAGTGATGGCTCTGTAGGCTCTGGGATTGCTTTTTCATGTGTTTGTTGTTTTGGGACAGAGTTTTACTCTGTCACCCAGGCTAGACTGCAGTGGTAAATCACAGCTCACTGCAGTCTCTGCCTCCCCAGGCTCAGGCGATCCTCCTGCCTCAACCTCCTGAATAGCTGGGACTACGGTCGTTTTTAATTTTTTTTTTGTAGAGGTGGAGTCTCGCTATGTTGTCCAGGCTGGTCTTGAACTCCTAGGCTGAAGCGATCCTCCCACTGGGGCCTCCCAAAGTCCTGGGATTATGGGCGTGAGCCCCCACACCTGGGCTTATTTCTCGAGAAGGGGCTTGTGCTCCTCCTCACCTGACGCCTCTCCTTCTCCCACCAGCGTCATCATGACCGGGGCCTACAACAACTTCTTCCGCATGTTCGATCGGAACACCAAGCGGGACGTGACCCTGGAGGCCTCGAGGGAAAGCAGCAAGCCCCGGGCTGTGCTCAAGCCACGGCGCGTGTGCGTGGGGGGCAAGCGCCGGCGTGATGACATCAGTGTGGACAGCTTGGACTTCACCAAGAAGATCCTGCACACGGCCTGGCACCCGGCTGAGAACATCATTGCCATCGCCGCCACCAACAACCTGTACATCTTCCAGGACAAGGTAAACTCTGACATGCACTAGGTATGTGCAGATCCCGGCCCCTGCCACCCAGCCTCATGCAAGTCATCCCCGACATGACCTTCATGACCGCAATGCAAGGAGGGGAAGAAAGTCACAGCACTGATGAGGACAGCTGCAGAGGTGGCAGTGTGTGGACACAGGAAGTTTGGGCCCCCTCCCTGCCCCAGCTTTCCTAGGCCAGAATTGTGTTTGGCAGTAATTGTCTGTTTAAAAAAATAAAAAGGAAAGGAAGCGTTCACCGCCACAAATCATAAAATGGACATGACTGTGGAGTCCTACAGTTCAGGGTTCTTTCATTCACGTCCCTTCCTGTCTCGGTCTGCGGTCTTTACCACATCAATAGGACTTTTTATGCGTCCGGGTTAATTTTTCACTCCAGTGCGTCCTGTTGCGGGGGCCGGAGCTGATGGGAGCTGCTTCTCCCCCATGCCTCACTGGTCCCAGATCAGGGCTCCAGGGACAGATGATGAGTCTCAAACGAGCCAGCCAGGGGTTCTTTTGGTTATAAATGGGGCAATTCGCCCTGTCTCAGAGCTCATGACCTCACCGTTGTTTTTTGGATGGTGAATTCATGCTGAGAATTTGCAGATGCAAGCTCCTCTCCTAGGTCTTCTGAATGTCTTGAAACATCCCAGGTCCCAGGTCTGGTGCGGTTTCCCGAGAGGAGCGGAGTGGGGTTTGTCTTCTGTGTGCCTGTGTCCTCATCTGATTCACCTGCCATTTGCTGAGCCTCTGCTGTGTGCCGGGCGTGGTGCTCAGCCCTAGAGGCAGTTGACTTACCCCCTGCAGCCCTCCCTGCCGCCTCACCCTTCAGCATTCACTGGGCACCTTCCCGGAGCGGACACTGACTCCCATGCACGATTTTTTGGAATCTTCCTCCTGACTGTGAGGTGGGTGTTCATTCATTTCCTCCATAAACACCAACTTCTCGAAGCGTGCCAGGCTCTGGGCTGGATGCTGGGGATAAGCGGGAACCCTTAGGATCCCCTCTGTCCACGAGAAGAAACTGAGGCTCTGAGCGGATGCACAGGTCACCCATGGCAGGTGCCGTGCAGTGGTGTCAGGAACCCGTCCGGGTCTTCACACAAGGTTCTCTCCAGTCCATCTCGTGGGTGGCCCATGTTCAAGTGACATTCAAATGGAAGGTTTAGAAAGGAATGCCTCTGTCTTGTGAAGTAGGACATGGCAGACTTGGCGACGACAAGGGTCCGGGAGAACTGAGACGCAGGATGGAAGACAGAGAAGACCCCCCCCCGGAGCTCCTCGCTCTGCTTGGTGGCTTCAGGAGTGCGGCCCTCCCCAGGACTCCACTTCATCCTGGGCTTGCACCCTCCTTGAGCCAATGCACTGAACTGCCTTGGAAAGGAAATTGCATGTTCTGACCATTTTAGGATACCTTTACTTCAAGGACCACACAGTCCCAGAGAACACATCCCTCGGGAACTCTGCCCCTCTGACAATGAGGGCCACAGAGAAGGTGGTGTTTCCATGGTAGATGCTCCTGTTCTGGTGATACCAAACCTGCCCACCCCTCTGAGTCGTCTTTGCTCATGGACTTGCAGCAGAACCACGGAGTTTGGCATTTTGATTCAGAAAGTGGGGAGCAGAGACCCAGCCAAATCCAAACTTTTTTTTGGTTTGGTTTTGTTTGGTTTTTTACAAGATATAACATAACCCAGGAAACAGACCCAGCTGAGGTTATTCTCAGTGGATTACAGTATACTTTTGTGTGTGTAAAAGCACAAAGTGCATGTGTACTCACTTCTGGCCATATAACATTTACACAGGGAAATGGATCATTGATTTTTTTTTAATAAACGTGAATGAAGAATGTTTGTTTATATATCACTATAAAATCCAGTTGACCTGGACAGTATTATATGTACATATCTATTCTAATTAAATTTAACAATCAAAGGATTGGATTACCTTTTCCCCCCCTTGTAAAGAGGTTTGAGAATGTGGTCAATTGTATAGATAGCGTGTTAAAGCCAAAACCCAGCTCTGAGGGCCTTACCCATTACTTGGATATTTGCTACGATCCATCTCCCTTTGTGAGTCAAATGTTAAGAGAAGAAACTTGTATTTGCAGCTAGAGGTTACTGTCACATCATAGATTTTACATTTACCATCTTCAAAGTACGAATCTTACATGTTCTTCAAAAGGAGGTCTTAATACAGTTCCTAGTTCCTTACTTCTGTTTTAAACTTTGGGTACCAAACCAAAAAGAAAAAAGAAAGGAAAAGATCTTCTTTGAAGAAAAGTATGTCTCTGGATCCCTGGAAAATAATGATGTCCAAAGCAAATTGTGAAGATAAAATGTGTGTTAAGAAAAGGTGTCGGGGGGAGGGACAAAACCAGAAACGGTGGAAGGACCAGTGTAATAGTCACAGACTTGCATCCTGGCTCTGCTTACATTTCCTGGTACTCTCGAATGTACGGGCGTTCACATAGTCATTGTGAAGTTGTTGGGGTTTTTTTGGTTTTGTTTTTAATTTAGCTCTTCTCTGAGGACGAAGCTGTTGGTGGTGGTGGTGGTGGGGGTGGTGGTGTGGGATACATGGTGGTCAAGTTGTCAGCCCTGATCAGTTTGGACTCTGTAACTCATAGGTGCATTCTTTTTTTCTTTGGTGTCTCACAAATTACCCAATTGTTGAATAAAACTATAAATATGTTAATACCAGCTTTTTCCAATAAAATAACAAATGTTACATCAAAAACGAGGTCCAGAATGCTGTTTGTTTTTAGTGAGTCCAACCTCATGGAGGTGGAGCCCATCAGGAGGCAATACAGTGGGTGGGGATGCCCATGGGCTTTGCACTGGGAAGCTGGGTTCACGTCAAGGGTTTGCTCCCTCTAGCTCCTAATGCAGCTCTTAACTTTCCCTAGCTCTGAATTCATCACTGAGGAAATGGAGCTAATAAGACTACCTATCTTGTAGGTTTGTGGTGGGAGAGGAAGGGCAAGATTAACTTGGATAGTGCAAAACACAGTGCTTGGCACATGACACTCCGTAATGATAGTTGTCTTGTTTTGTCTTGCAGCAGGTGTGCATAGCCCATCATGATCTCCACACACACTCACACTCTCCATGAGAATATGATACAGATGAGGAAACTGATTCAGAGAGGTTAAAGAATTAGCTCGCAATCACACAGGTAGCACATAACTCCTCATCCAGTGCTCCCCCACAGACGTGCCTGAGGGTCCCAGAGAATGGAAGCCTGGAGGGGAGAGAAACCACAGGGTACCTGGATTCTTCAGGAAGCTAGAGAGGCCCCGCCCCACCTGCCACAATGGCTGAGCTAAACAGGAGAGTGTGTGGGTAAGTGTCCCACGCACGCCTGGGTTTCCCTGCACCCTGCTTGGAGCCAGGCCCTGCCTCTGGCTTTCAAGAGGGAATTCTGGGCTTCAGGTTCAGCAGGAGGAAGGCAGGTGCTATTCTGCGGGTCTGCTGGCAGGGGCTTCATTGGCGCTCAGTTCCACAGCTCCAGGACAGAGCACAGGGAGGAGGTGGCCACTTCCTGGATGTGCGTCACTGGCCACTCACTAACCTCTCTGACTGTGTGTGTACATAGTGGGAGGGCATGCTGCTCCTCCTCAGTACTGTGGGGTGACTCGACTGAACCCCACAGTCCTGCTGTGCTGGAGGTCACCCGGCCCCTACAGGGAAGGGATGTCTCGTTGAGGCTGCATGCTATCCTTTCTGCAGAGCATGGGGGTTGCTATTGTTATACCCATTGTACACATGGAGAACAGGAGGCCTAGAGAGATGAGGTAATTTAACTGATACCCAAGTTAGTAGAATTAATAAGTGGAGGGGTCAGGATTCAAACCCCAGGGGTGGAAGTGGCAGGCATGTGCGGAGGCCCAGGGTGGTGATGGATCCTGCAGCCTCAGCCTCCCCAAACCCAACTTCAGCCAACATTGACCAATTGCCAGCTCTGGGATCTTGCAGATGTGATTAAGGTCATGGACCTGAAGATGGAATTTAGCCTGGATTATCCATGTGGGACCCATCTAATCACCCAAGTCCGTGAAAGTGTAGAACCGTTCCTGGTCATATTGGAGACAGCTGTAGCAACAGAAAAAGGCTCAGCAAGGCATGACATGAAGACTCGACCAGCGGTGCTGGATGTGAAGATGGAGGAGGGGGCCACCAGCCTAGGAACACAGGCAGCTTCTAGAAGCTGGAAAAGGCAAGGAAACAGATCCTCCTGGGACCCTCCGGAAGAAACCAGCCCTGCCCACACCTTGGTTTCAGCCCAGTGAGGCCTGTGTCAGACCTCTGACCTCCAGACTGGAAGATAATAAATATGCTCTTTTAAGCCTCTCAGTTTGCAGTCATTTGTCATGGCAGCGCCAGGGACCCCATATCCCTGGGCACCTTCGTCCTGGTGACAAAGCCACCCCTTTAGGTAGGGATTTTCCCTGCTCACAGGCAAGGGCCCTTGGGAGGTCCACAGCACGCAGGGAAGCAGCAAAGCAGGGCCTGTAGCCCTGGTGGCACCTCATTGCCTTTCTTGAGCAGGGCAAGGGTAGGGCTCTTTCCTGGGGAGCTTCTGGTGGTGGTTTATGGGGCTGCAGGGGACAGAGGGGCAGCCAGATGGTGGCAGAGGTAGTGAGCAGGGCTTCTAGAGGGCCAGGCGTGTGAGGGCTGGAGCCTGTGGAGTGGTGGGGAGCTGGCCCCTGGCCAGGGACAGCTTGGCCTGCTCCAGCGGGGTCTGCACACATGGATGGGCCCCCATTCCACACCAGGCCCTGCGCTCAGAGCTGTGGCAGGCAGAGATGGCCTTGAGAGGGCTGGGAGAAATGATGCTCAATGCTCTCCCTCCCTGGATCTCTCCGGAGCTCATCTCTCCCCAGCCCTGCGGGTCCTGACGTTCCTGACACCCACTGGGCTAGGTCCGGGGCTTGGCTTGGCGGGGGGTGGGGGGGAAGCCTGAGTGACCTGGCTTCCTCCCTGACCTGCCCTCCATGTCATTCCTAGTATTCACAGAGGACACACCAGGCTCTATACGGAGGGCTGTGTACACATCATCTCATCCATCCACACAGCCACCTGATCAAGAGGATTCTGTGATTTTTCCACGCATTTTATAAATAAGGAAACTGAAGCGTGAAGAGGTGGGTGAGTCCATCATGGCCACAAACTGTGAGTGTTGGGGCCAGGGTCTGACCCCAGGCAGCGTGTCCGCAGAGCCGCGAGGTCTTAATTACTAAACTGTATCCTGGACCTTCTGGCTACCTGGGGGGGCCTCAGGCCTCGGAAGGTGACATTCTGGTGTGTGTTTTCCCAGCCGCTGCTCACACCTTTCCCCGCCTGAAACCAACTGTGCACCCTTTGCTCCTGAAAAGCCTCCTGAGCTGAGCGCCTCGATTCCTCCTGGCCCCACAGCCCGGGCCCCCTGGCACTGGCACGGACACGGATGTGAGACCAGGGACCATCATTCACTCACCACCGTGTCCCTGGTGCCCTGCACAGTCCTTAGGGACTACTTACTGAGCGAGGTGTATGTGGGCTCAACACTGGGTCCCCTGCAGGAGCCCAGAGAACCCTGCTCAACACTGCGGATCAAACACCCTCGCTCCCACAGGCTCGAGAGTCAAAGAAGGGATCAAAACAAAGAGAACAGGAGCCGGACCGTGGCCTTGAAGATGGGAAGCAAGAAGGCATATGAGGGAGTGGAAACAGCTTAGAGACTGAGAGAGCAGAGCCCAAGCCCGCGGTGGGGGCAACCACAAGGCAACTGGTTTGCATCATAGAACCCCAGAAAGGCTCTGGGCCTGGAGGCACCAGGGACCTCTGAGGGTGGGGAGCAAATTGAGGTTTTCTGAATGTCTTCCTCAGCAAGCATCCCTCTCCCACCCCTGCAGAAGGTGGGAGGTTCATTCCCCAGGGATTGTGCCAGAGGCTGCGGGGACCGGGACCCCAGGAAGACCTGGCGGCAGGCAGCCAACTGAGAACAGGTCACACCCAACCCACCCACACCCCGGGGAAGGTTAAAGGCCCCCTCACTGGGAAACTGGCCAGCTGGAGAGAAAAGACCTAGGTTTGGACACTTGGAGGTCCCTCGAGATACTGCTCCATCGGCCAGACAGGTGGCTTACCCCTGTAATCCCAGCACTTTGGGAGACCAAGGCGGGCGGATTACCAGTGGTCAGGAGTTTGAGACCAGCCTGGCCAACACGGCGAAACCCTGTGGCTGCTAAAAACACAAAAATTATCCAGGCATGATGGCATGCACCTAGAATCGTAGCTACTCGGGAGTCTGAGAGGGAGGAGAATGGCTTGAACATGGGAGGTGGAAGTTGCAGTGAGCCAAGATTACGCCACTGCACTCCAGCCTGGGCGACAGTGAGACTCCATCTCAAAAAAAAAAAAAAAGGTACTGCTCCACCAAAGCATCCAACTGGGAAGCTGGCAGTTTGACACGCATCCCCAGTCTGCAACAGGCACACAGAGATTCCAGGCAGCTGCTGAGATAGAAGCAGACAGGCCAGAATGCCAGACACTGAAGGACAGCCCTCCTGTGGAAAAGACCAAGACGAAAACAAGCAAACAAGCAAAGAGGAAGGAAAAGAAGCTGCAACCTTTAGCTACAGTTCCAAGTGGAATACCGTTTTCAAAACTCGGATAATGGATATCTGCATAGAGATAAGAGAATATGGAAAACATAGCCAAGGAAACACGTGGAGACTCTAAGGAAACCATGGAAATTAGAAGCATGATTGCAAAAATAAAGATCTCTGCAAAGATTGGAAGATAGGGTTGAGGAAATTTCTCAGGAAGTAGAACAAAAAATATCAAAGGGAATCCCAAAGAAAATAGGTGAGAAAAAGAGATAACCTCGGCTGGGCGTGGTGGCTCACACCTGTTAATCCCAGCACTTTGGGAGGCCAAGGCAGGCTGATCACTTGAGGTCAGGAGTTTGAGACCAAGCTGGCCAACATGGTGAAACCCGTCTCTACTAAAAATACAAAAATTAGCCGGGCGTGGTGGCACGTGCCTGTAATCCCAGCTACTCGGGAGGCTGAGGCAGGAGAATAGCTTGAACCCGGAAGGCAGAGCTTGTAGTGAGCAGAGATCATGCCACTGCACTCCAGCCTGGGTGACAGAGTGAGACTCCATCTCAAAATAAATAAATAAATAAATAAACAAACAAACAAAGCTAACCTCCTCAAAGAGGCCTCAGCACACAGATATGAGGAGTTCAACAAAGAAAATGGAGGAAAGAAAATATTCAAAATTTTTCTGACCTGAAGAATCAAACTTTGCAGATGAAAAGAAACTACAGTGCCCGGCGCAATGGTGGAAAGCCTACCCACTTCCAGGGCCATCCCTTTGAGGATCAGAACTCAGGGAGACTGAGAACACTGTAAACGATAGCTTAGGAGAATCAGAATATGTCTTCAGGCTTCCCAGCAGCAATAAGGGAAGGGAGCGCTGCTTTCAAACTCTAAGAAGAAATTCTCGGACCTCGAATGCTGGCTCTGCCCCTTCAAACTATTGATTACACTTGAGAGGGAAATGAAGGCTTTTTACCCACGCAAGGTTTTGTACCAATTAGCTTTTGGTGTGTAATGAAACACCCCAGAATTTAGTGTCTTAAAAAAAAAAGAGTAAAAACATTGACGATTTCTTACAATTCGTATGTGGGCTGGGAGGCAGAGCTGAGGATGAATGTTTTAGAACGGCCTCACTCACAGGTTTGCTGGTTGGCTCAGGACAACACAGATGCCATCAGCAGGCATCTTTCTCACCCAGCAGGCTCTCCCAGGCCAGCCCTGTGATCGCCCCAGTTGTTACCAGAAAGCGGTCTCAATCCAGACTCAAGAGAGGGTTTTTGGTTCTTGCACAAGAAAGAATTCGGGACAAGTCCACAGAGTAAAGTGAAAGCAAGTTTATTAAGACAGTAAAGGCAAGAAGGAATTGCTACTCCATAGGCAGAGTACGGTGTTCCCAAGAGCAAGATGAGGAACGCATGTGCCTTAGGTACAGTGCTTGTTTATATATAAGACAACAAAGCCACAAAATCCTGGGGGAGGTGTGCTCTGCTACTAGGGCTGGTGACTAAGGATTGTTCATCTTTGTGCAACTACTGTCTTCTGCAAGAATCTTTAAAGCAAAACTTTTTTTTTTTGTTTTTTTTGTTTTTTTTAGACGGAGTCTTGCTCTGTCGCCCAGGCTGGAGTGCTGGAGTGCAATGGTGCAATCTCCACTCACTGCAACCTCCGCCTCCCAGGTTCAAGCACTTCTCCTGCCTCAGCCTCCCAAGTAGCTGGGATTACAGGTGCCAGCCACCACACCTTGCTAATTTTTTGTATTTTTAATAGAGATGCATTTCACCATGTTGGCTAGGCTGGTCTTGAACCCCTGACCTCAGGTGATCTGCCCACCTCAGCCTCCCAAAGTGCTGGGATTACAGGTGTGAGCCACCGCGCCCAGCCACCAAACTTATTTTTAAACTAAGAATGCTTTTGTTCTTAAGGTATTGGGACGTCAAGACATCTCCTGAGTCTGTTAAGTCCGGGGTCTGTTCGGTAAACATTGTTCACTTGTTCCCCATCTGTGAATCTCCTGTTGACTAAGAATGCCTAACCTCCTGGGAATGCAGCCCAGCAGGTCTCAGCCTCATTTTACCCAGCCCCTATTCAAGATGGAGTCACTCTGGTTCCAATGTCTCTGACACTGGAGCCCCCAATGTCAGTAAGATAAGCCCCAAGGCACACCTGCCTCTCAAGTCTCTGCTTGTGTCATATTTCCTGTCGTCTCATGGGCCAAAACAAGTCACAGGAGCAAGCCCAGGTCACCGTGAGGGGAGATGACCCAAAGGTATGGACGTATGTTGGGAAGTTTTCAAACTGGCTCCCATTCACATAAAGGCACTTTCTCAGGAAGTTGCTGGAGGGTGTGCGCCACTAACACGAAACCAGGAAAGAAGGAAACACATGAGGCAGGGACTCCTGGTTGTCCCTGACATCTGACCTTCCCTTCGTACATCGCACTGGAGTTGTTATCTGGACACAGGATTGTCCCCCAGAGCCAGGTGGGGCCAACAGCGAGGACATGGAAGTGATCTGCTCCAGGCACTACTGTAAGAGGGGAGAAGCCTGTCTTTCACCTGCCCTCCCATCCTAAAGGCTGGCCAGACTGTAGACACAGTGCTGAAAGTGTAACCACCCAGTGGGTTCACCTTGCCCACTGCCTGGACAGAGCCGATTTATCAAGACAGGGGAATTGCAATGGAGAAAGTAATTTATGCAGAGCTGGCTGTGAGGGAGGCTGGAGTTTCATTATTACTCAAATCAGTCTCCCCAAGCATTCGGGGATCAGAGTGTTAATTTCAATTATAACTTTATTAATTAATTAATTTGGAGACAGAGTCTCGCTCTGTCGCCCAGGCTGGATTGCAGTGGCACAATCTTGGCTCACTGCAACCTCCACCTCCTGGGTTCAGGCGATTCTCCTGCTTCAGCCTCCCGAGTAGCTGGGATTACAGGCACCCACAACCATGACCAGCTAACTTTTGTATTTTTAGTAGAGACTAATGGGTTTCACTGCATTGGCCAGGCTGGTCTTAAACTCCTGACCTCAAGTGATCTGCTCATCTTGGCCTCCCAAAGTGCTGGGATTACAGGCGTGAGTTATTGCGCCCGGCCGGGATCACAGTTTTTGAAGACAATTTGGTGGGTAGGGGCTTGGGAAGTGGAGAGTGCTGATTGGTCAGGTTGGAGATGGAATCATAGTGGGTTGGAGTGAGGTTTTCTTAATGTCTTCTCTTCCTAGGTGCAATGGTAGAACTGGTTGAGCCAGATTACTGGTCTGGGTGGTGTTGGCTAATCCATCGAGCACAGGGTCTGCAAAATATCTCAAGCACTGATCTTAGGTTTTACAATAATGATGTTATCCCCAGGAGCAATATGCGGAGGTTCAGACTCTTAGAGCCAGAGGCTGCATGACCTCTAAACTGTGATTTCTAATCTTGTAGCTAATTTGTTAGTGCTGCAAAGGCAGACTGGACCCTAGGCAAGAAGGGGGGTCTTTTTGGGAAAGGGCTGTTATCGATTTTGTTTCAGTCAAACCATGAACTGAACTCCTTCCCAAAGTTAGTTTGGCCTATGTCCAGGAATGAACAAGGACAGCTTAAAGGTTAGAAGGAAGATGGAGTCGGTTAGGTGTGACTTTTTTCACTGTCATAATTTCCTCAGTTATAATTTTGCAAAGGTGGTTTCAGGACCTGGAGCAACTAGTTTAGATCTCAAGATAGAAAATGTGGGTCAAAAGAGAGAGAGTGACAAGAGAGAAGAAACCTGCCTGGAGCCAGCACACTAGCCTAGGCCACCTACTCAGATGGTGACCTGAGAGAGAAATACAATTCTGTTTTGCATAAACTTCTGTAATGGGGGGTCTCTTTGTTATAGCAGCCTAGCCTGTTTCCCAGCTAATCCATCTGGGATGCCAGAAACAGGGATACCACGGAGGAGAGACACAAAAGGAACACCCGGGTGACAGTGAGGGAGTCCCCAGGGTGACAGCTGGGTGGTGGGCCTAGAGAGTGAACAGTCCAGATTGACACAGGAAGATGGAAAGTTCCAAACAACAAATCTACGGGGCTGGGGAAGCAGAAATTGAGAGCTTATCTGATAGTTCTAACACATTGAGAAAAATTTTCTATTTTTCACAAATGAATTAGTGATCAATGTGGAGAAAACTAGACAAACAAAAAACTAGATAATTATTAGGCACAGCATAAACAAAAAGTAATCATAAGCCGGCCGCAGTGGCTCACGCCTGTAATCCCAGCACTTTGGGAGGCCAAGGCGGGTGGATCACCTGAGGTCAGGAGTTTGTGACCAGACTGGCTAATATGATGAAACCCTGTCTCTGTGGTGGTGTGTGCCTGTAATCCCAGCTACTTGGAAGGCCAAGGTAGGAGAATCGCTTGAACCCGGGAGGCGGAGGTTGCAGTGAGCTGAGATCATGCTACTGCACTCCGCCTGGGTGACAGAGTGAGACTCAGTCTCCAAAAAAAAAAAAAAGAAAGAAACATAATCATAGTGCCTTCCGTGGCCCAGCAGTGAATCCTATTTACACAGCACAGAAATGATGGACACTGATTTAACAGGACCCAGTGAGATGGTGATACTGGGAAGGTGGCTTGTCCATCAAAGTCTCATTGAAGGAGTCCAGAGGGGCCATATGAGAGATGATTTTTCTTTCTTGGTGTCTACACATATTATCTCAAACTGGAAAATCAGAACTAGCATTTGAACATGTTATTCCAAAACATGAAGGTAATTAGCAGAAGAAACAGCTGAAAGGGGTGGAGGCCGTTCCTCTGAGGCATGGCAACTGGGGGTGAGAGCAAAGGGATAGGGGCTTTAAAAACCATGAGCATTTAATTTAATTTAAAGAGAAAGGAAGCAAAGATGTTGCCGGAAAGGGGTCCCAATCCAGACCCCAAGAGAGGGTTCTTGGATCTTGCGGAAGAAAGAATTCAGGGCAAGTCCATGGAGAAAAGTGAAAGCAAGTTTATTGGGAAAGTAAAGGAATAAAAGAATGGCTACTCCATGGACAGAGCAGCCCGAGGGCTGCTGGTTGCCCATTTTTATGGTTATTTCTGATGATATGCTAAACAAGGGGCGGATTATTCATGCCTCCCCTTTCTAGACCATATAGGGTAACTTCCTGACGTTGCCATGGCATTTGTAAACTGTCATGGTGGTGGTGGGAGTGTGGCAGCAAAGACGACCAGAGGTCACTCTCATGGCCATCTTGGTTTTGGTGGATTTTGGCCGGCTTCTTTACTGCAAACTGTTTTATCAGCAAGGTCTGTATGGCTTGTATTTTGTGCCAACCTCCTATCTCACCCTATAACTTAGATGCCTTAACTGTCTGGGAATGCAGCCCAGTAGGTTTCAGCCTCATTTTACCCACCTCCTATTCAAGATGGAGTTGCTCTGGTTCACATGCCTCGACAGCCCTCCCATATGACCCCTGATGGGTGGGGTGGAGAGTGTGAGAAGGACTGGCAGAACCTGAGCTTGGCTGGCAGGAGATGGCGATGCCTCCAAACCAAGGGGTTCCTGGGTGGAACATGCTCTGCTCTGTCTCCACTCTGGAGCAGGGTTTGCTGATGACAGTCCCTGCACTTCCTCAGGCCCCCGCTTACCTAGCTGCCCATTGGAAGGGAGCGTGTCTTGACCATGCCCAGCACAGGAGACTTGAGAACTGGAGAATGAATGGATGATGGACTAAATCCATAAATTCATGAATGATTGAATAAATGACTGAAGGAATGAATGGCTCCATGAATGAATGATTGTGTAAACGATGGTGTGATAGATACTTCATTTCTCAACAAATCATAGCCACCCTGAAAAGCAGATCTTTATAATCCTGATCTCACAGAGGAGCCAACTGAGGCTGGAAAAGTTAGGAGGTGTGCCCAAGGCCCATCCTATAGGATAGTGAAAAGTGTGACCACTGATTGACACCTACTGTGTGCTGGGCCTTGTGTCGCACACTTTGCACTCTATCGTATTCTACATAAACCCGTGAGGCAGGTCCTATTATTGCTCCTGTTCTAGAGGTAAGGAACTTGAGCTTCAGAGAGGTTAGGGAACCTGCCCAGGGCCACACAGTAAAGGCAGAGGCCAGGCTGGAACGCAGGTCTCTCAAACCTATGCGGTCATAGGTTCTGGAGCTGGGGTCTGGCCCCATTCTATCTTGACCCCAGTGCCTCTGTTCTTCGTCCACTGATACCTCGAGGCAAAGGGTGGTGAACTCCACGCAGCCTGCAGAATCGAGGGAAAGTTGTAAGGTTTCTATTGGGAACTATATTAGGGTTCTCCGGAGTGACAGAACTAATAGGATCTATGTGTCTATGAAAGGGGGTTTATCAGGCAGAATTGACTCACATGATCACAAAGCAAAGTTTCATGATAGGCTGTCTGCAAGCTAGGGAAGAAGGAAGCCAGTAGTGGCTCAGCCCGAGTCCAAAAGCCTCAAAAGTAGGGAAGCCAAGAGTGCAGCCTTCAATCTGTGGCAGAAAGCAGAGACTTCGGCAAACCACTGGTGTAAGTCCCAGAGTCCAAAGGCCGAAGAACCTGGAGTCTGATGTCCAAGGGCAGGAGGAGTGGAAGGAAGCATCCAGCATGTGAGGAAGATGAAGGTGGAAGACTCAGCAAGCCAGCTTCTCCCACCTTCTTCTGCCTGCTTAGTTGGAGGCGCGCTGGCAGCAGATTGGATGGTGCCCACCCACATGGAGGAGAGATCTTCCTCTCCAAGTCCACTGACTCAAATTTCAGTCTCCTCTGGCAACACCCCCACAGACACACCCAGAAACAATGCTTCACTAGCTTTCTAGGCATCTCTCAATCCAATCAAGTTGACACCTAACGGTAACCATCACAGTACCTATCGGGATTCATTCTTTATATGCTACAAAAAGTTCCTGCACAATAACTTCTGCTAGTTTTTGCTGAAAGAAATCCAAACAGCCTCGAAAAGGGGACAGCCTCCTTGACGTAAACTAAACACAAAGCCCTCCCTGGTTTGGAAATACCTGGAGAAACTTGCCCCTTGGGTCTGAGTAGCCGTAGAGCAAGCAAGGGCAGTGATGGTGAGAGGTGACAGCGTACTGGCAGCCCCGCTCGCTCTCGGCGCCTCCTCAGCCTCGGCGCCCCCTCTGGCCGCGCTTCAGGGGCCCTTCAGCCCGCCGCTGCACCGTGGGAGCCCCCTCTCTGGGCTGGCCGAGGCCGGAGCCGGATCCCTCAGCTTGTGGGGAGGTGTGGAGGGAGCGGCGCGGGCGGGAACGGGGCTGCGCGCTGCGCTTGCGGGCCAGCGAGAGTTCCGGGTGGGCGGGGGCTCGGCGGGCCTCGCTCTCGGAGCAGCCGGCCGGCGCCGCCCGCCACGGGCAGTGAGGGGCTTAGCACCCAGGCCAGCAGCTGTGGAGGGTGCGCCGGGTCCCCCAGCAGTGCCAGCACTGCGCTCGAATTCTCGCCGGGCCTCAGCTGCTTCCTCGTAGGGCAGGGCTGGGGATCTGCAGCCCACCATGCCCGAGCCTCCCCCTGGCCGTGGGCTCCTGCGCGGCCCAGCCTCCCCGACAAGCGCCGCCCCCTGCTCCGCGGCGCGCCGGGCCCCATCTACCGCCCAAGGGCTGAGGAGTGCGGGCTCACGGCGCGGGACTGGCGGGCAGCTCCACCTGCAGCCCGGGTGGGGGATCCACTAGGTGAAGCCAGCTGGGCTCCTGAGTCTAGTGGGGATTTGGAGAACCTTTGTGTCTAGCTAAGGGACTGTAAATACACCAATCAGCACTCTGTGTCTGGCTCAAGGTTTGTAAATGCACCAATCAGTGCTCTGTGTCTAGCTAATCTAGTGGAGACTTGGAGAACTTGTGTGTCTAGCTCAGGGATTGTAAAGGCACCAATCAGCACCCTGTCAAAACGGACCAATCAGCTCTCTGTAAAACAGACCAATCAGCTCTCTGCAAAATGGACCAATCAGCAAGATGTGGGTGGGGCCAGATAAGGGAATAAAAGCAGGCTGCTGGAGCCAGTAATGATGACACCCTTGGGTTGTCCTCCGTGGTGTGGAGGCTTTGTTCTTTTGCTCTTTGTGATAGATGTAATTGCTGCTCACTCTTCGGGTCTGTACTGCGTTTATGAGCTGTGACACTCGCCGCGAAGGTCTGCAGCTTCACTTCTGAGCCAGCGAGAGGAGGAACCCACCAGAAGGAAGAAAACGCGGAACACATCCGAACATCAGAAGGAACAAACTCCAGACACGCCGCCTTTAAGAACTGTAACAGTCACCGCGAGGGTCCGTGGTTTCATTCTTGAAGTAAGTGAGACCAAGAACCTGCCAATTTCAGACACAATGGAGAGCGCCAGTCCTGCTGCGGGGCCATACATGTATTTAATTTGCTCTCATCTTCCCCCTCTTCCGAGAGGAAGGTGCTTTCACCTGCACTGTTCCCATGAGGAAATGAGGCTTCGGGAATCTGATAAAGCTTCCGAACTCCCGTGGCCGGCAGGAACCAAGGTTTCGATGGCCGGACTTTTCAGCTCCCCAGGCGGAAAAGCAGGAGGCATGACAGATGAGGGTGAGAGTGCATGTCAGGTCAGGCTGAGAAGACGATAATGCCATATGGTTTTTTCCACTTAGCTTAGCTCCAGAATGACTTTGAACAGTGTTACAGCCCCATGGGCAGAAAATTGCACTTGCCTCAAGCTTCATTAAAGCAAATCGAGTCAGAAGGGATTGAAACACCTGGAAGAAATACAATGGATTCAAACAGGGAAAAGGTGTGGGTCCGTTCCTTTTCCTGGTAAATCCAGCAGCCTAGGAGACGTCACAAAAACATTCCAAGGCTCTTGGACTTTTAAAGAGGCTAAGGATGGGGCCTGCCAGGTACAGGATGGCCCATGCAGGTGGAGACGCAGCCACAGGATACCTGAGTTTCATTGCAGCCTCGTCACTTATCAGTGTTGGGACTGTATCAGTTATCCCGAATTTAACAGCCTAAAGCCATATTCGTCATCTTATACTCTGTAGGGGTAGGGAATCCAGGAGTGGATTCACCAGGAGGTTCTGGCTGGGTGTCTCCCCGGAGCCGCAGGCGAGTGTGGGCCGTGGCAGCCATCCCTGTTTCCAAGCGCACCGTGTGGTAGTTGGCTTGAGGCTCCAGGTCCTTGAGGTGCAGGCTTCCCCACGGGGCTGCTCGCGGCATGGCTTCCTCACCCAGAGTGATGGATCCGAGAGAGAGCAGCCGAATTGAAAGCCACAGCCTTTTGTAAGCAAACCTCAGAAGTGACATCTCGTCACATCTGCCATATTCTACTGGTCGCACAGACCTATCCCGCTACATGGAAGGAGCAGCAGGAAGGTGGTGGGGACTGCTGGGACCATCTTGGAGGCTGCCACAGACATCCAAGGTGAGTTACCGCCCTGCTCCGTGCCCAGGTACCCCTGGATAAAGTGGGGACAATAACATCACCCTCACGAGGTTTTCAAAAGCATGTCCACAAAGCAGCCACCAGTGTCAGGCAGGCGGTAGGTGTTCTGCAGGGAGTAGTCGGCTGCCACACCCAGCTCTGGGCCCCAGCTCCCTCTGATGGGGCTGGTGTCCTTGGGGCTCTTCCAGCTCCAGCAGAAATAGGGAGCGGGGTACCGGGTCACCTCACTGCCTGGCTTGCTGGGCCAGGCTCTAGGCTCTCAGCCCAGTTATACACTTCATCTCAGCCGGGGCTTCCCAAAACGCAGCACCCGAGTTCTTCCCATCTTTGGGGGTGGGATTCAGCACAGGACCCCACTGTCCTAAAGAGATAGGTTATTCTGTGACTAAAATAGGAAGAAAAGGGCTTTTCTGGCTAACGGCAGAAAAAAACACATCTAGTTAGAGGAAAGCTTGAAACAGTGAGTTTAGCTGATTTGATCACTTCTGGACGGAAAGAAAAGGGAACCCGAGTCTTTTCTGTTTTGTTTGCTTTGTTTTGTTCCCCAAGCTACTTTCCAAAGTCACTGTAGAAGTTCAGCACTTTAGGAACAACTTTAACAATGGTTTGCCAGCCTCCAAGGTGTGGTTTCCTAGCAACTGGGAAGCTTTTAGAGCTCCAAATAATTGATCAAGTTATGAGTGACTCAAGCAACAGCGAAGTCCTTTTTAGAAAAACAACAAAGCACCTTTATCTTTACCTGGGTGCTGTTAGAATTACGCGTGGGGCCCACGCAGATGACATCATGAGCCTCAGAGAGGGACAGACAAGCTGCAAAAGGCAGCAACATTCAGGGATAACAGGCAGGGAGCAGGAGCCCAAAGGTTTTCCAGGAGACACCTCAGAGAGGGGCTCAGGAGCCATGCAGAGGGGTGGGGGCATGGGAATCTGGGACGCTAGAGCCCCGTCAGTGGCCCAGTGTGACTCTGTCAGCTGTGTCTCTCTGGAGGCTGCAGGCGAGAACCATCTCCTCACCTTTTCCAGCGTGAGAGACACCCACATTCCTTGGCTCATGGCCCCTTCCCCCATCTTGAAGCTTGCAGGGTGGCATCTTCCAATCTCTCACCCTGACCCTCCAGCCTCCCTCTTACAAGGACACTTGAAATTACTTTGGGCCCTTCTGGATAGGAAAGTCCAGAATCATCTCCCCGGTATCAAGATCTTTAACTGAATCCCATCTGCAACATCCCTTCTCCCATGCAAGGGAACACAGAAACAGGATTTGGGGATTAGGACCTGGACATCTTTGGGGGCTGCGATTCTACCGCCCAGTCTTCACAATGGACATGTCTGTTTTGCAACAGCCGCTAGGATGAGAAAATGCATGGTATGTGTCCAGCATATAGTGGGTGCTCCATTAATGTGGTGAAGCTGGGCAGAGCATCATAGCGCTCACGGTAGATGACTGTAGCACTTCTCTACCTGCTATTGTGCTGTATTCACTGACTGGTACCTGGTCCATCTCCCCACAAACACCCCTCCCAGTGGGGCAGGGGCTGTCTGTTCATTCTGCATCCCCTGTGCCAGGAAGAGTGAAGCACACAGCAGGTGCTGAATATTTTGAGTGAATGTGTTTGTTTTCTTTGTCATGAAGAGGAAGGACCATTTATCGGATAGGGTCCTGGCTGTCAAAGTGTGCTTTCCCCGAGCTGCCGGATGAGATGTGTTGGGCCACGTGGCTGTTTGTTTAATAGCCCTGACACCCCATCCTGCTGATTGGGAGCTGGGGTGGTTACAGGATTCTGTCCTCAGGTGGCAGACTTGAGAGACAGGTCCTGGTTCATGGGCATCTGCAGAAATGTGCGTTTTTGTCACCTCACTTGGGAGTGTACTTGCATGATGTAGGATCAAAAAAAAAGGAAGAGAGTACTTGAATAATTGAACTTTGAATGACTGGTCTTTAACAGCATGTCCAAAGGAGGCAGAGAGGTCTTTCTGATGGCTTCACTACCCAAGAATGGACAGTGAAGGCCCCCTGAAAGAATGCCCCTGGGGAGCTGGGCTTCCAGAGGGCTTGGAAACTCTGGCGCCAAACCCTCTCTTGGCACTTGAGATGGCACCACCCAATTCGGTCTTTCCTGACTCATTCTCTCAAATGCTACTACCTCGTAGAAGCAAAGTGAGACCCTACCCCCGGTCCCTCCCTGGGTGTCCTACAGATCCATAGGGTGAAGGGCCAGACCAGAGCAGGTGGCCGGGACGGGGTGTTAAATAATGGCTGTTCCTGCAGACGGCAGGTTCTTTCCTGGGTGGGGTGGTCGGCAGGGCCCGGGGAGCCTCTCTGTAAAACCCAGAACAAATGTGGAGGCTGCAGTGAGCCGAGATAGCACTACACTCCAGCCTGGGTGACAAAGTGAGACCCTATTTCAAACAAACAAACAAAAACAGTGTTGCTAAGAAGTTTTGAAAACCACTAACTTAGCCCAGGCTTTCCGTTTTACAGATTGGGACACTGAAGCCTGGGGACAGGTGTTAAATGGTGCCGGGTGGCACAGGGGTTTGTGGCAGAATGAGTGGAACCCGGGACCATGCCCATTCTGGACTCTGCCCAAAAGACAGCACCACTTCTCCTCCAACCTGCGCCTCTGCTGGTTGGTTAGAAACTAATTGTGGATGCTGAGTGGCAGTGTGGTGGCCCAGGGGAAGGGGACAGGCAGAGCTCTGTCCTTCCTGCTCTGCTATGTGCCATGTGATAACGTGCTAATGTGCTATGGCCTCCACTCTGAACCTCGGTGTCGTCTTCTGTAGATGGGGGATGTTGGAGCATCTTCCTCATCCAGGTGTTGTGAGGGAGATGCTGTGTTGTCATCTTTGTACACTCGGAAAGCATCAGGCGACTTCCCTCCCCTGCAGTCAGTGGGGATCCTGGGGGCAGAGTCACAGGGCGAGGGCCTTCCATGGCTTCACAAATCCACAGAATGGGGAGAGGAAATGAGGCTGAACCCCAGCCTCATCTCATTGCCTGGGAAAGAAACCCAGGGGCGAGCATGTGGCTCGGAGTGATGACACCTCCTGAGCCTCTCATGTGGTTTCACGCAGAGGACAGCGTGGGGGTGCAGCTTCCACCACCCGTGGCTCGGAGTGATGACACCACCTGAGCCTCTGATGTGTGGTTTCATGCAGCCCCTCCAGGCAGGACAAACCAGGATGAGAGGACAGTGTCGGGGTGTAGCTGCCACCACCCAGTGTCGTCCAAGGAAAATGGAGCAACCACATCCTGCACGGCAACACCAGGTGGCCAAGCCAGAGCGTGGGACCACTTGCCGCTTCCCACCCACAGCAAAGAGGTGAGGCCTGGTGCCCAGCAGAGAGCAGCCCAGCCTACGGGGGACAGGAGCAGGTACAGGCCACGTCCTCAACCTCAGGGAAGACACCAAAGACCCAAGGGGCTGGGACAGACAGGCTGCCCAAGAGGGGTGAGGTTTGCTGAGGGGCCTGCAGCTGCTCGGGTGCCCCCAAATGACTAAGTTCTGATTATAATCCCATGGGGTCATCACTGCAGGTTAGGGAACACAGGAGGTGGTTTCACAACACACTCCTGCATGGGCAGCAGCCCCCACGCCATCAATCACCCTGTAGGCTCCACTTCATGGGTAACTGGAATTCAAAGATAATTATGACCGTGCACTTTCCGCTCAGTAAGATCTGAAGATGGCTGGGCTGACACTCCATGGTCACCTTCAGCACAGGTCTCTCTGCACAGGCAGCCCATGCCCAGGCCACCCCACAGTTACGGCAGATGCCCCGGGGGCCCCTCCAGCTGGAGATGAAGCCAGGGTCTGGCTTTGGCAGGAAGCCGTCAACTGTGAAACATCAACCTTGCTCTTTTATAACTCAAATTGCACTTGCATTTCATTCAACAGGAGTGCAGGCTCTGCTGATTCTCACGCACGTACAAGACAGACTTCTTTTCGGTAAAGAAAGGAAGGAAAGCGCTGCAGGTTCCACCAGAGGCTTTTATTTCAGCCACTCAGGACCCTGGCTTTCTGCTCCAAGGCACTGAACACAGTCAGGCTCTTCTAAACACTGGCAGGGACCTCCCCCACAGCCGCCCCCACAGGGTTCTCTGTTTCCCAAGTCCTGATGGATTCAGGCAACACCTTCACACATTCACCCACTACCTGCTGGACAGGAGGGTCATGAGGCAGCCTGTGGTGCCCAGCTCAGTGTGACACACTGCCAGTGTGCCGCCTCCCCCAGCCTCTGATGGGGGGCCAGGCCTTGACCACGTGACAGGCTCAAGCTGCCGTGCACATCCCCCACGAAAGGGGAAGAGCTGCTAAGGTTTAGCAGTGACCAAACAAATAAGAAATGCTACTGTGGAGGTTACACAGATGTTTAGCTTTTAAACAAATCCAACACAAAAGAAAGAGGCAACAGGGTGCTTGAAGGTAGGGGAGGAGAGGGAATCTCATCTGTAAAGTGCTTTTCCAGACACCGGAACCTCCTAGTCTAGCCTGGCACACCCACGTCACTCGGAAAGGTCGGGCTCAGGGTGGAGATGGCATGCAATTCCCAACACACTTGGTATTCAGAGTGGACAGAGCTACACAGCAGCCTCCCCTTTGTCGGGGTCCACGCAATCTACACATGGTCGCAAGGTCTCTGCAGCCACAGTCTGCACACGTGGGCACAGACGGCACTGGTGCATGCCTGTCGGGCTGGGGCCACACTGGGGAAGGGCCTCACGGCAACATGCACTGGAAGCTCCTCGTGGCGGACCATCCTCAGGCCGCCGACAGGAACGGGAAGAAAAAGAAGTCGAAGGCGAACTTCACGGCGCCATGCACGGTGCTGCGCCAGTCGTGCTCGATCTTCACGTGCCGCCTGGTGGGCGAGAGCTGGGCCATGCAGTTGAGGCAGCTGATGGCCTTGAGCTCGAAGACAGGCCATTTGCTGCCCAGGCGGCCCTCCAGGATGGTGCTGAACTCGATGAGGCTGCCCTGGCGCAGGCTGAGCAGCACGCTCTTGAACTCGCTGCTGGCCCGCAGCACGATGTCCTTGGTGACGTCATCCTCCTCGCGGCTGCGCGAGCCGTCGGCGCCGCTGCTGAAGGGCATGCCCACGGTGATCTCAAACTTGTAGCGGTCGAACTTCTTGATGTGGCAGGGGTGCTTGGCCAGCAGCTTAAGGCGACAGAGCTCCTCCTCGGCCGTGGAGGTGTTGCCAGGGCTGCAGGCAGGGTAGGCCTCGCCGTAGAGGCAGCGCATCCAGTCGCCGATGAAGAACGGGAGCATGTTGATGGCAGACTCGGCGCTGTTGTCGATGTCAGTCACGCGGACGTACTTGAAGCGGCCGGTCCACGTGACCCTGTGGCCCTCCAGGTGGCTGCAGAGGATCTGGGTGCGCGCCATGTTGGTCTCCTTCCAGGCGCGTGGCCCGCACAGCGCACCATACTGCTGCCAGGTCAGTGTGGAGTTGTAGACCTTCATGCCCTCTGAGCGGTACACATAGAACCAGCAGAACAGCACGATGGCCGTGAGCCACACCAGGATGAGCTTGACCATGGAGCTCCGCGTCAGGGACTTCACCATCCCCACCACAGAGAAGCTGGCCTTGGTCCACCAGCGCAACAGCAGGGGCACACTACAGACCGCCACGGTGACTGCGATCTTGGTGAGCTCCAGAGACGTGAACCACCGGGCGAACTGCAGCACGCCCACCAGGGCCAGGCCGGCCACCAGGATGGGGAGGGCAAAGAGGAAGAGGAAGTAGCCGATGGAGGCGCGGAGCAGCCCCAGGCCGGTGGACTCCAGCAGGATGACCACGGAGAGCTCACACCACATGAAGCACACCAGGTAGGGCACAAGGTAGCAGTAGGTGCCCTTGAAATTCCTCAGCTGTGCCATGCGGAAGAAGAGATAGAGCAGGTAGACATAGAGCAGGCAGGGAACGCTGACATTGAGGATGACCAGGTGGCCGACAGGCACGGTGATGAAGGTCTGGCCAAGGACCTTCAGGTAGGGCCAATTCAAGGGCATGGAGGGCAGCAGCGATAGCAGGCCAGCGGTGACCTCGGTGGCCAGGGCCCTGCGTGTGTAGGGCTCTGCATGGGTGCTCAGGCTCAGGTAGCTGGTTACGGTAAAGAAGCCGGCAATGACAGCCAGCTCCGAGCAGGGGATGCAGTCCTTGCTGGCGATGGGGAAGGAGAAGATGACGAAGAAGACAGAGAGCAGGAAATGGACATAGGGCTCCAGATGGTTCCAGCCGAAGTTGACCTCGGCCTGCTCCACATCCAGGTTGGGCTCGAAGCGCAGCAGCAGGTCGGTGAGGGTGCGGAAGTTCTCCCAGGCCTTGCTGTCCTGGAACACCTTGAGGGTGCAGATCACCATGGAGATGAAGGACAGGTAGAAGATGACCAGCGGGATGAAGAAGGCGAAGAAGTCGATGGTGAGGTTGCTGATGATGAAGAAGAAGATGAGTGCATTGATGTGGTGCGTGGGGATGATGGTGGACAGCCAGTGCCTGCCCGCCCTGGAGGCCATGTCAATCAGGTACTCCTTGATCTCCATGATGGCGTGCAGGGGGTACTTGACCACCTGGGGGAAAGATGGTACGTGGGAACCAGGCTGGGACAGGACCCCCACTGCTCCCATCTCACACCTCCCTCTGACCACCCTGCCTCTGGGCAAAAGGAACCTGCACCTTGCGTTTTCCCATCACCAGCCCCATCCTAGTGGTCCTCCCTCCCCCCTTCTCCAGATGGCCCTCCCCATGCTCACGGTCCCTGTGAGCCCTCCCCCTTCTGGGCCTGCAGCCCCCCTCTGCCCCGTGCCTGGCTCCCCACCTTCTACCAGCATGACTAGATGCATGCGTGCTTCTCTCCCTGCAAGACCTCCAGCACCTGGAAGGACCCACGGGCTCCCCACTTCCCTCCCCTCAGGGTCACCCACATGAAGAGATGACGGAGCCCTGAGATGCCTGTCTGGGAGCTGGTTTTGTGACCCAGCTCTGCACTGCAGCAAGGATGTCACCTCCCTGAGCCTCCATGAAGGGAAATGGCGATCCTTACGAGGAGGAGAAGCCGCAGGCAGTCCCGGGAGGGGTGGCAGAGCAAGAATTAAGAAAAGGGAGGTCAGTGCAGACACAGGCAGAGGGCCCAGCGCCACTCTCCCAGCAAAGACACCGTTCAGCTGCACGGGGCTGCTGGGTGAGCTGCCCTCCCTGTGGCAGGAGACCCTGAGAAGCAGCTGCCAGGCCACCTTCCGCCCCTATACACACGTGCGCGCGCGCACACACACGCATACATTCACATGCACGCAACCCACCCCTACACACACACACATTCAAACAACCCACACCTATACACTCACTCACACGCAAACAACCCACCCCTATACACATGCAACCCACCCCTACACACACATTCACATGCATGCAACCCACCCCTACACACACGCATACATTCACACAAACAACCCACCCCTATACACACGCAATCCACCCCTATACACACACACACGCAATCCACCCCTATACACACACACACGCAATCCACCCCTATACACATTCACATGCACGCAACCCACCCCTACACACACGCATACATTCACACAAACAACCCACCCCTATACACACACACACGCAATCCACCCCTATACACACACACACGCAAACCACCCCTATACACACACACACGCAAACCACCCCTATACACACACACACGCAATCCACCCCTATACACATTCACACACACGCAACCCACCCCTATACACATTCACACACACGCAACCCACCCCTACACACACATTCACACAACCCACCCCTACACACACATTCACACAACCCACCCCTACACACACATTCACACACGCAACCCACCCCCACACGTGCACACCCACCCCTACACGTGCACACCTACACATACACACCAGCACACCCCCGCCCCCCCCATAGTCAAGGCCAAAGGCTGCCTTCCCCCGACCTGTGGGTCCTGCTCCCCTGCTCTGCATGCAGTGCTAAGGTCAGAAAGAGCTCTTGGCCTTCACCACAGCCAAGAGGAGCAGAGGGCTGAGGGAGGCATGCTGGGAGCATCCTCAGGATGGGGTGAAGCAGCGCTGCCACCCAGGGCCAGCCCTCATGCCTTCCTGGTCTGTGCAGAACTCAGAGGCCCTGAGCCCTGCCACCAGAACACAGGGCAGCCAGGCAGAGGGACTGGAGGGGATGGGGGAGAAAGTGGCCATGGTGCCAGTGCTCACGCAGCATGGCGTGGCATACAAAGCAGGGTCTGTGCATCTTCAGAAGTGCCAGGGGCCTGGACCGACACCAGGAAGTGGACGCCTAGGGGGCGGCCCCACATGGGGGTAGGGAAGCCTGGCTGCATGTCCAGGGCCCACTGAGGGGCTACATGACACAGCCAGGCTGGAGCACCCCATCAGCTCAGGGCCTTGGGGATGCACCAGACCCCACAAATCCCCTGGGGCAGGTTCTCTCCACCCGGCCCACCAGAAGGCCAAGGAGGGATCCCAGGTGAATGGCAACTAGGTGACAACACCACAATGTGGCCCTCACCTGCCAACAGCCTGGCTGTCAGCTCTGGAGGACCAGGACACCTGGAAACAACCAGAAGACTGAGTCTTCCACAGATGAGAGGGACAGGCTCATGGAGGAAACGGAAGTGTTATGAGTGTGTGCATGCCTGCACAGACTGAGCCTTCCACAGATGAGAAGGACAGGCTCATGGAAGAAACGGAAGTGTTTGGGAGTGTGTGCGTGCACATCTACACACCCAGTCTTCTACAGATGAGAGGGGCAGGCTCATGGAGGAAACAGAAGTGTTCAGGAGTGTGTGCATGCACGTCTACACCTGGGGGAACAGCTCTGCTGCTTCATATATATTTGTGACAGACCACTTAATCTCTGTTTTATAACAAGCCAATAAACGATTAAAGCAGCTACCAGCTCCCCCAGCTCTCTCTGGGGTCAACAACCTTCTACATGAGCAGAGAGGCGCTCACACTGCCAGGAGATGGCCAGGGAAGACCAGGCACTACAGGGTTTGAGGGCATTTCCAACGCTTGCCAGAGAGCATTTATGAAAACCAACCTACTCCAGGGTTTGTTTGGGGCAAGCCCCTGTAGTATGACGCCAGGCCAGCTGGCTAAAATCAACAGCTACACATGAGTCAATATGTGCGTCAGCCGGCAGGCTGCTCCGTTAATCCCTGTATGGGGGCCTTGCTAACAGCAGGACAACTAAAGGTGGCCCGGCCTGCCACTGCTCACCACCAGTTTCACGCACGACCGCCACGGTAGCAAGGGGGTGGCCTTGGTAAAAATAAATCTGAAATCCTGTCTTACTCAAAGCCATGCACATTCTTTTGCCTAGAACACACACAACCACCTGGTTGAGAGGGCCTTTAAAAGACAAGGAATATTCTAGAACATTACGTCGGATGGCGTCTAGCCTCTGCTTGGACAGTGTGGAGGGGCTGGTCCCCCACCTGAACTCGATGACCAGGGAACGATCCCCTTTTTAAAGCCCCAATTTCTGCTCCCTGCAATGTACACCCAAGACCTTCCTCTGACATGGGATTAAAAAGTTCAGTCTCCTTTTCTGCAAAGAAGGTCCAAACAAATTCAACTCCTGAGATGGAAAAAGAACGAAATTTAAAAACTATGAGGAGTCTGCCTCTATGAATAGAACACTGCAGAGCTCTCTGGCTGGGCCTGTGGTGATCGGCCCTTCTGCTGCCACGAGAAACCAGGAAGCAGCGTCACCACACCGGTGGCCGAGCGGACCCGTGAAGAAGGCAGGCTGGGAAAGGGAGCCGAGACGAGATTCTGCTCAAACCTGTGGGCAAAAATGTTCCCGTGTCAGATCTTCCAATTATGTAATGTTAAAAATGTTTGTTAGGATTTTAAGATATTAAGTTTGTTTTCAGAGGATTTTATCTACAATGACAGCTTGCACCTCCAGGCTCCAGAAGAGAACTGTGTGGAGTCTGGAACATTCTTTGTGGGAGTAAGGGTGGCTCACAAAGAGGTGTCTGTCATTTTCACTTTGAGTGAAGACCTCTCCTTGTTCTACAAAAGGCTACTAAAAGGTGGGACAGCTCTCAGCCCTGGGAGACGCTTGTGACAATTCATTACCTCCCTCACAAGAGACTTCTAAGAAGACAAACTGCAAAGGAATCAAAGTGCTCTGACAGCATCCAAAACTGAAGGGAAACAGAGTCTTGTTTACTTCTTGTCAAAACAGCTTAAACCTCTCCCTTCTAAAAAGGACTTTCAGGCTGGATACAGTGTCTCACGCCTGAATCCCAGCAGTTTGGGAGGCCAAAGTGGGAGGCTCGCTTGACCCAGGAGTTTGAGACCAGCGTAGATAACAATAGTGAGACCCCCATCGCTACAAAATGTTTTCAAAAAAATCAGCTGGGTGTGGTGGCACATGCCTGTAGTCCAGCTATTTGGGAGGCTGAGGTGGGAGGATCACTTGAGTTTGGCACGTTGAGGCTGCAGTGAGCTGTGACCGTGCCATTGCACTCCAGCCTGGGCAACAGAACGAGACCCTGTCATTACTTTCAGATGCTACACAACACTGGACTCACCATCCATAACTAGGTGACATAATTTTCCGAACAGGACGCATATGCAAGGAGGCATTATTATAATAGTACTTACACCAGATGGCATAAACTGGGACACCTGGGCCATGGCCGCCTGGCCCAAGGGTCTTCTCCAAGTTAACCCTTTCACCTTTGACCCTCACTCTCATTTCGGGAGTGTCTTTGCCAAAACCATGCCAGCACCCCAGCTTCCTCATCTCCCATTAGTAAGGAGATGATGGCACCCAATCTGTGAATATGCTTGCCTAGGGCCAGCTCTGAGCAGACCATCAGTAAAAACCATGTGCTCCCTTGGTTCAAGTTCTTGGCCATCCTGGCCCATGTCTCGGAACCTCTGCAGACCGGTCGGTGTCATACCCTGGACATACAGCCTGTCCCAAGTCGGAGGAGCAGAGCCTTCCACCTGCCACCCTAAAGGACTCGCAGCTCTGGCACTCGGGGGGCTCCCACTCAGACCTGTCTGGCTCCGAGTCCCTGGAGCAGGGCTGCTGTGCCTGCTGCTCTTTGGGCTGAAGCTGCTCCTGCAGCACCTGGGTTCCTGCTCTTCCCCCCACCGGAGGGCGGGCCTACTCTGACCTTCTCCCTGGCTCAAGGACGGTGACCTTTCAGCCTGCTGCCTGCCTGACAGTTGGTGGCCCAACCATCTCCTGGTCCTGGCCCTGACTCACGCGCCCATCTGAATACAATGATGGCAGTTCCTCCAGGTTCTCAGTCAGTTCAGAAGACAGAACCCCAGGGTGCCTGCATGATACTGCCCGCAGCCTCTGTGACAATCATCTGCTGGGGCCCCTTGTGCTGGCCTCAGCTTGGGGATCCTGGGTCAAGCTTCTGGAAATCCTGGTGTTCTCTGCAGAGTGAGACAGGCACACATCTAATTCAACCATGCGAGCTGAACTGTGAGCAACTCTGTGAGAGGCCATAGGGCCACATGGCCAAGAAAACAAGCTGTCAGGCCAGGAGTAGGGCCTGCACTGCTGGGCTTCCCGCTCCCCACTTTCCTCCTGCCGCCAAAGCTGCTCATGTCCTCCAGGTGTGCCCAATGGCACCCTGCACAAGTGTCAGCCACCACGCTCCCACACTGGCCTCGCTCCCTGAGCTCTTGCAGATCCAGGGGCAGTAGGCGCCTCTGCACGTCCTCCCTGGCCTGACGGACACGGCACTTTGTTTTCGGGGAAGGCATCTTCAAGGCACTGGCCTCCACTCTGGACCATACACGGAGAAATCTAATAAGTGATGAAGTCTAGATGAAAGTCTGCGTCCAGCCCGCCCCACTGCCCCCTACACTGCACAGAAAGACCCAAGGGCCCCTTGCTTGCCATCCTAGCACTCCTGCCCAACACCGCCCCTGGTTTCTGAGCCTGACGGCGCAGAAAAGAAAGGCCTCTCTCCCGAGGACACATCCTTATGAGGATAGATGATGCCCCAAATGTACCAGCGGCACTCCTGTAAGACACTCTTTGTTAGGCGAGAACCTCCCCACCTGCAGCTTCCTGGAAGGTGCCCTGCCTGAGGTGCGCGAGTCCTTGGGAGGCAGGCTCCGGCCTGACCGGGGTCTTGGTCACTCACCTTCAGACGTAGTGGCAGGTCCTCAGGGCTCTTCCCCGCCAGCTCGTCGTCATCTTCGTCGTCCTGCAGGAACAGGCTGCTGGGGATGACGCCCTTGGCGTACTTCTTAGTGATCTCCACAAAGTCATCCAGCGCGATGTAGTTCTTGGCTGAAGCATGAGAGAAAACAGCATGGGCGCCCCACACTGCAGCTCCACTACCACCCTCACACAGAGCAATGGGCTGGGGACGGTGGCGTGGGGCCAAGCTAAGAAAGGAGCTGAGTGGGTTCAGGTGGAGGAAACCCTTCCCCGGGCGGCCTGAGGGTTGAGGACCAGGCTGGGTGAGGAGGAAGGGGGCAGGTTTGCCAAGTGCCAGCCTCCACTCCTGGCCCCCCGCCCCTGGGTGTGCTGTCCCCCACCCCAAGTGTCCCTCTCTGCCTAGCTCCTTATGCCTGGGGCCACTCACCCACACCTTTCACCCAGTTCACCTGCCAAGCCTTACAACATGCACCTCCAGTGCATGCTGACACCCTCCTCTTCAGCCAGCATGGGGCTTCTCACAGCATGGGTGACAAGCCGCCCTGTAGGGCAGCACCCTGCCAACCGCCCCATCGAACATGATCGCGCCCCCAACCCCTCCATTCAACGTGATCCACCCAGGGCCTACTGTGCACCTGCTAACCGCTCCATCCAACGTGATCTGCCACACACCTACTATGTGCCTGCTGACACCTCCATCCAACATGTGTCTGCCATGGGCCTACTACATGCCTGCTAACCCGTCCATTCAACACGCGTCCTGCCATGGGCCGACTTACCCCTCCATCCAACATCTTCCACCAAGAGCCTGCTACGTGCCCACTGATCCCTCCATCCAACGTGATCCGCGAGAGCTACGTGCCCACTGACCCCTCTATCCAACATGATCCCCTAGGAGGGAATGAGGCCCCTGAAGGACCCCAGTTGCCGTGGTGAGATGGTGACCAGGAGGGCCTCCATGGGAAGGATGGGAAAGAAAGGACCATGCTGGGGCAGGGCAGAGGGAGACAAGCCAGGGTGCTGCAGAAACCCTAGGGAGGAGGCAGGCTGCATCCAAGATGGCAGCCGTGATAGTGGGCGCTGACAGACCTCCTAATGGATCAGCTATGTGTGCAAGAGAAGAGGAGTCGGGGCAGCACCCAGGTGTAGCAGCAGCAAAGAGAGATGAGGCAGCCTTGGGGGGGCCCACACAGGTGGCAGGTAGCACAGGCCTCAGTAGCTCACTGTAGACTGAGCTGTGAGCTGACCACGGGACAGCCAGGTACAGGAGATGTGGAAGGAGCACGGGCTGGATGCAGCCTGAGTGGGCTGGGTGCTTGCGGGTTGAGGACGGCGTCTGACACACGAGAGTGGTCACCAATGCCACCCACACATCTCCCTAACAGAGCACAGTCCCTACGGGAAGACGCTGGTCCCCACAAGGAAGGCCCCTGTCCTCATAGGGACGAATACCTTGCAGGATGTCCTGTCCTGAGAGACAGGACATCAGTCTAGGGACCCCAAGAAGGAGCAGCCAGTGTGGCAGCAAGGGCCCCGGGCCTGGTGGGGGAGAGGGCTCTAAGGAGAAGAGCAGTCATCTCTGCCCATGCTGCTGACAGATCAAGTCAGACAAGGACAAGAAGTGACTGAGCAAGGGGGTCACTGATGGCCCAGACGAGCCGCTTTGGTGGAATAACGTGGCAGAGGCCTGAGAGCAAAGGACGGAGGACAAGAGAAGGGGATGACAGACACCCCTTTCTGGGGGTTCTGTTGGAAAAGCTGGCAGAGAAACAGATGATGCCTGACGGGAATGTTCTGATAGAGGGGAAACAATGGGGGTGCTGGGGCCGTGTCCCTGAGGGCCTGGCGGAGGGGACCACAGGCTGGCGGCGCTGACTCCTAACTCGCCCCCAGCAACAGCGACAGGGCCCAGCAGCAGGTGTGCCCGGCTCATCACAAACCCCTGTGGGACTGGGAAGTGAGGTTGGGGTCCAGACTCTGCCTGCAGTGCCCCCCAGGATGGAGACCCAGGCCGGGCTGCTCCTGCCTAGAGGCACCTCACTTCAGGACAGCAGGCACCATGCCACCTCGGTGGCAGGACATTGTCACAGCCTCTCTGGTCCTGGGGCTTCCTAGAGTCACAGATTTCTTCCCATTTCCATGTGAGGTGTTTCTTTGTCTCCCCCAAATGGAGCAGGAAAACAGCAGCGCAAGCACCCATGTCCGCCCACGCAGAGGCGAGGGCTCTGACCACACCCTCTGGACAGTGTCCTCACGGGCCCAGCGGGAAGGTGGGATCTGTGCTCCCACCTGTACTCTGCCCTACGTGCCACAGAGGCTTCTAGGATGGGTGAGGTCCTTCAGTCCCCTCGTCTGATCATCTCACTGTTCAGAAGGGGAGACTGACACCCAGAAAGAAAAATGAGACCTGCCCATGTCACAAGAAGAGTCTGTGGCAGACCTGGGTCTTGGCCCATCCCCCCCTTGATACTGAGCCCCCGAGCCTCCCGCCTGTCTATCTTCTCCAGGACAGGAGCTCCCAGTGCCTCAGACTGCAGAGTCTACCCCATGTGGATGGAAGACAGTGAGGCTGGCCAGCTGCATGTGGAGGATGTGACGTCTCTTCTCATTCTTTGACCACAAACATCCCAGAGGCACCCCCAGCTCAGTGTGCCCCAGAGACTCCATCCTGCCGCCTAGGCTCTGCCCACTCTGTTCCCTGCCTACCTACAAAGGGCCTACGCTGGGGCACAGCCCCTTCCACACCCTGCTGGGTCTCCTGGGCCTTTGCTCATGCTGTTCCCTCTGCCCGGAGCGCCCTCCCCTAATGCCCTCCTCATCCTTCCCCACTCAGGACTCCCCTGCCAGTCCCCACCCCCAGTATTTCCTTGTCCAAGAGGGACTGGCACATCATGGTTTCTGTCCTGGGTCTGCCTTCCCTCCAGTGTGTGCGCTCCAGGTGGGCAGGGTCTACTCCCAGCGTCCAGAACACTGACCCCCAAACGGACTGCCTGAGATCCTAGCAGGGCCAGGATGGGGTCGCACAGGAAGGAGAGGTCGCCCTGCAGGCGCAGGCCGGGAGGCATGGGTGAGATGGGGCAGGGGCTGCACTCACACTCACTGCTGACTAGGCGCTCCAGCATCCGCCTCTGCTTCTGCAGGGACTTGGGCACGGGGCCTGGCTGTGCCCCTCCATCTGCAGGGGACAGGGTGGATTAACAGTCAGACAGGTTGACTATCTCTTTGTGCCCTGCAGCCCACCAGAAACTGGCCCACTGTTCCTAGGATACGCCAGTTCCAGGGGCATCCTATGTTCTGGGGATCACAGGGCCCCCAGGGCAGGCAGTGCAGGGGCCACACCTCTGCACCTCCAGTAGCTGGGGTGGACTCAGCGCCATGTAGCGTGCTCCCACTTGGTGATGGACACAGTCCGTCCCGTTGGTAGACGTGGTCACAGAGCACTGGGCAGAATACCCTCTGGTTTGTTCAATGAGTGAGCACTTGAGCCAGGGCAGATGCTGTCAAAATGCCACCCACACACCTCACCACTAGGGCACGGTCTCTACAGGAAGGTTCTGGTCCCCTAGTCCCCACAAGGAAGGCCCCTGTCCTCACAGGGAAGGTCCTGGCTCCTGTGGGAAGACCCAGCCCCTGAGGGAAGGTCCCAGCCCCTATGGGAAGGTCCTGGCCCCTGTGGGAAGGCTGGCGCCCAGGGAAGCCTGGTGCCCAGGGTGAATCCTCGCACCGTGCTCGTTGACCTGGCCGACATTCTCCAGCAGCTCCGCCACGGCCACCTGCTTCTTCTTCTTGGGGTTGAGCTTCCAGTACATGACCAGGGCTGCCTTGCGCACGGCCCTCTCCAGGTCGGTCTCGGAGGAGAGCTGCCTCACCTCCCGTTCGTTCTCGGACGTGATGCCTGAGGGACAGGATGTGGTCAAAGGCCTTGTGTGCCCTGCCTAGGCTTTCAGTGCCGCTCTGACCGTGCCAACTCTGCCTGGAAGGCTTTCGAGCGAGACTCATACAAGGTGTCAGGACTTGGTTACCAGGGAAGGATGGATGGACACCTGACCCAAGAGGACATCACGCCATGCCCCTGCCACGCCCACTCTCCAGCTGGGAGGCCAGACTGGTCTCACACCAGACGCCCCCAAGTGCCCCCTACATGCTGGCGGGAAGAAGGCAGCCTTCTTCCTGTTCCTCCCCTCTCTCAGAGGTGCAGACACGGAGGCACAGGCCTGTGTTCTGGCTCACTCAAGGTCACACAGTCAGAAAGAGGCAGAGCTGTCTTGAACCCAGGGTGGACTCACTGCAGTCACCAGCCTGGGTGCACTGGCAGGGCCACCCCTGTGTCTACAGAGCTTTCCTCTGTCTCACACACGGCCCAGCCCTTTCTAAGGAAGGCTTGGACAGCGGGGAGAGGGAGAATAGGTTTTACCGCTGGTCAGCAGCTGCCTTCCTCCCTTTACCCCCACGGCCTGGGACACTGGCACAACCAAGCAGAGGGCAGGAGGACTGGCATGGAGGTCTGGATGTTTTTCTCCTTTTGAACATTTCCAAAATTTTCCACATGAGCATGTATTTCTTTTCAAATCAGAAAGCACAACTGCACATCAGAAGGTGTGTGCAGCTGGGGGAACACGGGGCCAACCGGCCTCCTCCCTTGCACGCTCTGCCCCAGCAGCCTCTGGGCTATCCCTGGCACCCAACAATGAGCCGTGTGGGCCGCCTGAGCCCCCTCCAGGTCATTCCAACTGCTCTGGAATCAGCAGGCTGGGTTGGTGAGAAATTCTAGCTAACAATGCCACTGTTAGTTTTTCAAAATCATCAGTTTAATTTTCAAAGAGAAGACTCTGTATAATAAATGTAACTATTAAAATATGATACAAGCTGGGCATGGTGGCTCACGCCTGTACTCTCATCACTTTGGGAGGCCAAGGTGGGTGGATCACCTGAGGTCAGGAGTTTGTGACCAGCCTGGCCAACCTGATGAAACTCTGTCTCTGCTAAAAATACAAAAATTAGCTAGGTGTAGTAATGCACGCCTGTAATCTCAGCTACTCAAAAGGCTGAGGCAGGAGAATTGCTTGAACCAGGGAGGTGGAGGTTACAGTGAGTTGAGATCGCACCCCTGCACTCTAGCCTGGGCGACAGAGTGAGACTCCATCTCAAAACAACAACAACAACAAAAACAGAAGGAAATACACCAAAATATGGGGAGTTGCTTCTGGGCTTCAAGGTTATGAGTAATTTGTATCTTTATGTTTTCTACATAGTCCAAGTTTTCTATGATAAGCATAAAATACTTTTACAATCTGAAAAAAAAGGTATCATTAGAAAAAACACCTTTGTGACACCCACTTTCCTCTTTCCCTGAGGCGTGGAACCTTCAGGAAGCACACTGCCCCACGGCACCAGGGACAGCCACTTCCCTTGCACAGGACAACGTCCTAACTCACCACCCCTGGCCTGAGCTGCATCCCTTTCCTCCCCTGCCTCTCTGTTTGAAAGAGATTATCTATGAAGGGTCAGCCTGCCTCCTCCCAAAGTGAACATGCCTGTCCAGGTCTGTGTGGGCCCAAAGCCCCTCAGCTGGTCTGCCCAGACTGGACGGACATCAGCTCAGGGGCATGGGCCACTCTGACTGCAGGCCACATCACAGTCTCCAGCTTTGCCTCAGGGAAGCTGCCTCTCAGCTGAACCCAGGATCGATGTCTCAGTTTGGATCAGAACCCAGCAGGGAAGCAGGATGTATAGTTACCACTTGGAGACACCAACACAAGCCAAAGAGAATGAAAATGGCTTGGTCTGTTAAATATCCCATGTTAAGTCCAGAAACAGTGTCTAAAATGACAAGGCCGCCAGCAAAACAGAAACTGAAATTTCCCAACAGCATCACCAGCATTAGGTTTGGTAAGATTTTAGTTGTTCAGTTAGCAAGCAGCATTACAAGCTGCTCAACCCTCCAGAGGCTGTTCTAAGCCTCACACAGACCCACCTCTTCTGTCCGCCAAGCACCGGCGAAGCAGCTTCACAGCCTCCCGACGGCCCTGCTTCGCGGCAAGGACCAGCCAGTCCACAGCGGTGCAGCTGTTGAGTTCTTCATCCGTGTCGCCGGCCAACTGCAGGTAGTGCTTCCCCACCTGCAAGCCAGACACCAGTCAGCCTCCAGATTCTCCGACCCTCTCCCACCCCATGCTCCCTGCCAGCCCACCTCCTTTCACCCACTTCCCTTTGTCACCCAGGCCAGGAAGGAAGGGGCGGAAATGGGGTCACACCAGGCATGTCCACTAGGCTAGGCCCTACTGAGCCTCCGGCCACTCGCTCCTCAAAACACGGTGAGGAAGGTGTGGCCACCCCATCCACACGGCGAGGGAGTCACGGGCTCCGACTGGTACTGGTACAGGTTCTCTTCCTTGAGTTGCTCCTGCCTGCCAAGGCTCACCATCAGTGCATGGAAATCAGAACCATGACTGAGTCCTTTACACCTCTCAAAACAGTCAGGGGACCACAGAAAGCCAGGGCTGGAGAAAGGCCAGCTAACCAAGGGTTAGCACTGGCCCACTGCCTGTTTTTGCAAATAAAGTTTTATTGAAATACAACCATAACCATTCATTTACATGTTGTCCATGCTGCTTTTATGTGCTCCACGGCAAAGCTGAGCAACACGGCAAAGACTGCGCAGAGTCCAGAATATTCACTATCTGGCCCTTTGCAAAAAGAATCCCTGCTGAAATGGTCCAGTCTTCTCATTCTACAGATGGAAAAAGTGAGGCCCAGGGCACAGAGAGCCCATAAAAGGGCTCACTATGCTCCCCCGGCCTCCAAATGCCTGGGCAAAAGGATGTGGGAGGAACTTTAAAGTACAATATGGCTGTGAGGTCAGGAAAGAAATTTTTTTTTTTTTTTTTGAGACAGAGTCTCGCTCTGTTGCTCAGGTGGGAGCACGGTGGTGCGATCTCAGCTCACTGCAACCTCCACTTCCTGCGTTCAAGAGATTTTCCTATCTCAGCCTCCCAAGTAGCTGGGATTACAGGCATGCACCACCATGTCTGGCTAATTTTTGTATTTGTAGTGGAGACACGGTTTCATCATGTTGGCCAGGCTGGTCACGGACTCCTGACCTCAGGTGATCCACCCGCCTCAGCCTCCCAAAGTGCTGGGATTACAGGCGTGAGCCACCGCTCCCAGCCAGAAATTCTTAATTTATGGTTTCGCGTGGAAGCTTTTCTCCTCTTTAGGGAGAAGAGGGGGCAGGAAACTGCTCAGGATAACTGTGGTCACTTGCTTGAGCCCTGTGCAAGGGGACAGAGTGAGGTGGTGAGAACTTGCCTCCACAGAGGACACAGGACCCCGGGCCACCTCCCGTCTCAGCGTTCTGCTGGCTTCTCCCCTCACCAGAATTCAAAATCACTCTATTTCTGTGTCTTGTCTACTTGGGTTTTTTTGGGTCTGCTTCTTCCACTAACCTGTCACACATGAAGAGAGGGCCACATCATGTCCCCAGCACTGGCACAAAGCCCAGCCATTGGCTGATGCCCAAGTGAATGGTCACCGCTCTGAGGGCCCCGTACACACAGCTAACAGCCAGGTGAAAGGCCAGTCAGGGAGACAAGAGTGGGCAGCATACACAGTGTATGTTGAGGGGTGGCACTGAGCAGGCAGCTGCAGGAAGTCAGGAGGTCATCCTGGAGGAGGTGATGCCCAAGATGAGGTGTGAGCTGGACAAAAGGGGGATGAGCGCTGCTCCCCAGAGGAGTGCCAGGAGGAAAACTGGCACAGTGAACATGGGCACCCTACCAACATGGGGCTCAAGTGGGGTAGGGTGCACCACGCTGGCTCCTGACCCCGATCTCAGGCACCGACACTTCTCTGTGGGCTGTGGAGCTCGTGGCCAGGCCTGTTGTGCTGGGGGCCGCGTCCCGAAGTCCCCGCCGGCACCGCAGTCCTCACCTCAGTCTGTGCCTTGGGGTCCCCGGCCTTGGCCCTCTCCAGGACTTCTTCAAAGGGGATTTCCATGTCTCCCTTTGTAGGCCCTTTAACACAGAAGAAACAAACACACATGTCACAAAGCCAGACTGTGTCACTTGTCAGGATGGAGGGGACAAGGCAGGAGGGTCTTCAGATCTGCTGCTGCTTGTCACTTTCAAATCCAGGCCAGGAGTACAGAGAGACACAGACAGGGAAGATGCCCAGAAAGCCACTGTTTGCCTTCCGATCACAAGCAGCGCCAGAGCAAAATGAGCAAACTCTACGCGGGTGGGGTGGTTCAACAGCAATTCAAAGCTCTCGGGGTGGGAGGCATGGGAAGGAGGGGAGCACAGAGCCAAGTCCCACCATCACACCCCTTGGCTTAGGCCTGCTCTAGCTGGGGCTCTAGAAAGATCCAAGGACTCAAGTTTGACAGCCCATGACCTAAATAATACAAAGAACCTGTACCCAAAGCCCAGAACCCCAACAAATCAAGTTCATGTTTTCCATGATTGTACCAACAAAAACCACATTTTTTGGATATTATAATCAGTGTATATACATCTTGATATTACCTCTTCCTTCTTAAGAGTGAATGCCTTAGTCTGTTCGAGCTGTTATAACAAAAATATTAATACCATAGACCAAGCTGGTGGCTTACAAACATCAGAAATGTATTTCTTTCGATGCTGGAGACCGGGAAGTCCAAGATCATAGTGTTGCAGACTCCGTGTCTACTGAGGGCCTGCTTTTTGTTTCAGGTCTTCTGGCTGTGTCCTCACAGGGTGGAAGGGGCAAGGGAGCTCTCTGAGGTTTCTTTTATAGGGGCACTAATTCCACCGTAAAGCCATCGCTCATGATTCATCACCTCCAAAGGCCCCACCTCCTAACACCATCGGACTGGGGGTGAAGATCTCAGCAAATGAATCTGGGAGAGACACAAACTTTCAGTCCACAGCAGTGGATTGTTCTCTGGCTTCCCACGATGCGCTGCAGTCAGCTCACCATTTTGGTGGCTCCTAGATCCATCAAGGAGACAGAGTCAGGTTACTGACCCTCCCCTCCTCTCCATCAGGTCTGTAGGTTGCTTCCAATAACCTCTTGTTTTCTACAGTGGTGCCATGAACCGTTTCTTTTCTTTTGGGAAGCCGTTTTCCTAGCACAGGTTCTCCAGTTGAATTATTACACCAAGGGTCAAAACATCAACTACAGTTCGTGCTGCATTCTACTTCCTAAGAAGTTACCTGAATTTACACAAGCATCATGCAGTCTTACCCATTTCACCCAAGGCTGGCTGACAACGGGACAGGCTGCATGGTTCCCAGTAACACCACACTGAGGACCAGCCTTTCTGGTCCAACTCACCCAGGGCTTTCCCAGAACCATACCGTGCCAGGCTCTGAACCGGCTCTGCAGCACCAAATGCTGCCTGGCCACTGCCTTCAGATGACCCAGGTGTACAGGAGACAGGACTCCAGTGGGAGACCATGGGATGTGGCCAGGTGCAAAGGCAGAGAGGAAGGGTCACACCCAGTTTGGAGAGGGCAGAGGCAGGCTGGGACAACTCAAAAGTCGCAGGTGGCAGGTGAGGCCCTCACAAGTAAGGCTGTGTGGGTGAGGCATGTGTTTGGAGAAGGGAAGAATCAGATGGATTCTTCATAAGCTCTCGTGGTCAGGCACATGCACTCCAGCCCTGTGGATGGACAACTCGCCAACACAAAGGCCCCTCTCCCTGGATTCCCCCCTCCCTGGATGCCCCCATCCCTGGACAGCCCTCTCCCTTGATGCTGCTTTCCCTGGACACCACCCTCCCTGGCAGCCCACCTCCCTGGATGTACCCCTCCCTAGAGGCTCCTCTCCCTGGACGCCCCTCTCCCTGGATGTCCCCGTCCCTGGAATACTCTTCCCTGAATGTCCCTCTCCCTGAATGCCCCTCTTCCTGGACGCCCCTCTCCCTGGACGTAACTCTCCCTGGACGTAACTCTCCCTGGACGCAACTCTTGCACAGAGTTTCGGGCTCAGCTTCCTTGCCGGGGTCCTCAAGGACGCTGCTCAGAGATGGCATCAGGTCCCGCAGGGCAGCCCTTTTGGACACCCACCCTCCCTAGAGCCCCCAGACCTTGGTGCTCCCTGAATCCATCGAGGACAGTTCTCCTTCCTTGCTGCCGTCACCCTGCCAGCCCCCCAGCGTGCTTTCTGGCTGCGGGCTCAGCAGCAGACTCACTATCCCTAGAGGAACTGCAGACACAGAGCCTGCAGGCACCAAGGCCATGGGCCCACAGAGCAGCATGAGCGATCACAATGACACAGACGCACGTGTGGATCCACGCTCCACAGTAAGGTGCTGTGCGACCTGGTGCAGGCCACATCACTGCTCCGAAGCAGCTTCAATCTGATCGTTAACATCAATCTGATAGGATGGTTTATGATGAAAAGAGATGCTTTGTAGCGAGTGGTCCAAAGTTGCTGTTCACAAGAGGAGGCTTTCTCTTCCCTCCCCCACTTCCCCAGGAGACCCCAGGGCTGTTGCTGTACTTCCCACCACAACGCCAGCACCTCTAGTGAATTCAAGTCTCCTTACTTGACTAAGTTCACAAGTCATATTCTTCTTCCCTTTTTTAAAAAAATCAAAACATGGAAGGTCCAAGTCTATATGGTGGTCTAAAAAGATTCTTCCAGTCCATAATTTATTTTTCACCGAAGTTATTCACAGCCTGACATTTCAAGACATCTCCCCAATATACAGAATCTCTCTCTCTTTTTTTATTATTTTTTTTTTGAGACAGAGTTTCGCTCTCATCGCCCAGGCTGGAATGCAATGACAAAATCTCGGCTTGCCACAACCCCTGCCTCTCGGGTTCAAGCGATTCTTCTGCCTCAGCCTCTTGAGTAGCTGGGAATACAGGCGGCCGCCACCATGCCCGGCTAAGTTTTTTTGTATTTTTAGTAGAGACAGGGTTTCACCATGTTGGCCAGGCTGGTCTCGAACCCCTGACCTCAGGTGATCCGCTGCCTCAGCCTCCCAAAGTGCTGGGATTACAGGTCTGAGCCACTGCGCCCAGCCCAGAATCTCTTTGAGATGGACACACACCCTCTTCATTATTCCAGCTTCCATATGGCAGTGGTGGGCTCGTCCTGCAGACCAGTTAGCTCAGTCCATGAAGCAGGAGCCTTCGTGGGCTCAAAGGCAAATCCCAGCATGCTCACCGCTCAGTGCCAGAAAGATCACCCCCAGCAGCCGGCTGCATCAGTGTGGGCCACCAAGAACCATCAAACACACGTGTTTTCTGTGTGCTCAACCTCCGTTCCTTGCTTTTTCTGATGACTGCACCTTGATGTCCCTTTTGGGGAACCCCGCCACTCTCAGTCCTCATGGTCTGGGTGGCACTGCCCCCTCCCCTGTGCTGCACAGAAGGCCCGCACCCCCACCTGGCCAATCAGAGTTGCCAGGTCATCTCCCTGACTACAGCACCTGGTTCAGGGATGGACGCAGCCCAGCGGGGTTTGTGCTAGAACTGCTGGGAAATGGGCTTTCACCTTCTGCTGATCTTGGCACGTGGATGCCAGCTTGAACTGTGGAAGGTCACCCTGTGGGCAGAGCCCCTGAGACACAGGCAGCACAGGAAAGCAGAGTGGAATGGGGGCGGGGGAGTACTTCCTGATGACATCATCTGAGCCCCTGGATCCAGCCGTGCCTGAAGCAAACTACTCTAGGCTCTACAGATCTATGGACTCATCAATCCCTTGCCCCTCTACTTTTTTGGCTTGTGTCAATTTATATTGAGATTTTGTCACTTACAACTAAAAGGGTCCTGAATCTAACTCAGTCTTTGAAAGTCTGCCTATCAATCACAAAATAGCAGTGTCATCAGAGTTGGCTACCATGGGCAGGTGTCCTTCCCTCTGTGAGGTTCCATGGAGAACACCCTTCATCTTTTTAATTATTTGTCATGCACGGGCCCTATGGATTTGAGAGATTCATGGATGCCACGCGGAATCAGTAAATGACCCTCACTTTCTCAGGCACTACCTAGGGCCTCCTCCAGGATGCGCCCCTTCCCGGCACAGCCCACTGCCATTTTTGCTGGAACCTGGGTCATCGTCCATCGTCTATCAGGCTCCGCCAGCCTTCGTGGATGCCATCTATGTCCGTGGGTCTCACCCGTCTCGCCACCAGCTTCCACTACGACGCCGGACAGTACACAGTGAGCAGACGGGGATTCCTGGAGGGAGCCACTGCAAACAGGGCCCGCAGCTGCCCTCTCTCCTTCTGAAATCCTAGCATAGTCCAGGACACAGCACCTGCCTGGCTGAGCAGCTGAACTGCCAAGCTCAACTCCCTGATTGAGCAGATATTCTGCAGAAATAGAAAAGGATGGAGAGAAGGCTTCTTCCCACACAATGAACATCAAACCCACCGAAGGGGCAGTGGCTGGGGCCTCCCTTCCCAAACAGCTGGCTCAAAACATGCACAAAATTTTCCCAAAGTGGGCTGGGAGCAGGGCAGCTGGCTTCCACTTTCATATTACTGATGCATCCAGACACACTTCCATAGTGTTTAAAAATTTTTGGATGTATGTCAAATGCTCTTAAGAGTGCGATCTTAGGCATGTGGTAAATAAATATGATGTAATCCTCCCGTCTCCAAGGGTGCTGCTGCCCTCTCCCTCCCTCCCTCACTGGTCCTGGGCAAGCCCTTGACCTCCATGATCTCTCTGCACCTCTCATGATGCCCACAACAAGAGGCTGTGCCAAAGGGAAAGGTAGAAAGAAAAGAGGATGTGCTGTGTGCTGTCATTCCCTGTGCCAGAGACAGGGCACAGGGTGGTGGCCTTGCACCACCGAAGCATCCCCCACATGGGGAAGCTGGGGTCACCCTGCACCACAGCATCCCATCAGCCTCTGTGACACTGACAGTGGTTCTCGTGAATGGACAGGCTGAATGGTCCTCAGCCCTCTCTTTCTATGCAGGCTGAACTCTGAGGCGGGAACAGGACAGACAGTGGCTGGAGGCCCTGGCAGGGAGGGCACCCTTCTAACAGGCCCTGCGTAGCCGAGGGCACCAAACTGAGAGGCAGGACCCCTGAGCTCACCATGGCCCGCCCTGGGCCAGGCGAGAACGAGCACGTCCACCCGTGAGGGTTGGGGCTGTGTAGGTGACTGTAGACATCACCCGCGGTGGGAGGGTTCCTGGAGGTGACGTCCGAGGCTTGGAGCGCAAGTAGGACAGGCACACTGCCAAGTTCCCAGAAGACTGAGTGCCACCAGATCCTGTGGCCAATCCTCACAGTGTGGTGTAGGGGGCTCAGCAGGAGCACATCAGCAATCAGATGGGCCAGGTCAGGATAAAGAACAGGCGTGACAGCTGCTTCCTAAATAATCAACGGTGGGTGCCCTGAGCAGCACCTCCTGCTGTGCCTGTCCCCAGGGCAGCAGAGGCTCAGCACACTCCCACATCTGCATCAGAGCCCCAGTCTCTCCTGGGCCCCCTTGTACCCTCTAAGACTAAGCTCGGACCCCGCCGGGAACCACCCCCAGGACCCTACCTCAGGCTGTGCCACCACCGTCCACCCGGCAGCCCCAGCCAGAAACCTGGAGGCCACCCTGGCTTTCTCCCTTCCATGTCTACCTGTCCCTCAGCCTTCTTGTGGCCTGGCTACTCCTCTCTCTGCTCCGCCTCCTGGCTGGCCTTTAATGTAAACAATCCATCTAACAGCTGAGCCCCACTCACCACAACGCCCTCTCCTTTCCCTGACCCTCAGGGCCCTGCTTGGCCTGGCTGACCTCTTGACACCACAGCCAATTCCTCATGGGTCTTGGGTGCCCCCTGCTGGGCTCCCTCTCTGCCCAGGGTGCCCTTAGTGTAGGAGCTGGGGTGCCTGCTTTCCCCACACCCGAAGGCCCTTCTTTGTCCCTCGCCCAGCAGCTCTGACTGGCAGTGCAGCCTCAGTCAGCATTGGTGGGTGCTTCCTGGTGGCGTGCACCTCCTCCCCAGGGCTCCTACTCCTGTCCGCATCTGTGTCCCTGTGGCTGCCAAAGCAATCCCCCTACCCCCAATGGCTGGGAGGCCTGGCAGATTCAGCAGTCGTGTGGGCTGGCCACCCACTGGGGTCAACAGAAAGGGCATATGACTGCCCCAGAGTCTCACAGTGAGCTGGGCCACCTCACAGTAGGGTGATTCCCTGGTCAAGGCGGTGGCAGCACTGCTGTAGAGACTTGTAGAGATGAGAGTGCTGCTACTCGGAGATGGAGTGGCGGGTACGACTTGGAAAGCTCCCGAATCTCACCTCCTTCCCTCCTTCACCAACCCCAGGCCATGTCCTACTGGTAGACCCGTGAATGACCGAGGCAGCAGGAGAGCTCAGGGCCGCATAGTGGGAAGGGGTGGGGCCTTGGCTGGTGCCCAGGAGGCCTGAGTGCCCGCCAGGGCCACATGCTTAGCACACACTTAGCACAGGCTAAGCACATGATAGCCACAGCACGCCCAGCCTGAAGCTGAGACGATGACACAGTCTGCTTTCCTTCCTCCCACCCGCACCAGGCCTGTCCCTCTGTGCATCTGAGCCCGCCCTTTAGCCCCAGGGCTACACAGAACAGGCCCAGAACAGGCTCTCTGCCAGGGCGTGGACTCGCACAGCAGTGTCATGGTGGCTGAGTGGGGCTGGGCGTCAACTCTACCTCTCTGTGCCTGCTGGGTCACCTAGGACCAGGTGTGACGAGCCCAGCTTTATTCTCTTGTTGAGCAGAACAACAGATCCCCCCAGGGCTGGAGACAACACTGAGGTGATCACAGGACTCACCACAGCTACCTGTGAAGAAACGGCCCCCGCCCATCAGCCCTGGGGCAGCCACGGACAGGCAGGTGCCGGCCCTGGCCCACTGGCACATCACTTGGGCTGCTGTCAAAAATCAGAACAGACAACACCTCTCAGCACATGGGCATCCACACTCCACACAGGACACAGTTTCCCCTCTCAGGGCTGCCATGAGGAGTCCCGCCCTGGCACAGGGACGCCCAAGAGCCTCACAACTCTCTGCGGTCTCCTTTCTAGCCTGAGTCACTGTTTTCTTTACCTGTCTGGGCCCAGGAGCCCCTGAGTTTCCAAGCCCCGACCCATCGGTAGTGGTTCCCCAGGTGGCAGGTGACTTGCCAAGGCCACAGAGCCAGGATGGAAAGGAAGTGTGGGGCTCCAGCCCAGTGACGTTTCTGAAGCAGCCCCTCCCCAGCCTTGCTGAATGAAGGGCTGAAAAGGGGGTCAGTTCCTCAGGGAGGCAACCAGAGAAGGGTGACCCCAAGGCTGCTCTTCTCCTGTTTCCCAAGTGTACAGGCCAAGGAGCAGCTCAGATGGGGCTCCGATGATGCCTCCTCCAGGCAGTCCACCTGATGCCCTGAAGAGTGACGAGGCCCTCCTGGGGGGCCCCTAGGGGACTGCAATGTGGGTTGTCCCCCACGCTACATGAGCCCCAGAATGTAGTTCCTTGTTCACTCCTGTCTCCCATATTGCTCAGGGCTCCTGGAGGGCAGGACTGAGCCTTCACTCCTGTCACCAGGGCCTGGCCAAGCATTGATCTAGGGATAGGCCAACCTGCTCTGTGCACTTCTCTGAGCCTGGGACATGGGGATCCCTGGGCGCAGATGACCTGAGGCCCATAGTGAGCACAGGCTCCACGGTATGTTTAAATCTCCCCTCCACCCTTCACCAACCACGGGACGCTGGGTCATCTACTTAAGCCCTCTATCCCTCGGTTTCCCATCTGAAAAACAGGGCAGCAGCAGAGCCTGCCTCCCAGGGCTGTTAAAGAGGCAAGTGGGCTAATGCCCTAAAAAGATGCCTGGCTCGGGGAAGTGTCAGTTAAATAGCTACCCTTGTTGTTACCTATTGGTATTTCAACTGATGCTCACATACCTATGTTGGCTGGACGGGGGAGCTAAATAACAGATTCTTGCAGCAGCTGCTACTGGCAGGGACCCTGGGCCCTGCCCTCCCTGCGGCCACTGGGCATGCAGGGCCAGGCCTGCTTTGGCCACATCAGTGACCAGTGACTGGGAGACGGGATGCCCACTGCCCCCAGCTGCAGGCCCAGTGTTGGGGGCTGGGCTGTCAGGCGGCGCCCAGGGCTGGCTCTTCACCACCCCCACACTGGAGACCGAAGCCAAACAAACCACAGCTGCTTCCTGACTCTTCTTATCTGAAACACACAGTCTTGGACTCTGTCCTCTGCGGGCTGTTCTCATTACCCAGATTGAAACCAAGCTTCCGAGCCCTGATATCTGTTCCCCTGAAGCCGTGAGGCTGGGCCCAAATCCCGGGGTCAGGCCCTCATCTGCCCAGAGGCCTCCAAAACAAAGCAGAGGAGCACAGTGATCTTTTAAGGAGATGCAAAGACAAACAGGGCCCAGGGCTGCGGTGAGTTTCCAAGGGCACGCCCAGCATAAGTGGTACATGGGAGCCTCAGCGCGCTGCGACCACAGCAGGGAGGCCCCACGGCCCTGCCAGTTGGGTGACTGGGACAAGAAGGAAACCTGGGCCACTCGAGCACCTCGTCTCTCACCTGCTGGGTCTCTTGGGCAAGTCACCTAGACTCAGTGTCTCAGTTTCCCCTCTCAGGACTGCCATGAGGAGTCCTGCAGGCACATGGAAAAGGCTGGTGTACACAGCAGTCACTCACCATGGGTCTGGGGCTTCTGCATGGGCAGGAGGGGCAGTGATGAGCTGGGACCGAGCCTCCCTGGCAGCGGCCTCTCTAGCAAAAGTGAAGGCTGACCGAGGCCTGAGTCAGCTGGAGAAGGTGCCCAGGGGCCGGACTCCCCTGGCTCACACCCACCACCCTCACATCACCACCCGGGAACCAACAAGCCTGTCAGCTCTGCCTGTGAACACCAAGGGCCTCAGCTCTGCTTTGAACATCCAGGGCCTCAGTCAGCTCTGCCTGTGAACACCCAGGGCCCCAGCATCCCACCTCAGGATGGAGGTGAAGGACGCCCGTCCCTCACAAGTCTCCCTCAGGGAGAGGGGAAACTCAGCACCAAGGGCTTCGCCCGCATGTGGCCTCACTCCCGAGAGTGTGGCTGTCACCTCTGGTCTGCCACCCTAGTTGGTTACAGAGGGCCCGTGAATTTACTCCACGTTTGGACGCTGTTGCAAACGGAAGCTGTGAAGTGCTGCAGAGGCCCTGGGAAGAGAAGGACTGCAGAGGAGTGGGGGCACCAGCACCACCTCGAGTGGGTGCCACAAAGGTGACAGGTGCAAGGCTCTGAGGAGGTGGGTAGCCCCAATGGATGGACGCCTGTGCACAGCATGGGAGCTGCACAATGCTGAACTGCAGAGGACCTGGCGGGGGGACCCTCCAGGGGTGGCTGAACCCCGTTCCCACCCAGCTATCCCTGAACATCCCCAGCCTGGGCTTCCCAGCCTGCTCCCTTACCGGTGCCGTCTGCTCGTTCCCGGCTCCTGGTATGCTGGGCCTGGGGTTCAGCGGGGGCCGCTGCGTCTCTAACACTAGGGCCAGGGCCAGCCTGGGGTCCGGGTGCTCGGGGCCTTTCGCTCCTCTCCTGCTCCAACGAGGCCGTGGCATTGAGTCGGGAACGCGCCTGGGGCTGCGGTGCTGGCGGGGGCTGTGGGCAGGAGGGGCCCAGCGGAGCAGTGTTGGAGTCCATCCTGCCTGGAAGAAAAGTCAAGGTCAGGCACATCCAGCACCGGCAGAGCCCGCTCTGGCACTTAAGTGTCTGCTGGAGACAGAAAAGCAGAGGGAGGCAGGTGGGAGCTGCCAGACACTCCATACAGGATCTCACTAACACTCAGTACCGTCCCCATGGGCCAGCACCGCTTCCAGGGAGGAAACCATGGGAGGACACTCACCCACGTGACTCTACAGATGGCACGGCACTTACAGTCTCAGACCTGCACATGCCGAGGCCTGGAGTCCCTTCCTCACTGGGCATGAGCCACACAACCCTGGCCTTCCCTCATCCAAGAAACGGGGATGATGATAGCAACACCCAGAGCCCACCCATGTGGAACCTGGCTGCAGGGGGCTGAATTGGGCCCCACATCATGTGCCCACCAATGTCTGTGAATGTGCCCTTATTTGGAAAAACAGGTCTTTGAAGATGTATTTAAGGATCTTGAAATGAGATCAGCCTGGAGTAGGGAAGCCCTGGCTCCAACAGCTGATGGCCTATAGGAAGAGGAGCGTAACAGAGCCATGCGGAGACGGGTGACAGTGGCCAAGGAGCAGGAGGACCACTGGCCACTGCCAGAAGCTGGACAGAGGCGACGAACTGAGCCTCCCTCAGAGCCTCCAGGAGGGACCCACCCTGCCCACACCTTGACTTCAGACTTCTGCCTCCAGAACCATCAGAGAACAAACCTCTGTTGTTTTAAGCCACCAAGTTTCCAGTAGTTTCTTACGGAAGCCCTAGAAAACTAATACGCTGGTACTGAGTAAAGTTAAGTAAATATGAGAGGGGAAGGGAGCTGGGGAGGGGAGAAGAGGGCAGGGGAGAGAAGAGAGGGAGCCAAATGGGTGGAGCTGGGATTTATACCCAGATCTGCCGCTCCACAGCCCCCACCCCAGGCCCAAGCCACAGCACCTAAGTCAGAGGACTGATGCCCCAGAAATCAACACACAGAGTAAAAAGCAAACTAAGGCAAACAGTGCGGTGGGGGCATCAGAAGAGACTAGAGTGCGCAGAGATCCCGTGACCCGTGTCACGCCGGAGCAAGGGCTTTATTTTATTCAACAGAGGCCCTCACATGCTGCTTAGCAACATGGAAAAACACCACCATCCCTGTAATGAAGGACAACCACCGGCCACAGACACAGAGCTGAAAGCGCTGCAGGATCCCGAGCCCCGGACCCGGATGGGCCCTGGATGAGCGGCGTTAGGGGTGGGATGCAAACCCCTGGCACTGCTGGACCTTGAACCTGCTGCTGTGTGAGGCTGTGGAAACTTTTCCTCAGATTCCCAAATGACCCTCCCAAGCTCAGGGCCACAGCCATCCTCTGAGGCACAGAGCAGGGAGAGGCTGGTAACAGAGAGTCTCGCTCCCAGCCCCAAGCTGCTGCAGCGCTGTGCTCCTGGCTCTGTGCCCAACAGCTGTGTGGTCCTGAGCAGCCCACATCCCGCTCTGCACCTCAGCCTCCTCATCTGAAAATGGGGACGGGGGCAACTGTGAGGACCAGTGAGACCAGACACCATGGGCAGCACGAGGGAGTCCCCTGGCCACCTCTGAACACCCAGCGCTTGGCATGGAGCAGCCAGGTCTGAGTAGGTGCCCAGAGGTCACTTTTGGGGGCAGCTGTGACTAGAAGAGTCAGGAGTGGCCCCAGGCTCCACACACAACAATTTCTGCTCCATTCCCAGCTGCGAATGGGTCCTAAAGATCAGATTGGTGCTGCTCAAGAACTCTGCAGATTTCAATCCACACGTTCCTCCCTTAGAGGGACTGAGCCCTTAGTTTAAAACATCCCCCAGGTGCAAACCATGCATGGTCAAGCACACCGCCCCCCTCAACCCCGTGCATCCCCCAGGTGCACAGGTGCAAACCATGCATGGTCAAGCACACCCCTCCCCACCCCCGCCAACCCCCGTGCATCCCCCAGGTGCAAACCATGCATGGTCAAGCACCCCCGGGTGCATCCCCCAGGTGCAAACCATGCATGGTCAAGCTTGGGAGCCTGCTCCATCCTGTTTCCAAGTTCCCAGCTCCCGGGAACTGGCACCTTCCACAAAAGCAGCCATTTAACTGCACGTGCAGACCTAAGTGTCCCCTTAGTCAGCTGTGGCAGAGAAATACAGGATCGCACGTAGAACCCACACGCTGTGGGCAAATAGAACCACGGTCCTGCAGGCCACCGGACCACCTGAGATGGTGAAAAGTCAGGTCTTCCAATGACACGTGGCCTTGTCTACCTTCTCTCCCATGGTTCCCACTGCCCCCAAGTCAGGTGTCACTTTCTCAGACAGAGAGAGAGGGCACCTTTACTGAGGGCTGACCTACGCCAGGGCACCTCTGCCATCAAGACCAACGGCTCTGTTCTCTGTACTTGTCTTTTCTCATGAGTTTCTCGTATGGCCCTGGAAGGTAGGTCCTATTGTCGTGAGTTCCTCGCATGGACCTGGAAGGTAGATCCTATTGTCATCCCAGAGTTATAGATGGGGAAATGTTTTATCCTTCAACCTCACCCCACTTCACAGACAGGAACCCAGGTGCAGGGAGGGGAGGGACCTGCTCAAGGTCAAACAGCTCCAGGTACCAGACCTGAAATTCAAATCCAGACCTGCCCAATTCTAATGCTTCTGCAAGCTCATTTCTGAAAAAGACGACTTTGAAATCCGACCGCCACTGCACCCTCTGTCCCGGGGCCCATTCACTGCAAAACACTGGCTACCCTTCAACATCAGCACACAAATGCTGACCTTCACACTTCTGTTTCTGCAGGGCCCTCTTCCCGGAATGCCTTCCTACCCCCCTCCCCCAGCCTAGACCCTAAGCACCCTTCAAGTCAAGAGCTCCAGCGATACCTCCTTTGTGGGAGCTTCCAAGCTATGTCTCTCCCGAGTCCCTGTCTTCCTCACCTACTCAGGTAAACACACAGCACTCAGGCGATCACCTCTCCATCAGAGCCCTCCCTCTGCTAGAGGTTACAGTTGGAAGCAACATGGCGTGGGGCGTCGGTTACCCTTACTAGTGGCCACATGACCTCACTGTGTCTGTTTCCCCATATGTAAAATGGGGATAGCACCTCCCACATAGGGGTGCTATGGGGATTACGTGTGTGGCAGAAGAGAAAGCAAACTATTGGGCATTAAAAAAAACTAAGCCGGCCAGGCGCGGTGGCTCACGCCTGTAATCCCAGCACTTTGGGAGGCCGAGGCGGGCGGATCACGAGGTCAGGAGATCAAGACCATCCTGGCTAACACAGTGAAACCCCGTCTCTATTAAAAATACAAAAAAAATTAGCCAGGTGTGGTGGTGGGCGCCGATAGTCCCAACTACTGGGGAGGCTGAGGCAGGAGAATGGTGTGAACCCAGGAGATGGAGCTTGCAGTGAGCCGAGATCGCGCCACTGCACTCTAGCCTGGGTGAGAAAGCGAGACTCCATCTCAAAAAGAAAAGAAAAGAAAAGAAAAGAAAAGAAAAGAAAAGAAAAGAAAAGAAAAACCCTAAGCCATTACTCCCAGGTGCTAAACAAAGGCATGTTCAGTTGGAAAACACTTCATAAAAGGAAATTCAGGAAAACAGATTCTAGCTGGCCTATGTACCATGTATGTCACACTGCAGTTAAAAAAAACTGCTTAAAGTAAAACCTCTGGTTAGTAAGAATGGATGAATACAGGAGGATTAATTTTCAGGTTCCCTGAGGGTTGGCCAAGTCTGGTTTGGATCAAAGGGCTTGTTATTTCAAAACAAGCACAACAATTCCTGGTCATGGTTGGTCACAGGGACAATGAAGATCAGAAAAGATCTCCCGGTGGAAGGAGCTGCTGTCTGGTCCTTCCCTCTCTGAGTCTTCCTGCATGTGATAGCCACTGTGAGCCCTGAGGGCAGGGCTGCAGCTTATCCACTCAGAAGACCTGCTGCCTTGCCAGGAATACGTTAAGCACTTAATGCATGTGGGCAGAAGCCTGAGGCAGCCTGGCCTAGGGCAGGAGCACCATCTAGGCAATAATGCTGTGGGACCTTAGCAAATCCCTCCCCCAGACCCCAGCATCCAGGCATCTCCAGCTGCATCCACTCTGCACCCTCAGATCCCCACCTGCACGGTGGGGCACTCAGCCCCAACTCCCTACTGGTGACCACAGCAATGGCTTAGAAGCCGTCACTGTGCAAGATCCACAAAACCAAAGTTGCTAGCATTCTTTCCTCATGAGCAATGAGGCATATTTTTATCCCGTCCAAACACAAACACCGGCACCAAGGAGTTCAGCTGAGAGGCCGCCACCTGGAGAGGGCTGCAGGCACCATGCATCCACTCAGACCCGCAGCAGAATGACCACACGTGGCCTTCTGCCCTAAGGGCTCTGGCCCTCACCCAGGCCACCCCCATTCTGTTCTCTCTGGGGGGGCAACCCCACCTCCCAAGCCAGTGCCTCAGAAACAGCCCCCGTGGGAAGCCAAGATGATGTTCACTCTCTCTGATCAGTGCCTCTGCCTCCAGGATGCCAGTCCAGGGGAGTCACTGGAGATGCCCTCGGGGCTCACACACAATGTCCATCATATGGCACTTTCAGCACTGTCCAGAAAGGGGCTGGCTATAAAGCCTACACCCCTCCATATGGTGCAACGCTGTACAGCTGGTAAACGTGACCTCGTACATGAACGTTTTGAGACAAGGAAAAGGTGGGCCTAACACTGTTAAGGCAGGATTTAAAGCAGCAGAAGATATTAGCCGGAGTCTGTTTAGGATGAAAACAAAATTTATCTGCCAAAAAACGGAAGAAAACGCCCCCTAAAAAAGATACTTGCTGTCTCTGGGGATAAAGCTTATGCGCGGTTTCATTTTATTCTTCTTTTAAACATATTTCCCTAGTTTTCTATAATGAATGTGTAATGTTTTTGAAATTAAAGCAAATGTTATTTTAAAACCCATCTGTGAGCAAGCCCTAAGGGAGCAGGCCCAGGAGGTCCTGGCCCTGGGATGTCTGCTCTGGCCTGGCCTGACCCAGCCCCCTGGCACAGGGCTGCTCCTCAAGACAAGGACACAAAGCCCTTGATGGATCCCAGGTACCTATTTTTGCTCAGAGTATTAAGGGACAAACCAAGGAACATTCCAGCTCTATCCAATGTGGCACATTCACAGGAACAGAGGGGTTTGAATTGGGACTGCCCCAAGCAGCATTCATGACGGCCATAGTGGCCAAGCCCCCACCACACACCTGGCACCTGCTCCAGGCCTGGCCTGGATGGGCAGCAGGTGTGGACTGAGGGTAGGTCCATCTTGTGCCAAGCACTGTGCTGGGCCCCCCTGCCCTAGAGAAGTCTTGTCCAGGGCCAGCATTGGAGCAGCTTCATCTAGATGGGAAGGGTTAACACCTAAACAGACACCCACAAAGACGGCACAGAAGGGGGCCCTCACTCCACTGTGGGAAGAGGCAGGCCAGTAATCCTGCAGGAGGCCTTGACTGAGCCTTCTGGACAAGCAGGCAGGAGCCAGGCAAGCTGGGAGGTGGCTGGGCATTCCAGCAGGGGTTGTGCCCAGAAGAGGAGGCAGCAGAGGGACAGTGAGCCAGCCTTGTGGCCAGGAACACGCAGGTGGCTGGGAGGTGACTGCTGGAGAGAGGACACAGGAGGGAGAGGCTGAGTGAGCAGCGAGGCTGGTCCCTGAGGGCCCGAAAGAATGCCGGCTCCTGGCTCAGGAGGCGGACCTGACCCGATAGCCCAGAGGGAAGTGGCAGCTGAATAACCAGCAGGGCTGTGTGCAGCCAGGCCCGGATCGGGACCAGGGAGGAGCCTGGGGGTCGTCCAGGGAGAAGCGAGGGTCCTGAACCAGGGCAGGCATCCGAGTGAGGCTCAGGAGCCAGGAGAGACCCAACTGGGAGTGAGGAATGAAGGGCACAGGGGGTGGTCTGGTTTGTGGCTGGGGCTGGCTGGCTGTGGTGGTACCACTTCCGGAAGTAGGGAAGTGGGAGGGGAGGGGAGCCGTGTAGGCATAAAGCTCCCGACCTATTATGATTCTTATTGCCACCGTCAAGGATGGGTGTTTCGGGTCTGTCCGGCAGTGCAGACATCTCTGGGGGTTGAGACTGAGCTGGGGTCCCCTCTGTGACCAGCCCCAGAAGCCTGTCCAGCCCTGGTCCGGGATGGGCAGGGGAGGCCTAAGTCAGAGACGCCCTCCATGCTCTTCCATCCTGGGAAAGAAGGTGAGATGGGGTCTCCCAGCCAACTTTTCCTGTGTCTGCGAAGGGAGGACAAACCAGCAGGCAGGGAAAAGAGGCTGAAATGTGGAGAAGCCTCCCTCCAAATCCCTGGTTGGATACAACGGAGACCCCATGGGAATCACAGACCCTTGGAGACAGAAGTAAACAGGTGGGGACAGTGGCAAAGGTGGCCTCTGGGCTTCCCGTGGGCTCCCTCTCCTGCTGCAGAGAACAGGCAGCCAGCACATGGGGTACCCAGGGCACAGCTCCTTGAGTGATGGATGCTGGCAGAAGAGAAAGCCCTTTACAAACTGCAAAGCCCTGGGCCAAATGCCAGGGGTCATTGTCCAAGGTGAGGAGAGGCGGGGCTGCTTCCGGAGAGATGGGGCAGAGGCCTCACACCAGGCTCTGCCCCATCAGCTTCGTGGTCCTGGGCTGGCACCAAACCCTGCTAAGCCTCAGCTTCCTGGGGTGTCAAATGGGGACTATAACTTGTCCGCCTCAGGCTACTGAGAGGGTTAAATCTGGGTGGTGGGGGGTTGCACAAATGCGACTTCCTTGGAATTCATAACATCAACTGCTAAGTGGGTGAGAGGCCAGGGCGCCATCACATCCAAAAGGGCTGGGCAGGATTCTCCAGAAAGTTTTCGTTGATCAAACAAAAAGCTAATGATCCAGAGAGTGGAGTTCATACGAGGCAGGGTCCAGGTGCTGCCACTGAAACCCCTCAACTCTCTACTGAGGGGCCCCGAGAGGGAGAGGAACTGCCACAGCGCTCCTAAGTGGGCTGTGGGGATTCAGAGTGATCCCTAAGCTGCCCCTCGGGCCGGGCGGGCCGGGTCCCCCTGGGGGACTGAACCCCCTTCCCCCAACAAAACCTCCCGGGGGCCCAGGCGCGTTCCAGTGGCCGGGCGGGCACCAAGGGCGGCCGTGGGTCCCGGGACCGCGGGGGAGGGGCATGACGGGGCAACTTGGGGGGGATGGCGCGGGGAGGGGGCCTGCCCGCCGGCCGCTCCGCCTCTCGGGCCTGCTGTCCCGCCCGCGGCGGGGCTCCAGGCGACAGCGCGCGGGGGACCGGGGCGCGCCCCCCGGGTGACCCGTTCGGGCCCGGAACAGGGGTCGCCTTGCGCGTTGCAGAGTGGGCGGGACCCCCGGCCCTCCAACTTCGGGGACCTTGTCGGGACTTTGGGGCCAGCCACCCATCAGCTCGGAAGGGGAAACTGAGGCCCGAGGCGGACAGTGCCTCAGGGCTCTTGCCCGCCTCCTGCGCGCTGCCCACAGCCACCGCGCCACTGCCCCAGCCCCGAAGTACTCACCGGCCCGTGAGTGGGCCGCACGCGGCGCTGCGACGCCCTGGGGCCTCTGGGCCGGCAGTAAAGTTGTTCGGGAGCAGCTGAACGCGGCGCAACCGGGAGACCTGCGGCCGCGGGGGAGCAAACTGCACTCGCTGCTGAAGAGCCGGCTAGCGCGGCCTTCTGCACGAGGGGGCGGGGCAGGGGCGGGGCCTTCGGCCTCCCTCCACTCCAGACGCGGCCCCCCGGATGCGGCGCCAGCTCGGCCTGCTGAGTGGTCGCTGCAGCCGCCAATCACTCCACACCTCCGCCAATCACGGTGCGCCTCGCCTAGCTGCGGCCCGGCACTCCCCCTGCGTGGTTGGGCCCGAGGGGCCAGAGGGCGGGTCCGGCTCGCCCACAGCGAAAGTTTCCGAGCGGACTCGGGCCCCGGCCCCGCCCCGCCCGCGGAATGTCCAGTTGCTTAGCGAGGCCGCTCGCCTTCTCCTGTAACAGGTGGTTTGGACCCGTGGAAAAGGCTCCGGCCACCTTTCATCCATCACTCCGGCCTCAGCGTCCCCAACTGCAGATTCATTATATTTGCTGTTGCAATATCAACACACGTCTTGAGCGCCTATTCCGGCGCTGCAAGAGAGTCTAAGGGCTCCCCTAATAACAGCAGCAGAGATGGAAAAATGGGGCCTGTTTGGAACGAGTGTCTGCAGCCAAGTATTGCTTTCAGTGCCCAGAATCAAATGCAGTGTAGCAAGCTTTTCACACGGTGACTGTGGGATTCCTTTAAACTGTGTGTGTTAGCCCAGGGAGTGAGCAAGGCTCAGGCAGTTTGGAGACTCTGGGAGTTTGGTTCCTGTCTGGGAGGCGTGGTTTGGAGATGAGGGCGAGGGTCTATCCTTGAGAGGCCCTGGGGAACGTGAGACCCTGCCTGCTCTGTCTCTGGTCCCCACAACCAACCTGAGATACAGCAGAAACTGCGGCTCGGAGTGACTGCCAGAGATAATGCTTACCAACATGTTGGGAGCAAATATTCCAGATGGCTTTGGAGATGAGTTCTGAACACACTACTTCGGAGGACTTTTGTCAAAGCGGCGTAGTTCACGTCAGTCACCTCATTTGATTCTCCAGCTGCCCCCACTGCCCACCCCCGATCCCCAATGTTCACGTGTGACCCTGTGAGGCTCACAGAGGAAGGAAGAACACCTGCCGTCAGCCTCGCCTGCTCTGTCCAGGTTGGCTTAGGGGCTTTCACAGCTTTCAAGGGCCCCCCTAGTGACCCAAGGAGGGAGGTGGCACTGAGCCCATTTTTTATTGATGTGAAAATTGAGGCTCAGACATAGTTATTTGCCCAAAGTCTTGAAGATGTCTTTCCACCTTATCACACACTAACTGTAGAAAATTTGGAGAATTACTAAAAGTAGAAAGGAGAAAAAAAATCACTCAAAGATGATCACTGTTCACATTGTGAGATTTATGCACATTTAAGAAAATAATAAATATTAATGTGAACACACAATCACAGAGAGGCTGAAGCACTTCCCAAACCCTTTGCAGGGGCTCATTAGGCAGAGAGAAGAGGACAGATTGAAAAGTTCCTCCTGTGGAGGTCTAAGGGAAGAGAGGAAGTGCAACAAAAAATCTACAAGATGGCTTAAGGAGCCTCTATCAGAACACAGCAACACTGAACATACTCCATGGAGCTAAGAGACTGAAAAAGCAACAGGCAAATTCAGAAAGAGAAGAGTGGAGGTGAGGACAAATGAGCAAACTGGAAGATAATGTGGAGTAAATGCTTCATGATGTAGAGGAAAAGCACATGAAAATCATCAGGACAAAAAGCAGAGACTGGAAAGACAGTTCCAGGAGGTGTATTGCACAAAGGACAGGTACTCCAGGAAGAGCTGGAGGGGAAACAGAGGTGAGCAAAGTGCCAGGAGAACGTGTCCCTGGAAATCCCAGATGCCAAGGATAAAGAGACGGTCTTGCAGAGTTCCAGAAAGAACAGGTCACATCTAAGGGGAGAAAAGTTGAAGTGGTTCCTAGGGGACTTTGGAGCAATGTCCAGGGACTCTGATGATAGGATCAAGGATCCTTACCATGGCTACTACAGGATTCATCTATCTGGACAAAAGAGAGAAAATATCCATTGTGGCAAGACAGAGAAAGGACCTCAGTGATGTCCCCTTTCAGAGGAAGATATTCAGAGTTCCCCCGTCACCGAGACAGTTCAATCACTGTAGAGATTTCAAGATAGAGCAAACGCTCAGAACAGGAAGTGGTGTTAAGCAATGACCCTTGCAAAATATACAGTATGGCTAATCCCCATGTGCCTGGGATTTTGTACTAGCAATGCCACATAAGGATTCTTAAAACATAAGCTACATGCTGCAAGAGAAAGTTGTATTAGCCTGGAACTAAAAAAAAAATAGAATCTTATCACAGAGAAGTCAGAATATTTTAAGATCACATTTGGTTGAGGGGAGAAGGAGGAAGTAAAAGGATCTGATTTGGTGAGTGGGGAAGGAAAGCCTTATTGGTGGTTGGGAGGGGTGCTTCATTACCATTTACTTTTAATACATTAGCAGGGAAAGATTGGTTTAATTATGACTCTCAGCTGGGGAAGGAAAGCCTTATTGGTGGTGGGGAGGGGGCTTCATTACCATTTACTTTTAATACATTATCAGGGAAAGATTGGTTGAATTATGACTCTCAGGAATGGGAAAGTAGCAACTCACGGGAAAGAAGCAGAGTAGAACTCCTGAATTACTAGGTAGAAGTTGGGGGAGGGGTGGAGGGAGAGTAAGGAAGCAAAATTAAGGGGGAAAGTAAATAATAGCAAGAACAATAAGCTTAATAATAGTAAACATAAGATGAGATAAAATAAATAAAGCCATGGCTACCCGCCTTCGTAACACGGTGAATGGGCTGAATTTCCCATCCAAAGTCTGTAAGATTGGGGCAAAAACTAAAGTCCAGTGAAGCACTATTTACAAGAAACACACCAAAAATATTGAGAAGTAGAAGATCACAGCAGACATTTGAAAAATGGCAAATTACTATTGATAAGGAAGAACGCATGATGGAAAGCATTCACGGGAAGAGTGGTATTATGTAAGGGTGCCAGGCACAATCCACAAAGATTTCATTGTCATGAATCTGAATGAGCCAGAAAATCTAGTAGCCACACACTTAAAGCAGTAACTGCTAGAAATACTAGAACTTATTAAAACACAACTCTGGTGGGAGAAAGAGCCAGCTGTTCAATGCTATCTTTTCTAGGACACCTGTCCTCATTCCCCCAAGAGCTGAGCTCTGCATGTTGCTGCTGAGTATTGAATGAATGAATGGATGGATGGATGGATGAGTCACCTATGCAAGGACTTCATATAAGCTCTTTCTTGCCCATAGGACAATGTCCAAACTCTTTAACCTGACATCCAAATATACCCCCCACAATTCAGTCCTTTGATGTCTGCCCATGATTTTCAGACTCTGCATTCAAGTTCTTGGCCCACTTCCTTCCCTACACCTATTTAAAACCTACTTCCATTTACTCAACAAACATTTAGTGACTTTTGGCCAGGTGTGGTGGCTCACGCCTGTAATCCTAGCCCTTTGGGAGGCCTGGAGGCGGGGGTGGATCACCTGAGGTCGGGAGTTCGAGACCAGCCTGACCAACATGGTGAAACCCCGTCTCTACTAAAAATACAAAATTAGCCGGGCTTGATGGCGCATGCCTGTAATCCCAGCTACTCGGGAAGCTGAGGTTGCGGTGAGCCAAGATCACACCATTGCACTCTAGCCTAGGCAACAAGAGCGAAACTCCATCACACACAAAAAACAACAACAAAAAAAAAAAACACGTGCGGCTGGTTGGGCGTGGTAGCTCACACCTGTCATCCCAGCACTTTGGGAGGCCAAGCCAGGGGGATTGCTTGAGCTCAGAAGTTCAAGACCAGCCTAGGCAACATGGCAAAAACCCATCTCCACAAAAAAATTTAAAAATCAGCCAGACGTGGTGGCACGTGCCCGTAGTCCCAGCTACTCAGGAAGCTGAAATGGGAGGATTGCTTGAACTGGGGAGTTTGAGGCTGCAGTGAGCCAAGATTGCACCACTGCACTCCAGCCTGGGCAGCAGAGTGAGACCCTGTCTCAAAAGAAGAGAAGAGAAGAGAAAAGAAAAGAAAAAGTAAAAGAGATAAGAAAAGAAAAAGTAAAAGAGATAAGAAAAGAACAGAACACGTTTGGGCATGTCGGCCACACATTGGACTTCTAGCACAGCAAAACCCTAGGACTAGCCTTGTCAGCATCCCTGGGAGCCAGGCCCAGGAATCTGCATTTTAACAGGTTCCTGGGGGGTTTGTGAGACATAGGAACATTTGAGACCCACGAGTATAAAGCAGGGTGGTTCATAGTGTGATGGGTCCACCAGACCAGCAACATCAGCATCCAGCATTCCTCAGTCACCTGGACGCCTGTTACGAATGCAGAATCCCGCGCCAACCATGGACCTCCTCAGTCAGAATTTGCATTTTAATAAGATGCCCTTGGGATTTGCATGCACATTAAGTTTGGAGCCAGTGGTGGCATATGCCTGTAGTCCCAGGTACTCGGGAGGCTTGGGCAGGAGGATTCCTTGAGCCCAGGAGTTCAAGACCACCCTGGATGACATAGTGAGACCCTGTTTCTAAATAAATAAATAAAGCAAGCTAGAGAAGCCATGCTGCAAGCTGGAGGTGCTTAGCTCAGGCTATGCACATAGAGCCACCTGGAGAGCTTGTCCTGCCCAGGCCAGCTGGACCAGAAGTCTGCATTCTATGGGGAGTCCTGGATAGGGGTGCAGCAGAGGAACCGCATGGGTGCCTTTGCAATTTAGCAAGGTCTGGAGCTCACTCAGGCCATGTGCCCCATCCACTGCCTCTTTCCTGAGGCCATCCCACCAGGCCTTGACCACGTCTAAGGTAGGAAGCTCTCTTTGCTGCTATACCCCGACGGATCTTCCTAACACAGTGTGACACACAGGGCAGCCTCCCTCACTGTCCGAGGGTCTGAGGGTATGGAAGCTTCCCAGGATCACACACCCTGCAGCTGCTGGGCCGTAGAGCCTCTGGGCTCCCACCCCCCTCCTTCCTCCTCTCCCACTTCCCTGCTCATATCCCACCCTGGGCCCACCACTCCTCCCTCCTTCCCAATTTTCCCTTTATAAACCTGAGTTCCCTGCCCACTCTACAGTCTCCTTGGAATCACAGCCCAAGTGGCTGGAGTTGTGGCTGGTGGGGGTGTCGTGGGGGGCTCGGTGCTGGTCACACGGCTCTGTGTCACCAGGGCTGGTGCCACGTCAGAGGCCCACGCCTGCCAGCACCTCCACACGCACCCCCGTGCACACACCCACCTGCCACACACACACACTGCATTGTCGCCGGGTAGTTCTGAGCCCTCCCATGGGTCTGAGTGGTGATGTGCTCATCTCTGAAGGCAGAGAGCGAACGCCACTTCACAGCCCACAGACGAGTCACCAAGTGCACTGGGAAGTTTCATTTGGGGAATTAAAAAAAAAAAAAAAAAGCCAGGATGCAAAAGCAAGTTTGAGGCAGAAGAAGGAAAATGCCCGTGTGGGGAGAGACGCTGTTCCCAGACCTGCCTGTGTCCCAGTCATGCCCCTATGTCACTGAGCAGTGCCAGCTGAGATCCCCCACCTCCCCCAGCCCTCACCTTCGAAATGGGCCCAGCCTGCCCTGGATACAGGGAGACCATGACAGCAGCCAGCATGGGGCCTGGGCACAGGTCTCAGGTCCCAGGGCTGTGTCACCAGGACTGGACACAGGACACGGCAGCAGCAGGGGCCTCATTTGCTAAGTACATCAATGTGCCCACACCGTGCAGCTGTCATTTCATGCTGAGTCTCTCTTACAAATGTCAGTCACTGGCAGGAAGGGGCAATCGTTCAACACCTGCTACCCGCTCCCTCACAGGTCTCGCTGGGTGCCCTGGTGTGAGGTGGAAGGGTCTAAGGCACACAGCCCCGTACCTGCCCTGGAGGGGCTTGTTAGGTCCGGAAGCTGGAAACCCCAGCCACTGTTATTCTGGGGAGGGGCTAACCAGAGGAGAAGTGATGACAGCCTGTGGATTCCTGGCAGGGGGAGAAATTGCAGCAGGTGATGGTGGTCAGGGACGGCTCCCTGGAGGAGGTGCTGGCTTTATTCTGCCCCCTACTCCCCCCAGGTTTTTTTTGAGATAGGGTCTCACTCTGTTGGAATGTAGTGGTGTGATCTTCCCAGGCTCAGGTGATCCTCCTACCTCAGCCTCCAAAGTAGCTGGGACTACAGGCACACACCACCACATCTAGCTACTTTTTGTATTTTCTGTAGAGAAGGGGTTTTGCCATGTTGCCCAAGCTGGTCTTGAACTCCTGAGCTCAAGTGATCCTCCCATCTCTCTGCCCCCCAAAAGTGCCAGGAGTACAGGTGTGAGCCCCCACACCCAGCCGCCCCCTACCCCTTTTTAACAGACCTTATTTCTAAGGGCAGTTTGGGATTCTCAGCAAAGCTCAGTGGAAAGTGCAGACAGTTCCCGTAGATCCCACACCTCCCCATGCAAAGCCTCCCCACACCTGTTCCAATGGATAACCTGCATTGACACATTGCTATCTCCTAGAGCGCAGCATTTACATCGGGGTCCACCCTGGGCATTGTGCATTCTGTGGGTTTGGAAAAATGTAGAATGACGTGGACCACCACTGCAGCATCATACAGAGCAGCGTCACTGTCCTAAGGCTCTTGACACTCCACTGCTTCATCCCTCCCTCCCGCTGCCTCCTGGCAACAACTGATCTTTTCCCAATATCCATGGTTGTGCCCTGTCCGGAATGTCACAGAGTTGGAACGGTGCAGTGCGTAGACTTTTCAGCTTGGCTCCCTTCACTCCGTGATATGCGGCTCAGTTTCCTCCGTGGCTTTCCATGGCTTGATAACTCATTTCTCTTTATTGCTGAGTAATATTCCATTGTCTGGATGGACCACAGCTTACGTATCCACTTATGTATCTACTCACCTCCCGAAGGACACTGTGATTGCTTCCAAGAGGCACTGACTTTAAATCAGGGAACTGAGCATGGGGAGGGGCTATGACACGCTTAGGCAATGTCATTAGACCTGGAGCAACTCATTGGACCTCCCTGGGCGTCAATTCAGTAAATCCTTTGCCCCAAAGCGTTATTGGGAAGACCTGGGAGCTAACCTGCGTGGACGTGGAACTGGTGGACATTGGCTTCCTCCATAACCACACCACAGACCATTACCATCCCTTCCTGAATACTGATTACACCTGGTGGCCCATTAAATCCACATGACAACCTGGGAGGTGGGATCGTCCTTAGGCTATAGACCAGGAACCAGAGGCTCTGAGAGGTTGAGTCCTGTACCCACGGCCACTCTGGGTCACCTCTTTGGTCTGACGGCCTCCAATCCCTGCTGCAATGCCACCCCACACTTACCCATGTCTGAAACCCAGCAAGCTCCCTTCTGCGTTTCAGGCGGCTGTAAAGAAGATAACACACAGGTCACAAAAGATGTTTTCTTAGACAAACGCCCCCGAGGTGTGGTTTGGGGTCGGGGGGCATTTGCAACATCTCCTCACTTCTTTTTTTTTTTTTCTTTCTTTCTTATTTATTTTTTTTTTTTGAGACAGAGTCTTGTTCTGTCACCCAGGCTGGAGTGCAGTGGCATGATCTCGGTTCACCACAACCTCAGCCTCCTGGGAACAAGCAATCCTCCCACTTCAGCATCCCAGCCACCCTGTAGCTGGGACTACAGGCACACTCCACCATTCCCAGCTAATTTTTTTTGTTTGTTTGTTATTTTTTGTAGAGATGAGGTCTTACATGTTGCCCAGGCTGGTCTTGAACTCCTGGGCTCAAGCAATCCAACTGCCTCAGCCACCCAAACTGCTGGGATTACAGGCAAGAGCCACCACGCCTGGCCTCCTCCCTCACTTCTTTCAGCCTTGAGTCCCTCCTGTGATCGTTTCAAAACCCAGAGCTAGGCCAGGCACGGTGGCTCACGCCTGTAATCCCAGCACTTTGGGAGGCTGAGGCAGGCGGATCATGAGGTCAAGAGATCGAGACTGTCCTGGCCAACATGGTGAAACCCCATCTTTACTAAAAATACAAAGATTAGCTTGGAATGGTGGCATGCACCTTTAGTCTCAGCTACTCAGGAGGCTGAGGCAAGAGAATCATTTGAGTCCAGGAGGTGGAGGTTGCAGTGAGCCAAGATCGCGCCAATGCACACCAGCCTGGTGACAGAGCAAGACTCCGTCTCCAAAAAAAAAAAAAACCAGAGCTGGTGGGAGAGGGAACTTCTTGTTCACTTTAGCAGGAAACAATAGAACAAAATTTTAGGCATCACGGCACTTAGGAAATGTCAAGAAGAGCCAAAAATTACCCAACTCAAAATCCTCCCCAAAACTTTCCGGACACCTGCTTGGCTTGGTAGCAGTGATCAGAATAGCACAGCTCCACGTTGCCATAGAGACGGGCAGAGAAAGTGGGGGGCGGGGTGGGGAGCACTTTTGATGTTTGTGGGAGCAATTTGAACAGTTTTAGCAAAGGAGATATTGTTTTTGACAATCTTTAGAAATATAAATTACCCAGAAGCTTGCCGTGATCACAGATCATTGTTTTCCTTAATTGTTCGATACAATGGAAGCTGCCAGACTCTGGTTGCAACTTGCTTTGTGAAATGCCAAAGAGCTTCTGGTAAGAGAAAGAGAAGAAACTTGGGTATAGGAATTCTCTTGGCACTTTCTCTAGGGCTGCTGTTCTGGTGGGATCCAAAATGCTACGTGAACTCGTTTCAAGTTTTTCCTGGGGAAAGTGTAGTCCTGGTGGCGATTCTTGATTCTACTTACCTTTGTCCTGCCCCAGTGCAGGGACTACAGGCTGGCACCTTGAGAGCTCATCTTCTCTTTCCCTGAGCAAAGAGGGACAGTCTGGCCTGACATCTGTGCAGAGACCCTGCTTGGAGAGACACTGGGGGCCCAAGACATGCTGAGCTTTGAGGGCAGCACGGGTAGGTATTTTCAGAATGAGGCTCAGGGTGGCAAGTGCGGAGCATGGACGGTGAGGTCCGGAGATGGACTGCGAGGGGCTGGGGAAAGGGTGACACTGGAGCTCAGTCTTAAAGAAGGAACAGCTATCAGGTGGGTTCTATCACTCCCCCTATTTTATGGTTCAGGAAACCATACTGCCTTGTCCGGGGTCAGGTGGTAGTTGATAGAGGCGAATTCATGCCCAGCCTGACCCACTCTTTTTTTTTTTTTTGAGACAGAGTCGCCCAGGCTGGAGTGCAGTGGTGCAATCTCGGCTTACTGCAAGTTCCGCCTCCCGGGGTCACGCCATTCTCCTGCCTCAGCCTCCCGAGTAGCTGGGACCACAGGCACCCGCCACCACACCTGGCTAATTTTTTTTTGTATTTTTAGTAAAGAAGGGGTTTCACCATGTTAGCCAGGATGGTCTTGATCTCCTGATCTTGTGATCCACCCGCCTCGGCCTCCCAAAGTGCTGGGATTACAGGTGTGAGCCACCGCGCCCAGCCTCTTTTTTTTTTTTTTTTTTGAGATGGAGTCTTGCTCTGTCTCCCAGGCTGGAGTGCAGCCACGTGATCCTTGGCTCACTGCAACCTCCACCTCCCGAGTTCAAGCAATTCTTATGCTTCAGCCTCCCAAGTAGCTGGTGCTGGCCACCACGATCAGCTAATTTTGTATTTTTAGTAGAGATGGAGTTTCACCATGTTGGCCAGGCTGGTCATGAACTCCTGACCTCAGGTGATCTGCCCGCCTCGGCCTCCCAAAGTGCTGGGATTACAAGCGTGAGCCACCGTGCCAGGCCCAGCCTGACCCACTCTTGATGGCTCAGAGCCTCCTGTGAGAATCAAATAGAATCGATCTTTTGCAGCTGAGGCTCAGAAAGGTTAAGACGCTTGTTCAAGGCCACAGAGCCAAGGACCAAATGTTGTCTTCTCCCTCCTGGCGGGGAGCTCTGTGCCTGCAGACACACCCTGACCTGGTACCAGCTTGTTATCAACCTGCCACATTTTAGACTGCGGCCTCTGAGGCCCCTCTGGGAGTTGAATGACGGGTGAACGTTTCACATCAGTGCACCTGGGCATGTGTCTCTATGTTGGCCTTGCTTTGGAACTTGCACAGCGGTTATCTTGTATGACCAGATGGAGTCAGACCTTCCTGAAGGTGAGATAAGATCTGTGTGCACATCTGCCTTCTCCCCACACCTCTGGGCCAGGGAAGGGCTATTGAACTGAATTGCAGAAGGGCTTTGCAAATTATAAAGTGCTTATAAGGCCAGGCTTGATGGCTCACACCTGTAGTCCCAGCACTTTGGGAGGCCAAGGAGGGCAGATCACTTGAGGTCAGGAGTTCGAGACCAGCCTGGCCAACATGGTGAAACCCCTCCCCCCACATCTCTACTAAAAATACAAAAATTAACCAGGCATGGTGATGCGCACCTGTAGTCCCAGCACTTTGGAAGGCCAAGGCGGGAGAATCACTTGAGGTCAGGAGTTCGAGACCAGCCTGGCCAACATGGTGAAACCCATCTCTACTAAAATTACAAAAATCAGCCGGGCATAGTGGCACACGCTTGTAGTCCCAGCTACTCGAGAGGCTGAGGCATGAGAATTGCTTGAACCTGGGAGGAGGAGACTGCAGTGAGCTTTTACCACTGCACTCCAGACTGGGTGAGAAAGCAAGACTCTGTCTCAAAAAATTAAAAAAAAAAAATAAAAAAGTGCTTATAAAACTTCTTGACTATAACGATTAAGATTGGTACCGCCTGAGGAACAATTGAGCTCTTTGTCAGAAAGCTGAGAGCATCATTATCAGGAATTTCTCACAAAATGAGAAAGTCGTGAGAAGTAACTGTGGGAAGCACCGACTCCAGCCTGGAGGAGAGATGGCTTGCAGGGGTGTGAGCCACCAGCTGGCCTTTGTGCTCGCTGCGCACCCTGGAGCACCCTTCCCCAGGCCTCCTATGGCTGTTCCAGGCCCCTGCTCCAGGTCATCTTAGAGGGGAATTCTCTGACAGCCCTGACTCCCCAAGGCTGTGATCTCTCTGCCATTTCTTTCGTCCACAGGCCTGGTCACGGTCCTGAGGTTGTTTGTATTATTACTTGTTGAAATGAATGAATGAATGAATGAATGCTTTCACATCCTCCACACAGCAGTCCAAATGACATCAATCCCATCATGTCACTCTCTTGCTTAAAACCCTCCAAAGACTTCCTGATGCACTTAGAAGAAAATGCCCACTCCTTCCTGTGGCCTCCGAGAGTGACCCTCCCCGCTGAGCTCAGGCCCCTCTCTGCCCCTCCCACCCACTCAGCCACACCGGCCTCCTTCCTGTCCCCTGAACACACCAAGCTCTTTCCCAGCCCAGAGCCTTCGCCCATGCTATTCTCTCTGCCCAGAGTCCCTGCTTCATGAAGGCGCCCACTCTCAGCCCTCCTTCCCCACCCTCACACAGCGTCCTCTCCTGCTGCCCTCCACCGCACCCTCCCACCCCTGCTCAATGCAGGCTCTCTTGGTCTCCCTTGTTTGTGTTTTGTTCGTGTCTTTGCCTGTGAATTGCGTCTTCCTCTTTCTCCGTTCCTGGCCTGCACATAACTCACCCGCTGGTTTCTGCCCCTCGCTGGTGGTGCCCTGGCTGCCGTAACAAAACACCACAATGAGTGACTTCAGCCAACAGAAATGCACTCTCCCAAACAGTCCTAGGGTCAGGAGTCTGCAAGCCAGCTGTGGGCGGGGTTGGCTCCTTCCTGGGTCCTTGCTTCTCTCCTGGCTTCGCTGGTTGCTGGCGGTCTTTGTGGCGGTATCGCTCCCATCGCGTCTCCGTTGTTCCACAGTTTTCCTTGTCTCTGTTTATATGGCATCAGCTTCTCTGTGTCTGTATCCAGTTTCCTCTTCTGTTTTTTTTTTTTTTTTTTCTGAGACAGAATCTCGCTCTGTCTCTCAGGCTGGAGTGCAGTGCCGCAATCTTGGCTCACTGCAACCTCCGCCTCCTGGGTTCAAGCAATTCTCCTGCCTCAGCCTCCTGAGTAGCTGGGATTACAGGCATCTGCCACCACGCCCGGCTAGTTTTTCTATTTTTAGTAGAGATGGGTTTTCGCCATGTTGGCCAGGCTGGTCTTGAACTCCCGACCTCAGCCTGCCTTAGCCTCTGAAAGTGCTGGGATTATAGGCGTGAGCTACTGTGCCCGCCTCCTCTTCTTAAAAGGGCACCAGTCCTCAGAGTAGGGCCCCTCCTAGCTGCTACAGGTGGTGAGACAGACATGAGCAGGGCAGGAGATGGCTTCCCCAACCCACTAGGAATGTCAGGGTATTGCCGCCGGTCACATAATGAACTCATCTTCCCTTGCTTACCTCTTCCAAGACCCTATTTCCAAATGAGGTCATATTCTGAGGTTCTAAGTGGGCATGGATTTAGGGGCCATTCAACTAGTACACCCACTGTCCCTAGCAACCAGTCCAGGGTATCTATTGATTGATCAATGAATGAATCAGATAATCACTGTGACCTGAGGAGGGTGAGAGGTGACTGGGAGGGCCCGCACTCCCACCTTTCCTTGTTTCTCGAACCACTGGGCTTCCTGGTCAGCCCCAGGTCAGCCTGGAGGGCAGAGGTCAGCAGCATCCCAGAAACGCAGGTCCCAGGGCAGCAGACTTACCAGAGGGTGACTCCAGGTCACTGGGCCTGCTGTGGCCTCATGTCTGGCAGGGGCTGGATGATCATCTTGCCAGCTTTGCAGAGCAGCTTCAGGTGCCGGATGGATGAACAGAACCTCAGAGCCTTTCTCGCTCCAAGGCTGTGTGATTTTTCAACATCACAACCCCAGCCAGGTACGGTGGCTCACACCTGTAATCCCAGTGCTTTGGGAAGCCAAGGTGGGAGGATTGCTTGAGCCCAAGAGTTTCAGACTAGCCTGAGCAACACAATGAGACCACGTCTGTATTAGTCCATTTTCGCACTGCTGTAAAGAATTGCCCAAGGCTGGGTAATTTATAAAGGAAAGAGGTTTAACTGACTCACAGTTCAGCATGGCTGGAGAGGCCTGCAATCACGGTGGAAGGTGAAGGGGAAGCACGGCACCTTCTTCACAAGGCAGCAGGAAGGAGAAGTGCCGAGCGAAGGGAGAAGAGCCCCCTATAGAACCATCAGATCTCAAAGAACTCACTCACCGTGACGAGAACAGCATGGGGGAAACAGTCCCCATGATCCAATCGCCGCCCTGGTCTCTTCCTTGACATGTGACAATTATGGAGTTTACAGTTCAAGATGAGATTTGGGTGGGGACACAAAGCCTAACCATATCACCGTCTCTACAAAAAATATAAATACATAAATAATTAATTAGCCAGCATGGTGGCCCGCACCTGTAGTCCCAGCTACTCTAGAGACTGAGGCTGGAGGATCACTGGAGCCCAGGAGTTCAAGGCTACAGTGAGCTTTGATTGCACCACTGCACTCCAGCCTGGGTGACAGCTCCCAGTGCCCTCACCCTGTGTGTGACTATGTGACTGCTTCTCACCAATGGGAAGCCTGGGAAATGATGAGTCCCGCTTCTGCGCTATGGGTTTAAAGAAGACTCTACCGTCTCTACACAGTCATCCTCCAACTGCCATCCAGGAGGGGGCTCTCTGAGGCCCTGGGGAGAGTGATACCACAGGCTGGATGCAGGTTGGATCCCTGAGTCACCATGTGGAGGAAGGTGGCCCACCAACCAGGAGTACCAGCTTGCACTGTTAGGGAACAAAAATGTACTTCTGTTTGCCAAGCTCCTGCAATCTGGGGTTGATTTGTTGCCGCAGCTAGCTTTGCCCCATCTGACACACAGACAAGCCTGCCTTCAATCCCGGTCTCACCCTCTGCTAGCCAGCTTGCCTTGGGCAAGTGCCTTTCCTCCTCCCAACCTTGGTTTCCCCATCTGTAACACAGTAGTAATATCTGCCTCCAAAGGCTGCTGTGAGGAGTACATACGGTAACTAATCCAGGCGCAGTGATCTGCACAAAAGCTGGCACCCAGTAAGCAGCCTTAACCAAAGTTAATTTCCCTCTCTGCAGAACCCACACCTTTCCCGGGCCACCGCACACCCTCTGTCACTCCTCCACTGGGGGCCAGACATGATTGCACACACTCACATAGGGCTTTTGTGGAGCTGACTAGGAATTATCTGAATAACTCAATGTCTAACAATAAACCAAGAGGCACTCACAGTTATTGAAAGGAGACCAGAATGACAAATGTATTCTTGGCCTCTCTCTAGGGCATGCTGAACCCCAAAATAAGCATTCTTCCAAGTCTCTGCACTGGTAATTCTCAAACATTAGTGTGCAAACGCATCTCTCGGAGATAGTGTTACATTGCAGATTCTATGTCAGTAGGGCTTAGGGGCTGCAATCTTGCTGCTGAAAGTGCCATCTGTGGACCAGTGGTGCCAGCATCACCAAGGATGAGCTAGAAATGCAATCTTGGGCCCTGCCCTGGACCTGCCCATGGGAATGTGCATGTTAACCCAACCCCCATCTGATTCCTGAGCACAGTCACACTTGAGTCCTGTGCTCTAAAGTGACAGAGTTCAGACTTTGAGAGTCTGAATGAGGCAAGGTAAGGATTTTCATAGCTCCGAGAGAGGTTTCTCCTGAGAGGGGACAGACATGGCGTTTGCACGGACTCACACGCTGTGGTATGAGACACATGATCACACTCACTCATTTCTCTCATAAATCTTCACTTCCTTAGAACCTACCCTCCCGTTAGACACTAGCTGTGCCTTCTTCAGCCTGACGGTCCTCTCCGGAAGGTGCGCGTCTTTCTCTCAGCCCAATTCAAAGAGGTGGGAGAGGCGGCCACAGCCTCTGTCGGCCTGCTGGGCACCTGGGGCTATAGAAGAGGGACCGAGGCTCAGCGAGATTAAGTGACCACATCCCACAGCTACTATGGCTGCTGCAGGATTTGAATTTAGGACGATCTCGCTGGGCCCTACTCCCAGAGAGACAAATTAACACAAAGCCCCAGGGAGACAAATTAACCCAAACCCCTGGAAGAACTTTAAAAGCAGAAGCTCAACCCCCCCACCCCAACACAGATTTTGGTCTGGGTGAGGCTGCCCAGGAGGCCCTGCTGGGTGGCTTGGGGGCCTGTGCAGAAGGCCAGGTGCACTGCTCCATGGTGGCAAAACCAGCCCAGCCCCCTGCTCTCTTGCAAGGGCTCAGCATCCAGTACCAGAGAAGGAGACGCTCACAAGTGAGAATTTCTGTAGGGGTCTACAAAGCAGGTGCTTTCAAAAACAGTGCTCAAAGAAAGTGGGAATTGAGAGGCAAACGAGGGTGTTTCTACCTGGGGTGCAGGAAGGAGCAGGCACGTGGCATTTGAGCTTAGCTTTCGTGAACATATAAGCGTTCTCCGAACACAGCTTGCAGGGAGGGGCTCAGGTGGATGGAATGGCATCTGCGGGGGTTCAGGTTTGCGGAAACGGGTCACCTCCCATGGTCTCCCCACTTTCTCCCTTGTCTGCCCTCCAGGCTCACCGGAGCAGCCGGTGATGTCTGGGCTCGTCAGTCCTTGGACAAAGCCCTCCAGGAGCTCTGTCTTCTCAATGTAAAAGCCAAAGTCCTTCCAATGCCCCCAAGGCCCTGCATGGCCTGGCGGTGTCACCCGTGGGCCCCATCTCCCACCTCCACCGTTTTTTTGCTCACTGGCCTCAAGCTGGCCTTGCTGGTCCTGGAACATGCGGAGCTGACTCCTGCCTCAGGTCCTTACACTTGCTGTTCCCTCTGCTTGGATGCTACACAGCCACGCCCAGAGTTGATGATCTCAACACATGTGCCACCTTCTCAGACACCCTCCCTGGCCACCCTAGGGGACACTACAGCCCTCTCATCCCATCCCCCTTCCTTCCTCCCTGCTGGGTGCCATAAGCTTAGCTGTTGATTTCTTCGCCTGCCTCCCATTAGAACATGAGTCCAAAGAGGGAGGGCTCTGTTTGCTCACCATTGCCCCCCAGTGCCTAGAGCACTGCCTGGCACCCGGCAGGGGCTCTATAAATAGAGATGGAAAGAGGGAGGTGGGCAGGCAGGCGTGGGCTTAGGTGGGCCCAGCAAGAGATGCCCTTGGGCAGGACAGCTTGGTGTGCATGGCCAAGGAGGGTGGGTCCCAAGCCAAAGGCATTGAACAACAGGCTGAGGAGTGTGGAGGCCACCTGCTGTATCACCCAGGCAATAGGGAGCCTCTAAAGGCTTTTTCTTTCCCCAAAGACGAAGTCTTGCTCTTGTCGCCCAGGCTGGAATGCAGTGGTGCGATCTCAGCTCACTGCAACCTCTGCCTCCCGGGTTCAAGCGATTTTCCTGCCTCCCGAGTAGCTGGGATTACAGGTGGGCACCACCACGCCTGGCTAATTTTTGTATTTTTAGTAGAGATGGGGTTTCACCATATTGGCCAGGCTGGTCTCGAACTCCTGGCCTTGTGATCCGCACGCCTCGGCCTCCCAAAGTGCTGGGATTACAGGCTTGAGCCACTGTGCCCGGCCCCTAGAGGCTTTAAGCAGGGGAGTGGCCTGGTCAGAGCCATGCTCTGGGATGATATGGCCTACCACTGTGGCCCAGCAGGCTTGAGGGTCCCAGTTAGTGCTCCTGGAGCCAAGCAGAGGACTGGATAGGACCCAGCGTGGGGAGGGAGCCCTCCCTGCTCTCGTTACCTTGGTAGAAACCCCGAGAACACTAGGTCCGTGGGCAGCCCCTGCAGGCCTGTCCTGCTCTGCTGGCCAAGGCTTGGAGCTCTGCCCAGGGCAGGAGGTGCCCATGAGAATGCCAGGGAGTGCGAGCTCCCCCAGAGACCCAGGCAACAAGCACCCACTCGACTCCAGGGCTCAGAGCCCTCGCTAGGATGCCGTCAGCATTTGGGCTGCCGCCTTTTGCACTCCAATACTTGAGTTCAAGTCCTGGCTCCATCACTGACTCCGGGCTACAGGGACCTGGGCTACAGCCATGTCCTCCTCTGAACCTTGGTTTCCCCATCTGTGAAATGGCTGGATTTGTGCCCTCAGCTCTGCCCTCTCTTACCTCGCACCTCCCTACCCATGCCCAGAGCCTCCTTGACACAGACAAATGTGCCATCGCCTCTGGAATGCTGGGCACCTTAACAGTCCAGGCCTGCCAGACACTCCAAATTCTAGGGCCTCCCAGGGCCTTAAATGACAGGAAGAGAAGGCCATCTTATCTCTGGAGACAGAAGCTTGGGGCTTGGTTCTATTTCCCTGGCAAATTCTGGGGCACAAACCAGAAAGCTGCAGCAGGAAAAGACCCATACTATGCAAGCCTAGGCTTTAAAACCGAGAGGGACCCCGGGAATCTCGCGCGCCAACTGCCTGCACTTTAAGGATAGAGGCACGCGGGCCAGGAGAGAAGTGACTTGCCCAAGGTCACCTGGTGGCAGTGAGCGCCGTGCAAGCCCCAAACCCCCCAGTCCTGGGTTCCCACATCCCTGCAGGCTGGCTCAACTGTAGGGCCTCCGCTGTGGAAATCAGTCCTCCGACCTCAGATCTGGAGGCCCATGGCCAATGCACATTTCCGATTAAACATGCCTTTGAGGCCGGACACGGAAGCTCGCACCTGTTATCCAAGCACTTTGGGAGGCTGATGTGGGAGGATCGCTTGAGCTCAGGAGTTCGAGACCAGCCTGAGCAATATAGTGAGACCATGTCTCTACAAAAATGAAAATAAAAAAATTAGCTGGGCATTGTGGTGCACACCTGTGGTTTCAGTTACTTGGGAAGCTGACGGGGAGGATTGCTTCAGCCCAGGAGGTTGAGGCTGCAGTGAGCTATGATCACGCCACTGCACCCCATCCTGAGTGACAGAGCGAGACTCTGCCTCAAAAAAACAAAAACAAAACCCCCCAAACAAACAAAAAACTCAACCCTCACCTTGGCCCTCCCAAAAAAAACCCATGCTTTTGAGGAGGTCAGCAGAAAGCTCTTGTCTTTGGGGGTGGGGATCGGGGGTGTAGAGGAAGATTTGACTCTTGGAGGTAACTCCCAGCCCTGTTTGTGACATTTTATTTTTCTCTTTCCAAGCTCCTAGTTGGCAAATCAAACAACTGATCACTTGGCTCTTGTGCCCTCTAGTGGTCACTCTTTGAATAGCAATAGTTAGGACTAAATTTAAACGGCAAAGTACTCAGGTAATCCCCAAGCCGTTTGTCTAGGGCCACGCTTCTTAGACACTCCCAGGCCTACAAATCATCTTGGAATATTATTAAAATGCTGATTCTTTCTCAATAGGTCTGGGGCGAGCTCGAGATTCGGCATTTGTAACCAGTTCCCAGGTGATGTCGATGCGGCTGGTGCTTAGAGCACACTTTTGCGTAGGGAAGAAATTCAGCACTTAAGAGTCACCTACATTCCCCTCTATGCAGGTGCCCACAGGAGGCGCTTCCCTGTGCCATCTCACTACCTGACGCCAAAGAAAAGGTGCAGAGGTGACTTCCCCAAGGATGCATAGTGGTGAGGCAGGGGTTTTCACTAAGGATCTTTTGATTCAAAGCCAGTACTCCCCACATGCACAGTAACATATCGGAAGACATTCTATGTTAGCAGATATCACAGACAGCATGGCACAGTCCACTCGGAGCTCAGAGCTTTCCACCTGCTGGGTCATCCCTTGCTGCATAATTTGAGAGGCCCAGTGCAAAATAAAAATTCAGGCCCCTTATTCAAAAAGCAGGAGGAAAGTGCAGTTACAGGGGTGAAATAGAAAGCTTTTCCCTTGAAAAATTTATTACTTATGCAATGTAATAGGGATAATAGTGATGCATGAGTAACAACATAAACTTACAAATTTGTCAAAATAATATTTTGGGTGTGATTATTTATACAATAAAACAAATAATACTTTATTTATGTGATAACTGGATTAGAAGCTTTCCCTGGCTCACTTTTCTGCAAATTCATTTATTAGGTTATCAAAGCTTACACTTTTAGCAACTTTGTTTTCAATCGATATAATTGAATGTGACATCAGTTGCTGTTGGCAAATACAAGCTCACAAATCATTTTAGGACACTTTCCATTTTAAGAAGGACCTTTCTGCTGATGCATTTTTTATTGGAGCTATTAAGAGTATCTTATAGGCTGTAATAACTTTGAGATACATTTTTTATAATTTTGAAATACAAATGTTGGTATATCTAGAGCTGATGATTCTTGCAGAACAATTTTTCTAAAAATATTTAACTCTTTATACAAATCATTTTTATGTGAATCTGAATTTAATTTTAAATGTAGACAGACAGTGGTATTTTAATGTTTCATGGCTGACCTTCCTGCAACCTGCGGGGGTTATACAGAAAACCAGCAGTGGCTTTAAGGATTGAATGCACTATAGTGTAATTGCCCATTTATGCCTTGTATCACTGTATCTTGAATTACAAGGGAAATTTAATTTTAAAATTATCTTCCCCATTAATAATTGTATCATCAAAGCTCAGTACGAAAATATTGTTCTTTTGGTCAAATGTGACCATCTTTATCTTTAATTTCTATTTCTAAGCTTTTGGATATTTGTTTATTATAACGTTGCAATAGTTTTTGAAACCAGAGATTCTAAACTTGTTGGAGAGTTCCCGTAACTCCCAATATACTTTATTACAGTGTCCCTGTGTACACTTCTGTTTTGTAATAACTTATAAAGTTTACTGCTTGAGCCCTGGCAGTTCCCATCCTGGCCTGAGAGTTCCATATTTATGCAGGGGCCGCAGGAGCCACAGGGGCTGGCTTTTGGGATGGAAGGGCTGGCTGGCCCCCCACTGTGGTCTAGGCACTTCCCAGCGTGAAGAGAGGAAATAGTTCACGGCTCACGACTTCAACTTGTCTGGCCATAAAAGTGGGTCGTCAAATTTAAAGGGGCTGTGATGAGGATTGTCTAAGATTTTAAAGCTGCATCCCATGCTTTATTAGGAAGTCCTGAAAGCAATTCAGTGGGCTGTGTGCAGTAGCTAAAACATATGAAATAGAAAAGAAAACAAAGGATCAGAGCGCACCTCTGAAGTGGAGTAAATATTGTTGGGCAAGGGCTTGGTCTTAGTTATATCTGTGTGCTGGGCCATATGTAAAATTCACTTCTTACCATGCCTCCTGTCCCAGCAGGGTGACTGAGACTGTGATGCCACAGCTCTGCTTGCTAGGGGGCACACTCGTGGCTCACCGATGAGTGCAGTCATCTCTCCTTCTGTTGCCAGGGAAGCCTCCCCACCCGGCTCATTCCTCTTTGTCCCAGGGCAGCCATGGTCCTGTTTTGTGCTCCGTTACCCCTAGTGATTTGGTTTCCTGGGGCACTTTAAATTTGCCTAGAGAAGAATGTCCTGCTGAGGCTTGGGACCCAAGCTCCAGGTGCAGGCCAGGCTGGCATCAACGACCCGACCCACTAGGAGGGGGCGCATGTGCACCAATGTCTGTGTCTGTCACTCCTCTCTGCCCCTCGACCTCACCCGCAATGCTGAAGGCCCAGGTTTGGCTGTTTCATCCCCAATGACCCAGAATGGTGGCCCTAGGTCCTGTAAGTGCGGGCTCATTGGGTGGAGATGTGTGGGCGCCTCAGCTGGGGGGCTTGCTTGCTGGCCAGACATGAAACCCAAGGCCCAACCTGAACCCCAAGGTGCACTGTGAATGGAATCACTTTAGCAATAAGGCTCAACCACAGGGATTACACGAGACAGTCAGCCCAGGCATGGCACATGCCAGGCAGTCCATCTGGGTTTTGTTATCACTGCATCTCCCAGCATTGATCCTGGGAGAGTGACTGTCAATAACAACATGAATAACTAGGTCTAGAGCCCCTGCAGGATACAAGCATCACACAGGGCACTTTAAAAAAATGCATCTGCTTTCATCCTTGCAGTAACCCCATCAGGTATTGATATCCCATTTTATACATCTGAAACCTGAGGCTGAGAGAGGGAGTGCCCTGCTCAGTGCCCCACCTGAGCTAAGGTGGAGATAAGATTGAGTGTGGGGACTGGGCGTGTCTGCTGACATTGAGACTGGAAGTATTAGATCCCCCAGCTATTCCAACTTGCTTGTGGCAGTGGGGAAAAAAGGCGAAGGGGTGGGCTTCAGGTCCTGCAGGCTTCTGGAGGTAGCACCAAGGCCAGAATTAACCCTGCCCACCATCTGCAGGTAAATCCTTCCTCTTGCTGCCCGAGACACGCACTGCACTTCCTGGACCATGGCACTGCTCCCTCCTCACTTGGAAACTGCCACTTTAGTGTTATTTTGTGGAAAAGCCCTGTCTCAGTTCCAGGTGCCTGGGGATAGCTACTACCAATTTGCTGTGTGTCTGGGAGGACCCCTTTCCCCCTCTGGGCATCTGTATTTCCTATGGTGACAGGAAGGGGCTGAGCTAAATGAGCTACATAGTCAGTGTTAGGGTTGCCAGATAAAACACAGGATGCCCAGTGTGATGGTTAATACTAAGTGTCAACTTGATTGAAGGATACAAAGTATTGATCCTGGGTGTGTCTGTGGGGGTGCTGCCAAAGGAGATTAACATTTGAGTCAGTGAACTGGGAAAGGCAGACCCACCCTTAATCTGGGTAGGCACCATCTGATCAGCTGCCAGTGAGGCTAGAAGATAAAGCAGGCAGAAACATGTGAAAGGAGAGACTGGCTTAGCCTCCCAGCCTCCATCTTTCTCCCACGCTGGATGCTTCCTGCCCTCAAACACCAGACTCCAAGTTCTTCAGTTTTGGGACTCGGACTGGCTCTCCTTGCTCCTCAGCTTGCATTTGGCCTATTGTGGGACCTTCTGATCATGTGAGTTAATACTTAATAAATTCTCCTTATATATAGATCTATCCTATTACTTCTGTCCCTCTAGAGAACCCAGACTAATACATCCAGTTAGATTTGAATTTCACATAAACAATGGATAACTTTTATATAAGTATATCCCAAATATTGCAAGGGATATACTTACGTTAGCAGTGGCAAATCCATATGGGTCTGCAGCAACCTCAATTCTTTGCATCCTCAGAAGAAATAATTCAACCTAGGGGCATAAGACAGAGTTTGAGACCGAGGCAAGTTTTAGAGCTAATGTGACAGTTTATTAAAAAGTTTTAGAGCAGGAAGGAAAGGATGTAAAGTACACTTGGAAGAGGGCCACGTGGGTGACTTGAGAGATCAAGTGTGCGGTTTCACCTTTGACCTTGGGTTTTATATGTTGGCATGCTTCTACGGGGTTGTGACCCTTCTCCCTGATTCTTCCTTTGGGGTGGGCTGTCTGTATTCACAGTGGCCTGCCAGTACTTGGGAGGGGCTGCATTGCGGTGTGTTTACCAGAGTTGTACGCATGCTCTCTTGAGGCATGCTTCCCTTACCAGTGGAGTTCTCCTAGAAGGTTACAGACCAGTTAAACTCCACCATTTTGCCTCTTAGCGTGAATGCTTGAGCCCACCTGCCCAACTCCTGCGATCTATTCGGAAAGCTGCTGATCACCAGCTTCCGGTGTTTCTACGGATTGGGAGACCACCTTTCCCTGGCACTGGCTGCATGGCGGGCGGCAGTGGCTCTCCTGCCCTGCTCCTGTCTGACTACCTACCTACTGTAAGACTTACACTGAAAGTTGTCTATCTGAAATTGAGATTTAGCTGTTGTTGTCTGTATTTTTATCTGCTTTATCTGTGAATCCTATTCATAGTCTAATTTGGAGAATCTGAGTGTTAATCACTCATCAAGGTTGGCCCAGCTGGCACCAGGGTCCGGGCTGTGGAAGAGCTCCCAGCCTAGAGGGGAAGCAGGGAGAATGCCGGATACCGTGGGGAGGGGGTAAAGTGGGAGGGCAGGGCCGGTAGGGAGGAGGTGGTAACTGCCCGGAGGGAGAGACTGGTCTGGAAAGAAAAGGGTGCCCTTCCTCCTGCAAATGAGGCTAACAGCCCTGCAGGCCCCGCGGTCAGAGCAGAGAACAGACACAGTCAGGATGGAAAAGAAGCCCTCGCCTTTGCTGACGGCGCCTCCAACAAGGTGTGGGGCTCCTCTCTTCCATCCGAAAACGGCTCGACCTGCCCCGCCGGGGGGCTGCGTGCAGGAAATGCTATCGTGTGTGCAGGGCGCGCGGCACAGAGCAGGCCTTCGAGGCGCTGGGAACTGTCATCCACCTGGCTGGGAGAAGGGCGCCGGGGCTCCTGGACTAGGCGGCCTTCGCGAAGCCAGAAGGAGCTGCTTTCCTCCCGCAGACGCCGCGTCCACGATGGCTTCTTGCTCTGGAGCCCACCCTGCTTTGGCTCTGGGCAGCCCCGTCTTCAGCGAAAACTACACCTCCCAGCAGGCTTTGCAGCGCCCGCCTGGCCCCTGGGATGCGCGAGGGGTGCCCTGGGGCTTTCTGGAAGCTCTAGTCCTGCCTGGAGAGCAGGGGCGATGCCCGAGTCGCGAGGCCCCGCAGGGCGATGGCTGCAGGCACTGCGGCCGCGCACCCGGGGGTCTGCACCGAGAGCAAGCGCCTCCCGACTGCGCAGTCCCTGCGCTTTCGTTGTGCTGCGAGGCCACCGTGGCCAGGGCTCTGCCCCAGACAGCTCCCGTCCTGGAAGCTCCTCCCGCCCTGCGCAGGAAGCCCCTCTGCCACTGCGGGGTGCGCGCCCTTGATCGGCTCCCAGGAGCGCTGGCGACCCCCACACCCGAGCACCCAGGGCACAGCCTCCCAGGGGCAGCACCGCACTCCCTGCCCAGGGGCTCTTCTGGCATTTCTGTGCGCAGGTTGCCACTGGTGCAGCAGGCCGGAAGTCCTCCTGGAAGCGGTCCTCCTGCAGACTGGAGGGAGCTGCTGCATAAACACCCTGGCTTCCTCGCCATCACGTGTTGACTCTCAGATGCACGCGCTGCGCTGGCTTCTGGCTTTCCCAGCTCCAGTGGCTAGGATAACCCCCTAACTCACAAAGCTGTCTTCCCTTCCCAGTTTCTCTTCCCTAACTCCCTAATAGCATATAATAAATTCCTCTTCAAAGGTTTTAGCCTGTAAATTGTTAAGTACAATGGGTTCTGAGATCCTCTCCAAATAACTAATGTATCAGTATGTTCAGCTCCCCTGTTCTTTGTTCTTCGTTTTAAAGTTTAACTTCCTCGTTTTTTTGGTCTCCTTGCCCCTAGTTTCAGTAAAGAAACCCCTCCTTGCCTCTATCACCAGCTCTGTCCCGAGTTACCCCTGGTCACCTGCTCTGACCTGAGTCATCCTGAGTCACCTGTTCTGTAACCATCTTTCCTGCCAAACTACTTACCCCGTCACTCCAGCTCGTACCCCTGCTCTCTTTGAAATGGCCAGTTGGAATTAGCTTAGACTGTGCAGTCCAACACTAGCCAATAGGGGAATGACACAGCAGGAGGGGCTACTTGAGTCAGGAATAAAAACCCCTTCCCCTCCCTTGTTCAGGTGTGCTTTTGCCATTGCTCCATCCACGAATCACACCCTTCTATAGAAGTAAAATTGCCTTGCTGAGAAAATTAAATTTATGTCCAAGTGCCATGAAAATTTATTTATAACATCCCCTACCTGGGATTACCTCCCAGATAACCCGCTTGCAGGCAAATGCTGATCTTGGGGTTGGTTTCTTGGGGACCGAAACTTGGACAAGTTGATTGCCTTACTCCATCTTCACCCCACCATTTAAGGCTGACAAGTAGCGATTATTGACCTAATGTTGTTGGTTGTCTCCTCAATGGAGAAAACCAACTGTGCCCCAAGTCACCGTGGTGGCCCACAGGAGGTAGCAATGGGCTCAAAATCAGGGCTCCAGAGGCCAAGACCGTAAGCGGTCTGGTCCCCATGGCTGCTTGGCGCCTGTGCACATGGTCAGAGTAGGTGTGTACATGTCCCTCTAAGGGATGTCAGGTGTGGAAAGATGGAGCCATGTTACCAAAATCTTCCCAAATAAGTGCTGCCCAGGTTATAGTCCACAGTAGGAACACTTACAGTGCAGATGCTCTGCTGAGCCCCAGACACAGACACAGACTGAGCTGGTTGCTCACACAGACTCACACATGCACACATACATGCACATGCATGCACACACATGCACACTCATGAACACACACACAGACACACACACACAAATTTATTTTCTCCTTGGTCAGCAAAGCTGTCTGACTGTCCACCTGCAAAGCCCTGAGACTTTGCATCCTTCCTTTGCTGCTATGGGAGCTACACTTGAGCACCTGGGAGGGGTCCTGGAGGCTGGTCCTGGGGCAGGACATGGCCTTATGCTGCAGAGTTGGGAAGGGAGAGGAAGAGTTACTGCCAGGACAAAGCTGGGGGAGCACCAATCTCACTTGATCTTAATTCATTCACTCTCCTCTTAAACCCTCCTGGAGACCTACTGGGCCTGGGAAAGAACTCGGAGGTTCACTTTGCCCTGGGACTGGGTCTTGAAGGCTGAAGCTCTGCTCCCCACCTTGGCACCCCCAGTACCCCTGCTGTACATGACTCAAGGTCACCCCGATGCCTTGACCACACCAGTTCCCCTGATTCACTACCCCTGTGCCACGCTTCTGAGACTCAGAGCCCTGTGAAGTCATAAAACATCTCTAATTTCTGGACTTCCAGCACCAAGCCCAGGGCTTGTCATACTGTAGGCGCTCAGAAGATGTCTTCTGGAAGGAATGAACTTAGTGAGTGGACTGGAGTGGGAACTGCAGGAAGTAGAGAGAGTGGCTGGAGCCAGGAAGGAGCTGAATCTGGCAAAACTGCTTTCTGGACATTACTTGATGCTAGATGCATTTGTAACTCTGCTTTCTGAAAGCCACGTTCCTTTCTCATCACACTGCCGAGGTACCAGCTCCAGCACTTCCATCACACCTTCCCTGTGAGGACACTCATATGAACGTGCCTGACGTTAGCCAGCCCCCCACTGCCCAACAGCCCACAGCATTCTGCAGCTGCTTCCCAAAGCAGCCAATGTCATGACTGCAGGAATTGCATCTGAGTGTCAAGGAAGAAAGAACGGGGGCTGGTGGGCTTATTAACACTAAAGAGTGTGCCTCCTACCTGCTCCCTGCATCCAGTAAGACCCAAGTCTGCCTATTCCTTCTTCCTTAGTAGCCCTCGAGCCTGACCACTTTTGTCCAATCCTACATGATGTATGTGTAAAATTTCACATGGAAATCACTCCAAGGCCAATGCTCTCACTCAAGGTTGGGGGAATGGGAGGGGCATGGAGGGGAAGGGTCTCTCCAAGCTTCTGCAGCAGCAGGACCCACCCACCCCTCTCATGCCAGGGGCCTGGGTCTGAGCTTCACTGTTTGAGAGCAGGAGTGCTCCAGCCTGTGTCCAGCTGTGGTGTGCCCTAGGAGTCACTGCACCATCGTGTGCTGGTGTAACCGTAGGCTGTCCCCACTGCAGTGTCCATCAGCGGGGACAGGGTGCTGGGGTTGGCTGCATCACACCATACACAGGTGACAACAAAGGGGACTACATGTAGATGGGAAAGAGTGCTAAGTCAGGCACAGAACAGCACACCAAGAACAATATGAACAGTGCCCTCCCATGGGTAAGAAATAGGAATCACGCTGCTGACAGGCGAGCTTCTCTGCTAGTGTTTGTATGGTGCTGACGGCTGGTCAGAAACGCACTAGTGAGGCCGCATCAGGTCTGTTTGGCAAATGTCCCCCGGACCATCCACCATCTAAGGTGCTGAAACCTGGCTCAGCACATGACCCCCAGGGACCCTGCTCCAAGGACAAAGCCTGCTTGCTGGTGGTGTCCTGAGAAGTGCCAGTTTTCAACTATTCAACTATCAACCCATTCATTCATAAATAGAAAAATGCCTGGAAGGAAAGATGCACATGAAAATGTTAACAGTGAAAACTTCCAGGGAGAGGAAGGGGAATGGCCGCAGTTTCTGACTGTCCAAAGGATTGCGTCTGAATATTTTAGGATGAAATGGCATTCATGAATTTTTCTTTAAAGAAAAGAGTGTATCCGGCTGGGCATGGTGGCTCACGCCTGTAATCTCAGCACTTTGGGAGGCCGAGGCAGGCGGATCACGAGGTCAGGAGACCGAGACCATCCTGGCTAACACAGTGAAACCCTGTCTCTACTAAAAATACAAAAAAAAATTAGCCGGGCTTGGTGGTGGGCGCCTGTAGTCCCAGCTACTCGGGAGGCTGAGGCAGGAAAATGGCGTGAACCCAGGAGGTAGAGCTTGCAGTGAGCAGAGACCACGCCACTGCACTCCAGCCTGGGCAACAGAGCGAGACTGCGTCAAAAAAAAAAAAAAAAAAGCGTGTATCCTCCGATCCTGCACAAGGATGCATCATCTACTTCTCTCCTCCCTCCCTTCCTCTGCGTTTCTAATCTCCTTCCCTTTGCACACACAGGTTTCCCTGCCTGCGTGCCGGTGTCCCCTTTGATGAAGGAGTTTGTAACTGTCCCCATGGGCCCCGCTGGAAGGCTCTGGCCTCTATCTGGCCCTTCGCTGAGCCACCCTGCTGCATAACTCATTGCCTCCCACCTGAGTGCCAACGGCACCTTGTCCATGGAGGCAGACTCCCCAGCCCCCTGCCCCTGTCCCCTGACAGGCTCCTTACCAGGGGCTCCTTCATCTCTGCATTCCTCCGCCCATTGCCCAGCTCAGGGCCTGGTACCCATGGGGCTGGGTTAGGGATGACCGGAGTCATTGTCTATCTCCCCATCCTCCAGCACACAGCATAGCTGGGATGCGCTGACACACAGGAATGTTTGTTGAGTGAAGAAAAGAGTGAAGCATGTACGAATAAGTCAATGGACAGACAGGAGTGTCCCAGGGCCTTGGCTGTATGGCCTAGTGAGGACCGGGAAGGAGCATGAGGCAGGGGAGAGGGGAGAAGGGAGAGTGGAGGGGGCAGCGAGCGCCCTCCACGGCCCGGCTCACCCGGTGTCCATCACTTGCGGGCTGAAGTGGGACAGCATCAGCACCATGCTGAGGGTCTCAAACTCCTCCAGGTCCCCCCCATAGGTCTTCAGCCCTGCCAGCTCCACCTCCAGCCTCTACTGCTGGTTCTGAAAGGAACATGAGAGGTGCATGCCCTGGCCTCTACTGGGAGAGAGACACTCAGATGTCATGAATGGACGGGCAACAAGTGAAAGAGTAAATAAGAAAGGGACTGAAGTACGTAAATACATATATAAGTAAATGAATAAGTAAATACATATGTCAGCAAATCAAAAGTAAATATGTAAATAATAAGTACATAAGTAAATAAATAGGTGAATAAACAAATAAGCAAGTAAATAAATATGTAAATAAATACACTCATGCCCTGCAGAGCACCTGAGATCTACAGACATTGCCAGGATCTCTCTTCCTCTCCAGGAAGTGGAATAATGGCCCCACCCACACTGTCTCCACTCGTTAAAATCCTATGACTTCTGGCTGGGTGCAGTGGCTCATGCCTGTAGTCCCAGCACTTTGGGAGGTCGAGATGGGCAGATCACTTGAGGCCAGGAGTTTGAGACCAGCCTGGCCAACATGGTGAAGCCCTGTCTCTACTAAAAGTAGAAAAAATTAGCTACTCAGGAGGCTGAGGCAGAAGAATCACTTGAACCTGGGAAGTGGAGGTTGCAGTGAGCTACGATTGCACCACTGTGCTCCAGCCTGAGCAACAGACTGAGAATTCAGCTCAAAAACTCCTATTACTTCACTCTGGGCCCTTTGCAGGAGCTCAAGAGCTCACCAGACCCTCAGAGAGGCATGCCTGCCTCATTTTATAGGCTGCGGAAGCGAGGTTCCAAGGGGCTCAGGGACCTGTCCAGAGGCCCCCCAGCCGGGGAGGAGGGCTGAGTTCCACAATTGTGTCCATCCAATTCTGGACCTGAGCCTTTCCCAGGTTCCTTTTGCGTGGCTTCACCAGGGCTGTGCAGGTGGAAATCAGGTCCCGCCCAGTCAAGAGCAGGGGCAATCCAGTGGTGAGGGCTCTGGAGGCTCTAGCCCACTGGAATACAAGCTGTCAGCCAGGCCTCTCCCACTGCGGCCTCTGACCTTTGGCATCCTAGGAGGGGGCGCCTGTCTTCAGGAGCTCCGCCAGGTGAGGCACCTTGCTTAGAGGGTCGTGGACGCAAACCCCAAGGACCCCTGTGGGCTGTTTTTCGGGGACCTCTGTCGGGTGGGCTATTGCGTGATGGCTTTGGATTACTGGAATGTTTTCTTTCTTTTAAAAAAGTTAACACCCACTGTTCTTCAGAATTCTTTAATAAGCTGCAGGGAAATGAATAAAGTTACTCTCAAAGGAAAAAGGATTTTGATGGAATTTGGGGTGCACAAAAGTCTGGGCTGAAGGGCCTTTGGGAGGGATGGGAGTGGGTCAGTTGCAACCCTGATCCAAGGTGACCCCAGGGCGCCAGGTGCCCTGCTAGGTACTGCTCTAGGTACTGCTCTAGGACAAGTCTCTGTGATCGCCATGACAACCCCATGGAGCAGGACCTACCTGCATCCCCGGATGACAGGCAGGCGGTGAGGAAAGCTGCCTGGGGCACATGGCTACGGAGGACACAGCCAGGATTCCAGCCCCCGATGGCCAGGCCAGGGCCTGGGCTCCTAACCACGACAGACTCCAACGCCACTCCAGGGTCCCAGCAAGGCTTGTGCTTTTTACATAATCATTGAACTTCCAGAAATCCCTCTAAGGAAGCCAACAAGAATGGGCACAAAGACACACACAGAGCAGAACGTTCAGCAGCCCGATTTCTAACGTAAGAACCAGGTGTCACCAAAACATACAGTCATAATGGCCAGGCACGGTGGCTCACGCCTGTAATCCTAGCACTTTGGGAGGCCGAGGAGGGCAGATCACTTGAGGTCAGAAGTTCAACACTAGCCTGGTTAATGTGGTGAAACCCCATCCCTACTAAAAATACAAAAATTAGCCGGAAATCACTTGAACTCAGGAGGCGGAGGTTGCAGTGAGCCGAGATCATGCCACGGTACTCCAGCCTGGGCGACAGAGTGAGACTCTGTTTCAAAACAAACAAACAAACAAACAAACAAACAACGACACAGTGAGGAACTGGGCAGCCAGTGCGGCTCACGCATATGATGAAATATTATGCAGCCAGGAGGGGCGATGCCTAAAAGAACGTCGAAGGAGATGTGAAAATGCTCATGCTCTTCTGCAAATGGGAGCTGCAGGATGGATTTTACCTTCATGTCCCTCTCCCTGTCTCTTTTTCTCTCCATCTTTCTATCTCTATCTCTATATAGAGATATAGTTAGATATATTTATTTAGATAAATATAAGATAAATATGCAGATATACAAATAACATGCAGATATATTTAGGTAGAGAGATAGAGAAATAGGCGGGTAGATTCAGATATTTATAGAAAATAAGACTAGAAACACTGCACTGAAATGCTAATGACGCTTCTGTACTGATAGTGTTTACATTTTCTTCATATACTTTTCTGAAATTTCAAAATTTTCTTCAATGAATATGTTTATTTTATTTTATTTATTTTGAGACAGAGTCTCGCTCTGTCACCCAGGTTGGAGTGCAGTGGTGCAACGTCAGCTCACTGCAACATCCGCCTCTTGGGTTCAAGCGATTCTCGTGCCTCAGCCTCCTGAGTAGCTGGGATTACAGGTGCCTGCCACCACACCCAGCTAATTTTTGTATTTTCATTAGAGACGGGGTTTCACCATGTTGGCCAGGCTGGTCTCGAACTCCTGGCCTCAAGTGATCTACCCGCCCTGGTCTCCCAAAGGGCTGCGATTACAGGCAGGAGCCACTGTGCCTAGCTTCAATGAATATGCTAATTTTATAAGCAGAATAAAACAATAATTTTATTTTATTTTATTTTTTTGAGATGAAGCCTTGCTCTGTCGCCCAGGCTTGAGTGCAGTGGTGCGATCTTGGCTCACTGCAACCTCCACCTCCCAGGTTCAAGTGATTCTCCTGCCTCAGCCTCCCAAGTAGTTGGGATTACAGGCATGTGCCACCACGCCCGGCTAATTTTTTTGTATGTTTAGTAGAGACAGGGTTTCGCCATTTTGGCCAGGCTGGTCTCGAACTGCTGACCTCAGGTGATCCGCCCACCTCGGCCTCCCAAAGTGCTGGGATTACAGGTGTGATCCATCTTGCCTGGCCCTTGAAATTCCTTTTAATAGAGTTTGTTTCTTCCTCTGATAATTTAAGTGGCATCTATCCATTGGGGAAAATGTGGCAGACACAGAAAGGACTGAAGAATTACATAACATCTTCTTTCATCTTGCCGGCCAGAGATTACCACCATTACCATTGATGTGGGTTTATGTATGTGTGTCATTTTACATAGTTGATGTTGTTGAGAAGTAGTGAAGAACAGAGTTCTTGGACCCAGACAGCCTGGATTTAAATCTCAGATTGACCACTCACTAGCTGTTCAACCTTGGACAAGTTACTTAACCTCTCTGTGCTGCATTTTATCTTTAGAAGGAGATGATATTATCACCTGCCTTGCAGTACTTTTATGAGAATTAAGACAGGTTATTTGTATGAAGTGCTTAGAACTGTGCCTCATTGAAAACTTTATTCTTCACCTGATTGTAAATTTTACTATTGTTATTCCTCTAGCGACTTTTCTGTTTTGTTCTGATTAATATTATAACCTCTATGTAGGTGATTCTGACTAGGATTACAAACCATAGGTCATCACAGATGCCAGGGAGTTGCTGAACTTGATTACCCATTTTTCAGCAATTTATAGATAAACTCTTGCAAGAAACACAGGTTGAGAGAAGCAGAACTCCTCTCTGGATGCGGACATCTGAGCGGAAGGGACTCGGGGCCCTCAGCTTCCTCCTCTGACTTGACCTCATTTGTCCCTCCTCTTCCTCCAGAGGCTCCAGGTGCTTTGAGTACGTGGCAGGATCTTTTTTAAATTCCCCTAAAAAGCAAAGAAATCCTGTCACAGAGGTCAGCCCACGAGCAGAGAATGAGCAGCACTTCCAGGCCTGGCCCTCTGTCCACATGTGGGCGAACCAGCCTCTGCCTCAGGGTCCCCTGTTTGGTGGACAGAGAGACAGACAAGCAGAGCACGCCAGGACCAGGCGGGGGCAGAGGCCAGCAGAGGAGGCCTCCTGGAGTAAGGGTCCTTGATCGAGATGGTGTTTTTTTATTTTGTTTTGTTTTTTGCCTAACAGCTTTATTGAGATCTAGTTCACATATCATGGTTGGGTGCAGTGGCTCATGCCTGTAATCTCAGCACTTTGGGTGGCCAAGGTGGATAGACTCCTTGAGTCCAGGAGTTCGAAACCATGCTGGGTAACGTGGCGTAAAACCCATCTCTACAAAATAATTAGCCAGGCATGGTGACCAACGCCAGCAGTCCCAGCTACTCAGGAGGCTGAGGTGGGAGGATCAGCTGAACCTGTGAGGTTGAGGCTGCAGTGAGTTGTGATTGTACCACTGGACTCCAGCCTGGACGACAGAGTGAGACCTTGACTCAATAAATAAATAAATAAATATAAAGAAAGAAATAAAAATAAAGTAAGTGTGTGATTCAGTGGTTTTTAGTAGGTTCACAGACATGCAACCATCACCCCAATTTTAGGACATTTTCATCCTTTATAAAGAAATTCGCAGCCTTTGGCTATCACTCCCTTATCCTCCCGAAACCCAGCCCTAGACAACCAGCAATCTCCTTTCTGCCTCTACAGATCTCCTGCTCTGGACATCTGGTGTGAATGGAATCACACCGTGTGTGGTCCTTTGTGTCTGGTTTCTTTCACTTACTATGTTTTCAAGTTTCCTCTGCATCGTGGCACATATCATACTTCACTCCTCTGTACGGCCCAAGGTTACGCTGTTGTAAGGATGGGCCACGTTTTGTTTATCCATTCAACCCTTGATGGGCATTTGGTTTGTTTCCACTTTTTGGCTATTACGAACTGTGCCGCGATGAGCGTTCATGTTCATATTTTTGGTTGATCATACGTTTGCAGTTCTTTGGGTGTACACATAGAAAGTGGTAAAGAACAGAGTCCTTGGAACCAGACAGCCTGGACTGAAACCTCAGATTGGCCACCGGAGCAGAATGGCTGGGTCACACGGCAACTCTATGTTTAACCTTTTGAGGAGCTGTCAGACCATTCTCCAATGCAGTGTGCCCTCTGTCACCACCAGAGCAGCAGGGCTTCAGTTTCTCTACATGCTTGCCAGCACCTGTTATTGTCTTTTTGGTGGGATTTTGAGGCATGAACAGGAGCAAGACTGGCACACAAAGGTGAAAAGCCACGGCAGGAGAAGGACAGCGTGCAGGGAGCCACACAGCAGGTGCCTATGGGGTTCCTTAGCAGCCTGCCGTTCCTAGAGAGGGGGTGGAGGCAGAAAGTCACTGATCCCTCCAGCCCCCAAACCCATCATCGTAACCATGGGCACCCAGAATGTGCCACACGGTTAGAGACCGTGACATGAGGAACATCGAATCCTACAGCTGCCCTTGAGGTCAGCACGATGATCCCATTTTCACCTAAGGAAACCAAGGCAAAGGGTGAAGAATTTGCCCAAGGTAAAAGAGGTAGTAGGTGACAGAGCGGGGATTCAGGCCCTTGATGGTGACACAGCACTGTCCACTAAGCTGTCCCTAAGGTGGAGATGCCTGCTGGACTCCCCACAGAAAGGAGACATCAAGACCTGAAACTTGGGGGCCTCCTGCAGAGGCAGAAAACTTGCCCTAGGCTGCTGGGCTGGGGATGCGGAGCCCCGGGAGTGACACCAATGGAAATGGGGTTGCTCTTTGGGGTGACAGAGATGTTCTAAAGTCCACCACAGTGATGGCTGCACATATCTGAAAATACACTAGAAACCACTGAACTGTATAGACTTTCAGCCAGTGAGCACTATGGCATGGGAATTACATCTCAACAGCCCTGCCGAAGAAAACGCTGGACCCCTGCTCCCATCTTCTCAGCACCCTCGTTTTGCAGACGAGGAAGCCGAGGCCTGGGCTGGATGTGGAAGAGCAGGGAAGGTTCTTCCGGGGTGGAGATAGCTGAGTCCTGGTCTCGCTCCTCAGATCCCAGGGCTACAAGAGCCATTTGAGACCTGAACCCCAAAGAATGCAAGGTTAACACCCCATCCCCAATCAGGGCCCCGCCTCAGAGACTGCAGCTGCCAAAAGCACTGATTTCCAGCAAGATCCACCAAGAAAAGTGGAAATGGGAAAGCTCTCAAGAGCCCGACTGCTACTGTAAAATTGTAGGTGATTTAGAGAGAAGATGAAACGAGGTTTGCCCATGTCTGTTTCCTTTTAAACGGTCACGCAGGCCCCCAGAGAATTACAGTGGTTCACGGCCACATGCATCTACAACTTGTCATGGTCCCCCAGCACACGGTTTTATAGATTTTGAAATACGCCTGAATTCTCTCTGGTGGGTAATTTACACAGAATAACTCTACGCATCCAAGCACACATGTTTTGCTCCAGAGCAGGTGATAAGGTGCATTTTCTGTCTTCAGTGCCATTATTCACCCTAAACAAGACATTACCAAGAACAGTTCATTTCCTTTCAAACACCAGACGTAGCATGAGTCTCCTGGATATTCCTTCAGCAAATATTCAGTATCTGCTATGGATCAGGGATGCGCCCGGAGGCCCACACAGCACCGCCCTCCAGACCCGTGTGTGCATGTGTGTGGTATGAGTGTGTTGTATGTAGTATGTGTTTGTATGTGTGTGGAGTGTTTGGAGTGTATGTGGGTGGTGTATGTGTGTATATGAGTGTGAAGTGTGGGGTATGTGTTGTGTTTGTAATGTGTATAATGTGTGTTATATGTAGTGCATGTGTATGTTGTGTGTGTGTAGAATGCATGTGTTTGTATGGTGTTGTGTGTAATGTGTGTTGTGGGACAGTAACAGGGGATGATCATTGCAAAGTGAAGGGTATGTGGGGAAGCCTTAGGAGCCCTGGGGAGGCCCAACTCCAAGCCTAGGTCAGGAAAGTCTTCCTGGAGGAGGTGACCTGTCTGCTGCACTGGGCCCTGCACGAGGCACTGTGTATTCTCAGGAGAGCCCTGCCAGGCAGGCAGTGTCATCCTTATTTTACAGATGAGGCCGGGTAAGCACACGGTAGCTGCGTAACTGGCCCTGCGTGACTCAGCAAGCAGGGTGCAGAGCAGGGGCCTCCGTGAGATCTATTTCTGTTTTAACAACCCTAAAAGATAGGTGGGAAGAGAAAACCCAATGTCACCCCTTAGTCCAGCACCTGCCATGGCTGTTTTCACGATCTTTCTCTCGATTTTACACAGATGCAATTGTGGTGGGGCTTCTCTGTGTCCAATGGGTCTCATTTCACTAGAATGCAAGACGTTTTAATGCCAGGATGTTCGTATTCACTCACACGCTTGGCCCTTGGTTTCGTCAGCACGGAGCTCTGCCCCGTCCTTCCTGTGTCCCTAGTACCTCGCTCTGTCCCTGGAAGGAATACATGCTCTAGGGTCATTTGTTGAACACATTCATTCATTCGTCCACTCATTGGATACTTATTGAGCACCTACTGGGAGTGCCAGGCATGGTTCTAGGCCCGGGGTTCACCACAGTGAACAAAACAGGCAGAACAATTGCTGAACTCGAGGGCCTTCTCTTCCAGTGGGAGACAGGCAATAACACCAGGAATGAGCAAGTGGAAGAGACTGCGAGGTGGCGATGCAATCATGGAAAGAAACGGGCAGGGGCTGGAGGTTTGCACCGGTGACCTGGGTGGCGTCCCTGGGCAGGAGACAGGTGAGCAAAGACCTGGTTGAAGGGTGGTCTCAAGAGCCCTGAGGCCACATGGGCACAGAACCTCATCATAATCATGGGCACCCAGAATGTGCCACAGGTCAGAGAATGCAGCATCCAGACCCGAGGTGGCCACAGGCCTGGGGATGCTCTGGGATACTTGAGGAGCTCGTAGAGATGGAATAAAGTGAGCGAGCGCTCCAGGAGAAGCTGACGTCCGTGTCCTGTGTGGCCCAGAGCAGGCGGGCCTGGCGATCTAAGAGGAAAACAGATATAGTGGAAGACCTACCCTGTCCTAAACACCCACCTGGTGGTAAGTGGGCTTGACTAGAGTCTGTCTTAAAATTGCATTTTAATAACAAGAGGTGTCACGTGGGCCGCCCGTTGGTGACCTCTGGCACAGGTGGAGTCAAGGCCAGCGTTTGCGGCTGAGCCGCCTGGCCCAGGCTGGTTACCTGAGAGGCGCTGCAGGTGCTGCCTTTGCAGCAGGTTCCTTCTTGTTGCGCAGGGAGCTGAAGAGCTGCCTGGAGGTCCTGCAGTAGAGGTCATTGAGTTCATCTCCCTGAGGACAGAAAGGGTTTCAGGTGAGCAGGGAGGAGGCTCAGGTGATCCAGCCTTCTCTGAACATAAAATCAGCTGAAAAAGACACACGGGCTTTGTGTGGACAGGGCTGGGTCCTGCAACTCCCTTTCCCCACTGTAAATTTCCTTGCTAGGTGTGACACCTTTCTGAGCACAGATGAGAATTTCAATTCATCTCAAGACCTCTGTCATCGGGTGAGAGAGAAAGTGCTAGGTCCTCAGTAGATAGAGGTGTGTTTTCAGAATTTGTCTCAGGAAAGGGCTCAGCCCTATTTGAGGGACACCAATCAGAGGGTCAGAGGTGCCTTCTTTGATTGCAAACATCATCTCGAGGGGTCTTCATGTTACCTGCTGGAGGAGGATCAATGCTGTTCAATTTAATCTGAGGTCTGAAAACCCCAATGAGCCAAGAGGAAACACCAGGTACCTCTGATGTCAATGTATAAGCACCTGGCTAGGTATGGAATGAAGATGAGGGAGAAACGAGGAAAAATGGAAACTTCATTTTTTAGCATGGCAGATTCTAGGTGATACTTTTAAAATGGATATTGACTACTAATTTATTTTTATACAGCAAACTCTTAAAATTACTATGTTTTAAATAAGGCAGTGATATATTTTATTTGTTTAAAGACAAGGCTGCCGTGTTGGAGTGACCTTTCCTTGTAACACACCAGGTTTTTGCATGATGACAATTTACAAACAATCCCTCAAATAAGGAGAAGGCCGCAGGGCCTCAGCATGAATGAAGAATTCAGCAAGACAAGCTGTTCTCTGCTAAGCTTAGACAAATGGCATTTTGGGAGAAAACCAGGAGCAGGAATGACAGCTGTTCTCAGGCACCCTCTGCTTAACTCTGGTACCAAGAGATCTGACATTCATGATGAGGACCAGAGGCCTTGCAGCTCCCCTGGAACCATCAGAGACGCCACCATGCGTGGGTATATCTGCTAGTTCTATGCCAGACCAGAGATTTTCCAGTTGATTATTTTTATCTACAGGCACTTGATTGAAAACAAACGTTATGTGGAAACCCAATAAGTACGATGGGCCAGAGTAGACCTACCTGTGGACCAATTCAGCCCTCTGTATGTTTTTATAAATAAAGTTTTATTGGCATGCAGACACGGTCCTTTGTGTACATATTGTCTATGGCTGCTTTCCTGCTACAAGCATAGAGTTGAATGACTGCGATGGAGGCCACGTGGCCCACAAAGCCTATCACAGTTGCTATCTATCCCTTTCCAGAAAAAGTTTGCTGACCCCTGCTTTGGAGGAAGCTAGGGTGGGGGCCATGCCCCAGCGCACAGGGAGGGGCACTAAGTGTGAACACTTGCCATGTACCAGGCGCTGAGTACCAACCTCTCTGTGGTTTAGCTCATTCATCCTCACTGAGCCCTGAGGAGAAGGGCCTGTGACAGCCCCATTTTTCAGATGAGGAAACTGAGGCAGTGAGTGTTCCAGCAATTTGTGCAAGGCCACAGAGCCACCGAGTGGTACAGCTGCCATTCCAACCCGGGCACTTGGACTCTGGAGCCCACACCCTGGTCACCAGGAAGGCAGCTCTCTCAGCCAGTCCCGGTGGGAGCATGGGACACACGTGGCTGGTCCTGGAGTCTCGTGGATGGCAGAGCCCCTGATGCACGCTTCCTCCGGTGCTCAGCCGGAGAGGCAGCAACGTGAAAGATAGGCAGGCCTTGCTGTGACGTCCTAGGGACGCGGGCCAGCCCCGACCATGGAGCGCGCAGGGCAGGAACATGCAGGGCGAACGGGGGTGGACCCAGGACCACTGGGAGAAGCCTACCTCTGCCCTGGGGCAGCCACTGGTGGGGCCAGAGACTGGTGCCTGGACCCCCACTGACAAGGACACTTCAATGCTGCCCTGCGGGCCTGTGCCCCTCAGAGAAGACTGGAATCCTGGCGGCCGGTGGCCGCCCTGTGGGTCTCAACGTAAAAGTGCTGCTGATGGGCTCTGCGATTGAGAATACTTTCAAAAAGGATGAAAAAGAAAAATGAGTGGAAAGTGTCCTCCATGGTGAAGGCATAGTGAGTAGACAATGGATAGGGTTCCCTCCTCTGCCTCAGGCTCTGGGGACAGAGCCAGGCCCCCCAGATGAGGATTTTGGTGTCAATGGCTTGTTTGGGTATTGATCTCAGGAAGCACCAGTAGGGCTGGAAGTGAGTCAGCTGGCTGGGCAGGGCCATTACAGGAATGGGGCTCAGTCCCATGGGAACTCTCTGGGGTATGGAACCCACCTGGGATTTGTCTCACCATGGCGGTGGTGGTGGAAAGCTGTCTGCGTGGGTTTACATAGATGCTCAGTTTGCTAGCTCTGCCCTGCACATCTGGCCCCATGGCCATCTGAGAAAAGCCCACAGCAGAGATGATGGGCTGTGGGAGGGTGCCGCGGCATGTAGGAGTGGTGAGTGCTACAGGAACCAACCTGCAGCATAGTCAGTGTGGGCCCTGGAGCAGCAGCAGCCATGGCCCATGGGCATGTCAGAAATGCAGACTCCCAGGCCCCACCCTGAACCTGCTGGAGCAGAACCTGCCTACCAGCAAGACCCTCGGTGACCGTGTGCATGCTGGAATTTGAGAAGTGCCAGGCCTGTCACTGTGATTCCTTTCCCTTTTCTAAACACTACAAAGTAACCACTGCCTCAGCACTCCCTGAATGTCCACTGACCCTCCCAGGTAGGAGGGAACAAGCTGCCTCTTATCTTTAATCTTTAACCGGTCCAGGATGGGCTGAAAAGGAAGAGACTGGATGTCCAACTGCTTTGGCTCTTCAATCAAGGCGACTGGTGTGAGCGCTGAAGGAGGTGGAGTAACACCAAGGGCTTTCCCAGTGTACTTTCTGCTGCGTAAACATCCCAGACCCCGGCTTGGGAGAGGTGAGCTCCAGTCCACTCCTGCATCCCACGCAGTGCCTTGTGGGCTGCACATCTCTGCAGGAAAGCTCGGTAGGCCTCAGAGCTCTGGAAGGCCTGCAGCTCGCAGACATAGCCCTACTTGTCCTCGTCCACCTGAGACACATACCTCTGGAGGAAGGAGCACAGAGATTCTGAGGCGCTCCAGATTTGGGGTTGGGATGGGGATGGAGGCTGGGCATCCTCTTGTCCAACCCCCTTGGGGCTCTTTAGGATGATCCCAAGAAGCTACCACTCAGCTTCTCCTTGCACACCTCCAGGGACAGGGACCTCACTACCTCCAAGCAAGTTCATTCCTTGTTTGAATGGCACTGTTTTCCTTCCCATCAACTGGCATCTGCCTTGCTGTGGCCACTACCATTCTCCAGGTTTGGTCTGATGACTGCAGAGAAGGGCAGCATTATCAGCTCCTGCCAGGGGAACCTTAGACTTCTCTTCAATGATCCCTCATGCAAACATCAGCACTTTTCCCTGCACAGGGTCCTGGGCTGGGCATTAGTGACAGATGAATCAGATCCAACCCCAGGCCTTGGGATGCTGAGTCGAGCCCCTCCCTCTCTCTTTGCCCCTGCCATCCGCTGGCAGGCAGTGAAGGCTCTGCACTGCTCTTGGCCACATGCTCAGGGGCCTGCTCTGACCTAGTGCCAGGAATTGTCCGGCACTGCCAGCAGCTGGAGCCACTGATCCAAAGACACCCTCCCCCTTGCTTTGCATGAATACAGCTGACATTTAATCTCCATCTGACTGGCTACTGGATAGTTCCTAGTTGGTTGGAAACGTGGGTAGGAAAGAGAGGGATGTTACTAACTGAGCCCCCCATTAGGATTTTGTCAATTGTAAACAAGAGTTTTCTATGATTAAAGCAAGATGAAATTGTAGAGGTTTAAAGAAGTTCACGTCAGGGTCTTTGTATTTGACTCAAGGAAATGACACTCTGGAGGCAGGGTGCTGTTCTGGAGAAAGTATGGGCTTTGAGGTCAGATATTCTTAGGGGTGTGGGAGGGCTTATTGTAGGAGGTGACACTGAGGCAGGCATGGCTTGAACAGAAAATGACACGTTTGTTCAGTGTGGCTGGAAGGTACAGCTGGGGGTGGCAGAAGTGATATTGGAAGGTAACAGTATTTCATGCGAAATGGGCTTTGACCTTATGCCATAATTTGGCATTCCTCCCCTGGCCCCCAGAACATGCTTCTGTAGGAGGTTAACAGGTGCTCTGTGAAAAAGAGGCTCCTTGGTAAATTAGTTTGAGAAACACCGCATGCCAGCGCTCACACGTAGAGACTATCATGCCCCTTTACATGCCTGGCTCTGTCTCTTCCTCCGTAGCCTCACTCCAGGACAGCAGGGGCCCCATCGGCCATGCTTGTGGCTGTATCCCCAGCACCTAGCATGGTGCCAGGCATAACAAGTGCTACATAAATATATTTTAGATGCACCAAAAATGTCCTGCTGAGGGAGAAATCTACGATCTTGATTTCCTCCAGAATTTCCTAGACTTATTTGACAGCCGGCCCATGATTCCTGGATGGGCCATTCTGCCTGACCCAGTTTAGGAGATGCTGCCAAAAGCAAGGGGACCCATTAATTGCTCTAAATGGGTGAGTGAGTGGCACCTCATGTCTGCACTCTAGAGGGTTCCCTCTGGCTCTGGTGTAAGAAATGGATTAGGAGGGAACGGCCCCTGGCGGTGGCTGCGGGCTGCCCAGGCCCCATCTCAGGGAGGGACTCGCTCTGTATTCACCACATAGAACAGGACTTACCCCTTTTTATCCTGAGACAGCTGGGCCCACTGAACAGCCAGCATCTTCATGATTTCTGTGAAAGGCAGATCGGGGTGTGTGGCCCTCAGCTGACTTCTCTGCTTGTTCAGGAATATCATGTACCTGTGCCACAGAAGGGACATACCTGGCTCTGAGAACCGGCGGAGAAGGGAGATGGCCAGGGGCAGCTCATTCCACTTTCCGGTTTTCACAACGAGTCACAGGTTTGCCCATCTTGTTCAGTCTAACCAGAGAACTGAAGGCTAAGAGGGGCACATCCTCCAGTGGCTTGTTAACCCAGAGTCTCGTAAAAGGCCTAGGAATGAGAAGAGGGGCTCCCCACAGGGCACGAGGTGTATGAAGGCTGGGTGGCTGTGTCTGGCAGGGGACACGTTCAAATAGCCATGCTGCATTATGTGGACAAACCACGTAACCCATCTGAGCCTCCGTTTCCCCCTCTGTATAATGAACATAATGCCACCTGCTCACAGGTGTGGCCTAATACTCCAGGTGCAGGCCCCTCCCCCTCCGGCTCAAGGACTTCTTTTGAAGGGGAGGGAAAAGGCTGTGGCCAAACCAGTTTCATCCATGTGAGCCACAGGAATACTGAAGGAAGCCCCTCAGTGTTAGAGCCGTGTGAACCCTGAGGATAAAGTGTACAAGCTTCTAGATGGGGCAAGGTGACCCTCAGAGCTCTGGTCAGCAGCTGGCATGGGATCTTTCTTCTATGGCGCAAGATTCATGGGAAAGGGACAAGGTCCCAGGTGCTGAGAAGGGTGGCTTGAGCCCCCTGAAGGTTAACCAGCTTACCCAAGGCCACAGAGCACCCAAGTCTTCAAGCCTGGGATGGAAAGCAGACCCACCAGGCCCACACCTACCCCTTTTCCTGTCTGGAACCCAAACCTGGTTCTTCTGTCCTCTCTCCTCCAGGACCAGGACCTCATTACAGCTTAAAGAACTAAGCAGCCCACCCCACACTCCCAGTGGTGTCAGGCCCCCTAGCTAACCAAGCACCCTAAAAGAACAGGTAAAGGCTGAGACGGGATCGTACCAACCCCGCCATGTGGCCCAGGCCACATGGTGAGCCCTGCAGATTACTTCAACGTTGGGTCAGAGTAATCTTCCTGCATCTTACCCTGTCGTAGGAACACGGAACAGCAAGGTCCCTCGGGGGGTTTCTCTTCTTGCCTTTCGGCCAGCCCCCTTTCCTTTTCTGAAACAGAAACACCACACGGGAAAACCTCAAGACCATCAATAACGACTGATCATATTCAGATCACAGCATACAATCATGCCACCACAGGGCCCTGGGCTTCCCACAGATGGCCTATGACCTCCCAGCAGTTCCATGGTAGGACTGACCCTCCCGCTGAAGTTGAGGGAACTGAAGTATGGAGAGATGCAGTGATTCCACCCAGCATCACCCAGCAGTGTGGGAGCCAGGAACTTCCCTCCCATCCAAGCTGCGTGATGGTCACTGGATACAATCAAGAAAGTCACCCAAAGTTTTAGTTACTAGGTCCATGGGGGATGGGATGAAGCCTTGGCACCAGGACCGGTGGTGCGGAGGGTTGACAGCTAAGATGGCAACTCTGCTGGGGTTCTCGTCTCAGCCCTGCAACTGACCTGCTGTGTGGTATTTGGCAAGTTATGCATAGCTCTTTGCCTCAGTTTCCCCATTTGTAAAATGAGGATCATAGTCCCTATCTCGTGGGTTTCAGTGAGGATTGGAAATGTTGATATTCATGCAGTTTTGAGAGCAGAGCCAGAAGCCCAGCAAGTGCTCAGTGAGTGCAGAGGCTGGAGTGACTGTGTACAGAACCCTCTCCCACAGACGCCAGCTCTCAGGACAGAAATCCAAGTTGTGGGCTCACCCTTCCATCCATTTCATTTCTGGGTTCATCAACGGTGACTGAGCTCCCACTATCAGGAGTCTATGCCAGGCTCAGAAGCTACAGGGCTGGATAAGGCACAGGCTCTGCCCTCAAGTGGCTCACAGTGCCATGGGGAGGCTGATTTTATAGAAATAATTGTAACAGTCCAGCACAGGGGAGTGGGGTTATAGGATGATAGCCTGAATGCCCCTGTCCTCACGGTTCAGTTTCAAATTTTCCTGAACCAAACACACATGACAAAAATGGTAGAGAATAATCAAGACGTGACCTTAAGAACCTCACCTTCCAGTTTTCCAATCTCCCTCACAAACATGCCCAAGTCAGCCTTTCCAAGGCCAGAAGATACAAAGCAAGTCAGTGGCCCAGCAGGCTGGCTGGGTGGCACTGCCACAGGCAAGCCAGTTGTGCTACAGACCAAAGGACAGAGGCGGTCAGGCCACACACAGGTTGGGGCAGCGGCTGGCACTGGGGACTTCAGGAGCACGAGGGCCAAGCTGAGGCCAGGCAGAGGCAAACAGCCTGGTAGCAACCATATGTGTTAACGAGATAATGAGGAAGCCAGGCGCCAGGCACACAGTAGGTGCTCAATGAATGACATTCTCACTGGCTCACTCCTATGCACAGGCTATGCTGATCCTTGGAGTTTGAGGACCATCCTTTCAGCACCCCGGAGAGCTCCCAGGGCCCTGGGTCGGCTCTAATTCAAATACACACATAACCCTGAATCTGAGTCTCGCCTTTTCTGATTGAAGCAAATATCATCAACGTATGTCACAAGAAGACACTCAGAAAGATGATGTGGTTTGATCACTGAGCAGCAGTGCCAAGCAGAAAGCCCAGAGCACACCCACAGCTCTTGTTAGAGCCGGTGCCTCCTGACAGAGGCCCCACAACTCTCTGGGGTCAGGGGAAGGTGGGCCAGGTATCCTCTTCCCTGGAGCACAGTGGCCATCTTCTACTCTTTTCTTGGTCAGCCTCCCTGCTCTGGCGCAGAGAAGGTTTTTTGTTGTTGTTGTTGTTAATTGGAGGGAATATTATATTTACTATAATTCTCTATATGCTAGTATTATAAGTAAAAAATCAAAATAAATGTGTTCATCATTTTGTGCCCATCTGAGGCTCTGTGCTTCAGCTCCATTAAAAAAAAAGAAAACCTTCTTGAGTGTTTTCTTAATTTGCCCAGAAACCATAGTTACTGAGACAAAGGGGAAGGCTGCAGGATGTTTTTCTCTGAAGCTTTTTGTTCTTGTTGAATTCCTCATGCAGGATTTACACCGAATTGCCTTGCCCTAAATAGAGTCACGTAGACAGCGCACTCATCATTAGTACAGGGTGTTACTACGTGGAGAACATTGCCCACACACAGTAATATGTCAGCTACAGAGGAAACAGAGGAAGAGAGCATGGCCCAGCAAGGGAAGGCTGAAAAACCTATTATTTTGAGACAGGGTCTCCCTCTGCCACCCAGGTTGGAGTGCAGTGGTGTGATCTTGGCTCACTGCAGCCTCAACCTCCCAGGTTCAAGTTTTAGAAAGGCCAGTAGCAGAGCTGCAAATTAATTGATTGGCAAGATTCCAAGGGGAAAAATCCATTCCAACAGGAGTTTTCACCAGCACAACCCTTTTATTAGGTTGGTGCAAAAGTATTCTCAGTTTTAGCCATTACTTTCAATGGCAATTTCAATTACTTTGAACACTGCAATTACTTTTGCACCAACGTAATACATTGAGATTGCAACAGATGGTGAATTTTGGATATTTAGTTTTTTTAAAAAGAATTTTGTTTTACGAAGAGAAGCTCCTTTGGGGGTCAGCAGGAGCAAAAGCAAACAGGGGCTTGAATGACAGCTCTGGGCTCACCCCCAGCTCTGACATGGTGTGACCCTGAGAGCTCCTTTACCCCAAAGCTGCTAACTGGGAAGCAACAAGGAGCAGTGGTGGGGTCGGGGAGCTAATGTTTGCAAAGGGCTTGGCACATGGCCGAACTCAGCACATGCCTTCCCTCTCTCTTTACCAGGAAGGGAAAAAACTCAAGTACAAACCGATCAACCAGATTCTGCAGCTTGCTGAGTGAGCCTCAAAGGGAAAAGCATTTTAGTTTATGCAGTGTATCATTTGGGAGCCAGACCCAAGCTCGGAAGATGATTACAGTTACTGTCAGGAAATGGCCCATGGCCTCTGCGGGTTTACAAACAACTGCCCTAGCAAAGTCTAGATCCTGGCTATTCCCAAGAAGTTTGCCAAGGGCACTCAGCACTCTCCCCATCTGAACAGTGGGAACGTTGATTACATTGTTCTAGACACCATGAGAAAAGTTAAACTGTTAAAGGCTGGGTTCTCACCTTTTGATACTGTAGTCCTGACTTTGAAATTCTAGTTCATTTATTTCTGAAGTAAACTAACCCTGTGCTGTGGACTGAATTGCATCCTCCACTCAGCCCCCACAAATTCAGATGTTTAAGCCCTAACCCCCAATATGGCTGTATCTGTAGATAGGGTCTTTAGAAGGTATTTAAGGATAAATGAGATCATGAGGGTGGAGCCCTAATCCAATAGGACTGTCACCTTCTAAGAAGAAAGCAGAGAAATCTTTCTCTCCACCATGTGAGGACATAGCGAGGCAGCCAGCAAGCCAGGGAGAGTTCGTTACCAGAACTGGACCCTGCTGGCACCTTGATCTAGGACTTCCAGCCTCTAGAACTGGGGGAAATTTCTGTTGTTTCAGCCACTCCGTCTATGGCATATTGTTATGGCAGCCCAAGGTGACGAACACAGTGCAAAAGAAGTACTTTATTATTATTATTATTGTTATTTTTGAGACAGGGTCTCACTCAGTCACCCAGGCTGGAGTGCAGTGGTGTGAACTTGGCTCACTGCAGCCTCAACCTTCCAGGTTCAAGCGATCCTCTCACCTCAGCCTCCCAAGTAGCTAGGACTACAGGCACACACCATGACGCCCAGTTAATTTTTATTTTTTGTAGATACGGTGGTCTCACTATGTTGCCCACGCTGTACTTTATTATTTTTGAACACGGGACTGTTAGACACCAATGGCCCTCCATTGCCTCATTTCTCATCTCAACTTGAACCAGGTTTGCAGACAGGATTCCAAGGGAAGAGTTTACAATGCTGAGCGACAGTGGAGGGTGGTGGTCAAAGTGTGGATTCTGGAGCAGACTGCCCGGATTGGAGTCCCAACCTCTCCATGTACTGGCTCTGAAATCTTGAGCACATCACCTACTCTCTCTGAGCCTCAGTGACCTCCTCTGTACAATAGGGTAACCAGCTCTTCTCTCACTAGCTGTGAGGATTAAACGACTAGGTAAGCGCTGGATAGGTGCTGGAGTGCAGGGAGCCCTCCGGTTGGCTGCTATTGTACGGATGGCAGCCCACTTACATTTGAATCCTGCTCCCCCGCTGCACACATTACCTTCTGAGAGTCATCAGACCTTTTGGAGTCCACCTCTGCCTGTAAAGTGGACTGGCTTCTTGTGATCTACATGAACTGCTGGGACATATTCATAAAGAAATGGTATCTTTTTTCACTCTTACCTCCTTCCTGCTGGCTAGAATGCAGACACGAGGGCTGGTGCTCAGCAGCCACTTTGGACCATGAGGCAGCATGCCAAGGATGGCAGAGCAGTCAGATGCAAGGTGTCTGGTCCCCTGCTAATGGAGATGCCTTCATACCAGCCCTGATCCTGTCTCACTTGCCCTTAGGACAGGAGTTGCCTGTGACCGCGCGTCCCCGTCCGCCCGGAGCAGCGGCCCTTACCCGCGCGCCGCGGGCCTGGACTTTGCAGAGGCAGGCTCCGGAGCCCGGGGCGTGGCTCCTTCAGCACCGGCGGCGCCGGGCGGAGATGGCGGGGCACGGGCCAGGCACCTGCACCGGGGAACGCGCCGGGAGGCGGCCAGGCCAGGGGGGCAGGCCCGAGCCACGTGCCAGCGCACCGGAACCGCTCGGGTGTTCTCAGCCGCGCTGCGCCGGGCGCCCAGATCCCATCCCAGGGACGCCCTCACTGGGGAGCAGGGCACGCGCGACAGAGGAAGTGGGGGACGCAAGTCCAGCCACCGAACCGCAGCCTCCCGCGGTTCCGCTGCATGTCGTTCGCCCGCCGGGGCAGCTGTCCGGCGCCCGCCGCTGCGCCCGGGTCGCGTGGGCGGGACCACCAGAGGGGCCGGGCCGCTCCGCGCGTTGCTGTGCTCCGGACTCCGGCCTTTCCGAGCAGCCCGAGGCTGGGCGGGGACAGTGGGCGGGGGAGAGGTGTGGGCGGGGCCGAGGCTCCGGGCAGCCCCGCCCCCGCCTGCCGCTCACCCAGCGGAGGCCTGCGCCCGCCCCGCAGTTACGTAAGTGCCCTCAGCTGGCTAGAGGGGGGGCCTCGCTCGCGAAGGGTCGTCTTCTACATTATTATATGACTTTTAACATTTTCGAATCACACAAGAATACATGACACATCACCAGTGTAGCGAAATTAGAAAATTCAGAGCAGCTGCTCTCCGGGAGTCCTCTTCAGAGTCAACCACCTGTTAACCCTTTGGTGCACCTCCTTTACATAAAAACATTCAAAGTATAATTTAAACGATAGTTTTAAACATTAGAAATGGCCACGAGCTCCATCCCTCCTTCCAATGGCAACGCTTCCATGTTTGCACATCCCCTTCCCACCCGCGACAGGTGAGCTGGTGACAATCACAGGGTTCGCCATATCTGTGGGTGGTAATTTTTGCGGTTGCCTAGAGACGGCACAGTCCCTGGATCCTAGCGGTCTGGGCTCATCAGCCACCTCTGCTGGGTGCCGGTGGGCTGGTGACTTCACCTACCTGGGGCTCAATCTCGTGGTCCGTACACTGGAGATAATAATAGTGCGTATTAGCTAAGAAGGTTGTGGGATTAATGATTTAATATTCCTAAAGTACATAGGAAGCACTCAACAAAAGAGTAAGCTATTATTACTGAGGTCTTCTTCATGTATCAAGAACAATGTGCACTAATTATCTAATAACATAATTTGGTCTTTGCATACTCCCCCAAAGCTCGCCACTCCATTCCCTTGTTTCCTTTTTTAATCAACCAATATCTTCAGCAAATAAGTCACTATAGCTCTGTATTCTTTAGTTCCTTGCTCTATAGAATGGAGATAGTATGAATAGCACCTGCCTCCCAGGGATGTCTGAGGATTAAACGAGATGCTGAGGGGTGAATGTACATAACTGGCTGAGCAGGACGCCTGACATGCGTTACCTGGACAATAAGAACACAAAAAAGCTGGGTGTGGTGGCTCACACCTGTAATCCTAACACTTTGGGAAGCTAAGGTGGGAAGAATCACTTGAGGTCAGGGGTTTGAGAACAGCATGGCTAGCATAGCAAGACCCCATCTTTTTTAAAAAAATTAGCTCAGAATGGTGGTGCATGCCTGTAGTACCAGCTTGGGAGGCTTAGGCAGAAGGATCACTTGAGTCCAGGAGTTTTGATGTTACAGTGAGCTATCTCGGCACCATTGCACTCCAGCCTGGTCAACAGAGCACGACTTTGTCTCTAAAACAAACAAAAATACACACATACAAACAACTGTTCTTATCACTGCATGTTGTCCAGTGCTTAAGGAGAAGCCAATCCGGGCTGGGATTCTAGAGCAGGCAAGAAGCCCAGAGGTCTAGGGCACTAGCCCACCCTTCCTTAGTGGCAGAAACTGAGTCTGGAAGACGGTAAGTGGCTTGTCCAAGTGAAATTCTGTCTACCTCCCCATGAAGCTTCTCAATTTAGTCCAATTAAGTGTAGCAAATACATGCTGAGACTGCCTCCTTAACAAAGTGAGTACAAAATAGTCTCTGAAACTAAATCCTTGAGAATAGTTAAAAAATTACAAAATGTAAGAACATTCAAGTGAGACTCGAGTGTTCCTACATCAGAGGATACAAAGAGCCACTGGAATCTAATCAGTAATTGGTGTTGATATAGGAATGGACAAATAGATGAGTCAAACAGAAGATGGAACTAGAATTAAATCTAGAACATGTGCTAGACTATTTTATGACAAATCTAATGGTTAAATTCAGTAAAAAAGAATAAATTAATAATAAATATTGCTGGTAATGGGCTAGCCATTGGAAAGGGGAAAATGGACTCTGGCATTATGCCAAATACAAAAGTAAATTTTAGACAGATTAAATACCTAAATGTAATACAGTAAACAATAAAAAATTTGCAAGAAGGCTTTGGGATCCCAATGGTATGCTCATCTGAAAATGTCAACTGAAACACCTTCACAGATTAAAATATGGAGATGGGAAACTATTTACAACAAACTCAAAATGCCCTGCTAAACTCACAGGAGAATCCAGAGAAATGCCCAAAGATTATGCCTCTTCACAAAAAACAGGAATAATCAGCCCAAACTAGAGTGGCTATGAAAATGGAAATCCAGGCCCCAATGGGTACAGGCACCTGCAACAGGAACTTCAAGCTGGAGGGATTCATACGGATATAGAGGACAGATGAACAAAGCCATCTCTGCTGCCTCTGGGTGGAAACACGTACACAAAGCTAGAGAGTCTTTCCTGAACTTTTGTAGCCAGAGGACTGCTCTGTCGTGTGACTGAGGTTCAAATTTATACTGCCCCTAATGTCAAGAAACATCACCCAGGCAACGAAATTAAAATATTATAGTTACAGATTGGTAGTGCCTCCTGGAGCCTAGAAGAAGCAAATGCCAGTGCTGTCTGGAGAAAAGCATCCTCAGTCTAGTCCCATCACCACATATCCTGCCTGAGCTCATAATAAAAATTACCCAACACACGGAGAAATGGCTCAATGCAAGCAAGAATCAGCTGAATAATAAACAATGTATTTAGGTCCTCAAGCATTTCTGATAGTAGACATCTAATTCAGAGAGCAAAAATAATCATGTATAAACATAAACTGTGTTAAGAAATTAAAAATGGAATTTAAAAGTTCAAAGAGCAAAAGTCAAACAAAATGACCCGGAAGAATTGAGAAAGAACCAACTAAAGCATCTTGTAGTAAGAAATATAGTGAATGTGCTAGGCATGGTGGCACATACCTATTGTCCCAGCTACTCAAGAGGCTGAGGCAGGAGGATCTGTTGAGTGCCGGGGTTTGAGACCAGCCTAGGCAACATAGTGAGACTCTGTCTTTAAAACAAACAAACAAAGAAACAAACAAACAAAGAAATTTAATGATTGAAATTGAAACCTCAATTGTTGTGTTATATAGCAGCTCAGATTGCCTGAAGACAGAATAAGCCAGAGGACAGATCTGAAGATATTACCGAGAATGCAATGCAAAGTGACAAGAAAAGAGAAATAAGAGAGGTTTGAAGACATGCATGATAAAATATGAAAGTCTAACACTTGCCTAATTGGAGTTCCAGAAGACTAAAATAGAGAAAGCTGAGGAGAGGCAATATTTGAAGAGATAGTGCCTAAGAATTTTTCACAACTGTTCAAAGATGACAAATTTCAAATCTAGGAAAAACAAAGTATATCAAGCAGTGTAAAGAAAAATAATCTACATATAATAATTTCAGATGAAATAAGAAGACATCAAGAGAAATCAAGAAGCAACAAAAACAGAAAAGATACTCTACAAAAAATAAAAGTGACCGTATTTCATCAATTCCAAGATATGTATTTTCCCACAATTTAACACGTTTGAAATTGGGACTAATCTTATCATTGATGGAGTCTTACAATTATAATTGGCAGTTTTTTATTTCTTACTGTTAATAAAATAATGATGGATTGCATATTCAGTGGTATCTTATGAACATTTATGAATGAAATGTGGTAAACTGGCCACAGAGTTGTCAACAGCAACAATAGAAAGCCAAAGACATAGAACTAATATATTCAAGATGCTGAGAGAAAATGAAGAGTTGAGATTTCTGTTCCTATCCATGAGGAAAATTGGACAAACTATAGGCAAAAAATTTTGTTTTCAGATCTTGGGCAACAAACAGAGCACAACAGTAATCTCTGAGAGAAGAAATGCAAATAAGGTGAACTCTATGATGACTTGGCACTTTCTCAACTGTAATGTAAGAAGAGGAACTGAAGCAGAGCATGGTGACTTTGCTGAGCTGAGGAGAGGTAGAAGGCAGAGAAAGCCAAGGAAGCTGGGATTTGAGAGGTAGAATATCAGACAAGAGGGAGCCATGCACATAAAGAGCTCTAAAGCGCTACATTCAGGTCCTCTTGAGTCTCTGAATGAATACTAAGCCAAACATATAACAGATGAAACTTTTTGCATTTAGGCAAAGACAAGCTACAAGGGAGCTGAAAATTGAATAACTACTGGATCTCTCACAAGGCTGGGAGACATGTGAGTTCTAATCAGTCAGAGTGGAAAGATCTTGCTGAATTCCCTTGGCATTCAGTAGAGAGCCCAGAATGGTCATGACTTAGGTAAAGGGCTGACCAAGTGCTCATGTAAAAGCAACCCTAGGATCAAACCTAACAAAAATTAAAACTAAACTGCAAAGGCATCAAACTGATCTGCAAGTAAATTAAATGTTGGACAGAAGAAAGCCAAACATTCTTTAAAGGAAGAAAACAAAACTAAACACTCAACGGCATAATGTTCCCAATGTCCAGCTTCCATTAAAGATTATTAGACAAATGAAACATGAAAATGTGAACTTTTTCAAATTATTCTTTGATGATAGTAGTTGGAAATTGGAGTTTAGTAACAATGAGATGTCTACAAAACTCCTCAAATATTAGGAAATTAAGTAAAACACCTTTAAATAATACATGGGTCAAGGAAGAAATCAAAAGAATGATTGAAAAAAGGGGAAATATAATAACATATTTAAGAGTGAATGATAATACGTATTGTGCATATAAAATTAGTGGTCTAATTTGTATGTTAAAAATGTAGATGTTAAAACTAAAAAACTGGACCAAAAACACAGATGCCGATTACCCTTCCCTCCACCCCTTGGCAACCACTATTCTACATTGTACCTATAAATTTGATTACTCTAGGAGCTTCATATCAATGGAATCATAAAATATTTGTCCTTCGTAACTGGCTTATCTCACTTAGCATAATATAATTCATGTCATAGCATGTGTTTTACACATGCTTCTGTGAGAAAAGAAATTGAGGTTAAAGCATTTATTGTTTGAGATGACAATTGAGATTTTGATTCCTTTAGGATTTGATTTATTTTACCATAAAATAATATGGTAAAATGTCTATTTTAGTCACTGAAAATATGGAAGTAAACTGTATAACTTTAAGACAGTAGAGGAAAAAGAAATAAGGAAAAAAGCTCAAGCAATCCAAAAGAAGAAGGAAAAGAGGGAGAAAAGGAAGTAAAGAAAAAGCAAGACAAATAAAAATACAAAATCAGATGGGTAGAAGGAACTCCAAAAATATCTGTAATTATAGTCTGTTTAGGTGAATACACTGGCTGGTTATCAGGTTGGCTAAAAATACAGAACCCAACTGTATGCTGTTTTCAAGAGATGTACCCAGAGCACGAGGAGGACACAGAAAGGTTGAAAGTCAAAGGATGGAAAAAGGCACGTGAAGTAAAAGATAGCTGCTGCAGCTCTGAATATTGAACAAAATCATTAGATTAAGATTAGATTAAGTAATAATTAGGATAAAGAGGTTTACTACGAAATAATAAATTCACCATGAAGAGATCCCAATTCTAGAACTTCATGCATCATGCTGTACATGAAACAAAAATACATAAAATGAAGATTGAGAGAACTAAAAGGATAAATTGACAAATTCACTCTTTAGTGGAGCATTTTAACATATCACTTAAATGTTTTTTATTGTGGTAAAATATACGTAACATAAAATCTGCCATTTTAACCATTTTTAAGTGGTTATAATTTCAGTGGTATTAAGTACATTCGCATTGTTGTGCAACCATCACCACTACCTATCTCCTTAACTTTTAAGTCATCCAAAACAGAAACTCTGTACCCATTAAACACTGACTCCCATTACCTCTCTCTCCACCCCTTGGCAACCAGCATGTTACATTGTATCTATGAATTTGACTACTCTAGGAACCTCATATCAATGGAATCATAAAATATTGGTTCTTTGTAACTGGCTTATGCCACTTAGCATAATGTAATCCATGTTATAATATGTGTCAAAATGTCTTCCTTTTTAAGGGTGAATAACATTCCATTGCAGGTACCTGCCACATCATATTACTCATTCATCTGTTGATGGACACCTGGGTTGCCTCCACCTTTCCGCTGTTGTGGCTAATGCTGCTATGAACATGAGTGTGCAAATATTTGTTCAAGTCCCTGCTTTCACTACTTTTAGGTATACCCAGAAGTGGAACTGCAGAATTGTATGTTAATTTTATGCTTTTTTTTTTTTTTTGCGAAATAGCCATGTTGCTTTCCACAGTGACTTAACTATTTTAGATCCCTATCAACGGCATATGAGGGTTCTAATTCCTCCATATGCTCACCAACACTTCCTATTTTTTGTTTTTTTTTTTTAAACAATAATAGTCATTGCATCAGTCTGTTTGGGCTGCTATAAAAAAGCACTATAGACTGGGTAATTTATAAGCCGTAGAAATTTATTGCTCACAGTTCTGGAGGCTGGAAAGTACAAGATTAACTCACCAGCAAATTCTGTGTCTGGTGAGGGTTTGTTCTTTGCTTCATAGATGGTGCCTTCTGGCATTGTCTTTACATGCCAGAATGAGCAAACCGACTCCTTTGGGCCTCTTATTAATCTCATTCATGAAAGTCCCACCTCAATACTTAATCACCTCCCACAGGGCCCCACCTCTTAATACTATCACATTGGGGATTCTGTTTCAACATATAAATTTTGGGAGGACACATTCAAATCATAGCAGCCATCCTAATGGGTGTGATGTTTCAACATACGTCTTTCATTGACAGGCCAAAGAGTAAAAAAGAAAAATTGGTAAAAATAGAAAAGATTTGAACAACACAATTAATATTCTTGATTTAATGAGCACATGCAGAATCCTCTGCCTCTCACATAAAGAACGCATAATTTTAAGAATGATACCATTTACAATAGTGAAATAAAATTTACTGAAAATAAATCTATTGGCATATGTGCAAGACCTTTGCACAGAAAATTATACTTCCATATAGAAAGATGTTTAAGAAGACCTAAATAAATAGGAGGATTCATAAATGGGGGAACTCAGTCTTATAAGATGTCGTGCCTCTCCAAATTGTTTGATGGGTTCAATACAATTCCAATCAAAATCCCAACAGGGTTCTTTGCAAAAGTTGCCAAGCTAGTTCCAAATTTTATATAAAAGAGAAAAGAACTAAGAATAGCTTAATTGCTCTGAAGAAGATGAACAAGTTGGGGGAACTTACTGTGACAGATATCAAGACTTGCTATAAAGCTAAAGGAATTATGCCAGTGTGATATTAGCATGGAAATAGACGAATGGAATAAAATAAGCAGGCCATGCATTCATGGAAGCTTAATATATGTCACAGGTTGAATTGAAAAAGGATGGAGTTCTAAATAAGTAATGCCAGGACAACTGGTTAGGCAACTGGTTGTTGCCATGAGAGAAAAAATAAATAGACTCTCTAGGTCCCATTGTACATAAAACACAATTCCAGAAGCATTTATTCTCAAAACAAGCAGTAAAACTTGAAAACATTTAAAAGGGAATATGGGAGAATATTTTATTGCCTCAAGAAAAGGAAGCATTTCTTTAACAAAACACAAAAAGCTCACATCACAAAGGAAAATATTGACTATATTATTATCATTATTATTTTAGAGACAAAGTCTCACTCTGTTGCCAAGGCTAGAGTGCAGTGGGGTGACCATAACTCATTGCAGCCTTGAACTCCTGGGCACAAGTGATCCTCCAGCCCCAGCCTCCCAGGTAGCTGGGACTACAGGCATGCACCACCATACCTGGCTACCTTTTTAATTTTTTTTTTTATAGAAATGGGGTCTCATTATGTTTCCCAGGCTGGTCTCAAACTCCTGTCCTCAACTGATCTGCCTGCCTCAGCCTTCCAAAGTGCTGGGATTACAGGTGTGAGCCACTGTGACTGGCCCTACTATATTAAAGTGAACATTTCTATACACCCAAAGGAAACTATAATAATATGAAATGACAAGCCCTTAAAAGAATATATGTGCAAGGGGCCAGGCACAGTGGCTCACGCCTGTAATCTCAGAACTTTGGGAGGCTGAGGCGGGTAGATCACCCGAGGTCAGGAGTTCGAGACCAGCCTGGCCAACATGGTGAAACCCTGTCTCCACTAAAAATACAAAAATTATCTGGGCGTGGTGGTGGGCACCTGTAATCCCAGCTACGCGGGAGGCTGAGGCAGAAGAATCACTTGAACCCAGGAGGCGGAGGTTGCAGTGAGCCGAGATCATGTCATTGCACTCCAGCCTGGGCAACGAGAGCAACACTCTGTCTCAAAAAAAAAAAAGAACAAATGCAAAACATGTGCCTACCTTACGGTCACCAGGTTGGCAAAAATTTAACATTCAGCCAATACTATACATTGGCAAATATGTGAAATAACTGGTTTCTTATAGATTGTTGGCTGATGCCTTTAATTGGGTGGATTGAACAACAAAAATTCACTTCTAACAGTTCTGGAGGGTGAAGTCCAAGATCAGAGTGTTAGCATGGTCAGGTTCTGGTGAGGGCCCTTGTTTTGGCTTGTAGATGGCCACCTTCTGGCTGTATCCTCCACATGATAAAGAGAGGGATCATCTCTCTCCTGTCTCTTCTTATAAGGGCACTAATCCCATTTGTGAGGACTCCATCCGCATGACCTAATTATCTCCCAAAGACTCCATCTCCAGATACCATCAGATTAAGGATTAGAGATTCCACATATGAAGTTTAGGGGGACACAAAAACTCAGTCCTTAGTAGTTGGATAATAAATTGCCATAAACATTTTAGAAAATGTAGTATCTTGTAAAGTTGAAGATGTTCATGCCCATGACTTAGCAATTCCATCTCTATAACATATACTCCAGAATAATGTTTCTCAATCAGGGGTGACTTTGCCCTCTGGAAGGCAATGGCTGGAGACGCTTTTTGTTGTCGCATTTTGAGGGAAGGATGCAATTGGCATCTCTTAAGTAGAGGCCAGGGATACTGCTATGCATTGTACAATGCACAGGACAGCCCCCCTTTATAAATTATCCTGCCCAAAGGTCGATAGTTTTGCAGTTGAATATCTCTGCTCCAGAAATATCTTATGCATGTGCATCAGAAGATAAGAATGGAGGGGGTCCATAGTGGCACGGTGTAAAATGAATAAAACTGATGTCCATTCCCAGTTCAGCCGCAGATATCAAAATTGATTTTAAAACTTGATATTAATTTAAAAGTAAAATGTGGAAGAAGATGTATATACCATGTATATGAAACTGGGAAAAGATAAACACATGCTTGAAGATAATGGTTACCAAATGGGGAGAGATGTGTGGGATATGGCTAATATGCTATGTGTTAAGTTGAATGGTGGGTCCATCTATGCTTGTTTATTATTTTCTCTTCTTTGAATATAGTAAAGACTTGAAGTCATGTCCCAGATAGCACAGATATCACAATTCAACAATTAGTGATTGGATCCTGTTCTCTGACCAGCCCCTACTCTCAAAAGGGATAATCAGAACTTCTCACTCTCTGGAGGGGCGGTGAATATAGATGTGACTATGATCATTCAAAGCTTTCTTGGGTCATTCCAGGACCACTTGCACGTGGTATAATTCCACTGTCTTTTGTGTGTGTGTGTGTGTGTGTGTGTTTGTGCGTGTGTGTACACGTGCCTTTCCTTAGAGGCAGTATATGGATGCAAATGAAATCCTCTTATTGTGCTTTAGAGAACATATATGTGTTATATATATGATATTTGACATTCTTACAACATTTCACACTAAAAACATTTTTAAAATAATAGAAAACTTCTTTACTTAAAGGTATTTTATAAGGTCATATTTGCCAGCCAAACCACTTTTAAATTTTTTTGTACTGCAAATAAGCACTGTATAATAACTGCCCGATGGAACTAAGTTTTCTTGTACTCTCAAGAAAATCTTGGAAGCTGCATAATGAGTCTATGTGTCCTGGAGACTTTCTACCAAGAATAAAACTCAGAAGCTATTTTTAAAAAGCGAGACACATATTTAACTATATAAAAAGTTTGTTGTTGTGTGGTAAAAGATGCCATGAAGTCAAAAGATGAATGCTGGATCTGGAAAAAGTGCTTGAACATTGGCGACAGGCAAAGGGGTAATTGTTATGCTGAGAGCTGTAACAGTGGACAAAACAAAATGTCCCTACTAAAAGTGGGCAAGGGATAGAGAATAGACAAACCTCAAAAGTGCAAATCAAATCTAAAAGAGCAAATCATATATATATATGTGTGTATATATATGCAATATATACATAATGTGTGTGTGTGTGTGTGTATATATAACCAGGTGCTCAAATCCACCAATGGACAGAGAAATGCAAATTAAAATAACAAGGACACATCACTTTGTACCCATCACAGTGACAACATTTACACATGCTGCAGCGTGGGTTGAGGTTGGCAATGCAGGAAATACATTGAAGCAGAAGGGTGTGTGTTAGAGTCTTGGGAAGGTAATCTGCCTATTTTTTTTTTTTTTTTGAGATGAAGTTTCGCTCTTGTTGCCCAGGCTGGAGTGTAATGGCGCGATCTTTGCTCACTGCAACCTCTGCCTCCCGGGTTCAAGCCATTCTCCTGCCTCAGTCTCTTAAGTAGCTGGGATTATAGGCACCCGCCACCACGCCTGGCTAATTTTTTTTTTTTTTTGTATTTTTAGTAGAGACTGGGTTTCACCATATTGGCCAGGCTGGTCTCGAACTCCTGACCTCAGGTGATCCACCCGCCTTGACCTCCCAAAGTGCTGGGATTACAGGCATGAGCCACCACACCTGGCCCCTATTTTTATTTTATGTTTTTCAAAAAGGAGGATTTTGAATGGTCCCAACACAAAGAAATGATAAACATCTGAGATGATGGCTATGCTAATTGCCATGATCTGATCACTGCACATTATATGTATCACAAAATCACTATATACCTCCTGAATATGGACAATTATTATTTGCTAATTTAAAAATGTAAATTAAAAAGGTTAGACCTTCTTGGCCAGGCACGGTGGCTCACACCTGTGATCCCAGCACTTTGGGAGGCCAAGGCGGGTGGGTCACTTGAGGTCAGGAGTTCAAGATCAGCCTGGCTAACATGGCGAAACCCCGTCTCTACTAAAAATAGAAAAGTTAGCCGGGGGTGGTGGTGTGTGCTGTAATCCCAGGTACTTAGGAGGCCGAGGCATGAGAATCGCCTGAACCTGTGAGGCGGAGGTTGCAGTGAGCTGAGATTGCACTCCAGCCTGGGTGACAGAGCAAGACTCTGTCTCAAACAAACAAAAAACAAACAAACAGACAGACAAAAGTTTAGACCTTCCAACCAGCCATTCCACTCCCGGGAATCCATCTCATAGAAATAAAAGTAGTCCTGCTATCTGAGGGTTTGTGGAAGAATATTTAGCGCCCATGGCTGTCGGCTGGTAATGACAAAGGGACATTAACCCATAGGAAAAGGCTCTGTGAACTGTGGGATGGCCTCAGCCTGTCAGTCTAGAGATTTCCCCAGATGCTAGCAGGAATTTGCACAAGGTGTTGATGAGTGTGAAAAGTGAGAAGCAGAAAATGTGATTATCATGAATTCGTTTTGTAAAACAATGACCCCCAACCCCCCATATGTATGTATGTATATATGAATGTAGTTATTTATTCTTACGGAGAAAAATATAAAAAATGTGAAATAAAACAAGCTAGGTTGTTAACATGAGCTATTTGGTGGGGGATATGATATGGGAGGGGGAGGAGGAAGTATCCATAATAAAAACATCATGCATAAAATAAGCGCATTCCTGGAAAATTACACACATGTATCTGCTCATGAGCAGAAGCACGAAGGGAGGGTCACCTGAGTGTTCGCGGGATTACCCTTGGCTAGCAAGATTCAAGGTGACCTTTGGTTTCTTCTTTATATCTGCCTGTACTGTTTGAATTCTTTACAATGGCATGTATTATTCATGGAAACAGAAAGAGCCCACAGAAAGCTGTTTTCATTGAAAGGTAGAAAAGAAAGAAGAATGCCCAGGCCTAGGGACCCTGTCGCTGGCCAGACTCTCCCTGTGCTGGTCTGTGATGGAGAACTTGGAGACTCAGCCTGCCTCACAGCCCTCACGGCTGATCCACACTGTTTTTTGTTTGTTTGTTTGTTTGTTTGTTTGTTTGTTTTGAGACAGAGTCTTGCTCTGTCACTCAGGCTGGAGTACAATGGCATGATCTCGGCTCACTGCAACCTCCACCTCCCGGGTTCAAGCAATTCTCCTGCCTCAGCTTCCCTAGTAGCTGGGACTATAGATGCGTGTGGCACCATGCCCAGCTGATTTTTTTTTTTTTTTTTTTTTTTTAGTAGAGATGGGCTTTTGCCATGTTGGCCAGGCTGGTCTCAAACTCCTGACTTCAGGTGATCCACCCGCCTCGGCCTCCCAAAATGTTGGGATTACAGGTGACAGTCACCTTGGCCAGACCCACCCTGTTCCTGGAGGAAAATCCCACAGGCCCCTGGTCCCATCTCCCTGCCCAAGGGAGGAGCCTTATGCCGTGCAAAAGCCTGGATCAGCTACCTTCATGTTCACCAAAAGATGGACAGTGCGCACCACTGTCTTAAAATTTTTGAGATAGTTATAGATTCACATGCAGTTGTAAGAAATAATTCAGAGAGATCCCATATCCATCCCCCTTTATTCAGACATCTCTGGTTTAACATGAACTTGTGTGTGCATGTTTAGTGCTATGTCTCTTATCACGTGTAGGTTTGTGTGCCCAGCACTGCAGTCAAGATACAGAACAGCTCTAAACAAAGAAGCCTCAGCTACCCTTTTATAGCCACAGCCATTTCTCTCTTCCCTTCCCCAAGTCCTGGCAACCATGGATCTGTTTTCTGTCTCTATAATTTTGCCATTTTGATAAAAGTTATATAAATGGAATCATACTGTCTTTTTCACTCGGCATAATTCTCATCCCTGTCTTTTTGGAATTGAAAGTGAACTGATGGAGAATATGAACTTGGTGTGGTTTTCCGATACTTTTTGTGTGAGTGAACATGGCCAAGTTACCTATGCTCCCTCTATCTCCTCTGGAACATGGAACTAGCACAGGGATGGAAGGAGGGAAGATTCTCTGCCATGAATGCTGGCAGTGTTCACCAACTGAGCACATTCGATGTGCCAAACTCTGTTTTAGGTGCGCCATGAGTGTCATCTCCTGAAACAGCCTAAGTAGCCTATGAAGTAGGTTCTGTTCCTTTCAGTGCTCAGATGAGGGAGCGGGGGCTCCAGGTGATGCAGGGAGCGAGCGGTGGAAGCAGGATTCCAGTCCCAGACTGCCTGGCAGGCGTGGGGTGTGGCACCATCTCTATTTGACAGAGAGAAGTCTGAGGCTCAGAGAGGTGAAGGAACTCGTCCTAGGGACACAGCTAACTTATGCTGAGCCAACGACAAAGCCTGGTACTCCCTGTTCCTCCCCTAGCACTGGCTTTTCTGGGTCCCTCTGCCTCAGGGGCTTGCCTGGAGCTTTCCCGGAAGCACAGAAGTGGGTCCCTGCTGCATAGGAGATGAAAGGAGGGGAGTAGATATTGCGAGCTGGGCTGACTGGTGTGAATCCTGGCTCTACCACTTTCCGGCTGGGTAAACTTTGGCAAGTTATTGAACCTTCTCATCCCTCAATTTCTTTTTTTCTTTCTTTTATTTGAGACAGTCTTGCTCTGTCCCCCAGGCTAGAGTGCAATGGCACGATCTCGGCTCACTGCAGCCTCTACCTCCCGGGTTCAAGCGATTCTCCCACCTCAGACTCCCGTGTAGCTGGGACTACAGGCGCGCGCCATCACCCCCGGCTAATTTTTGTATTTTTAGTAGAGACAGGGTTTCACCATGTTGGCCAGGCTGGTCTTGGACTCCTGACCTCAGGTGATCCACTTGCCTTGGCCTCCCAGAATGCTGGGATTACTGGCATGAGCCACCATGCCCGACCTACATCCCTCAATTTCTAAGGGTAGGGTGGGGATTAAAATAAGTTAATATATATGGAGCTCAGCCCAGTACCTGGCACACAGTATGTGCTCAGTCAACGTTATTGCTATTAACAATATGAGTTTTTATTTACCCCTGGAGCCAGGCTGTCTGGGCTCTAGCCCTGGCTCTACTGGTTGTGTGATCTTGAGCAAGCTCTCCAACTAGGGCTGTTGTGAGGACTAAGACTTGGAGGCCAGCCAGAGTGGCTCACGTCTGTAATCCCAACACTTTGGGAGACTGAGGTGGGCAGATCATTTGAGCCCAGGAGTTTGAGACCAGCTTGGGCAGCATGGCGAAACCCTGTCTCTACAAAAAATTAGCCAGGTGTAGCGGCGCACACCTGTAGTCCCAGCTACTTGGGAGGCTGAGGTGGGAGAATCACCTGAGCCCAGGAAGTTGAGGCTGCAGTGAGCTGTGATCCTGCCACTGCACTCCAGCCAGGGTGACAGAGACCCTGTCTCAAACAAACAAATAACAACACAAACGAAAAACCCACAATGAACTTGGAAGGTATTTAAATCAGTGCCTGCTGCAGCTCAAGCTTGGCCATGTTTGCTCTCAGTATCATTGCCATCCTCCCTCTTGCCCTGGAAGCACAGCCCACTGCCCAGAAGGCAGGACTTACAAGGGGGATCAGTTTCAACCACCCAGTGGAGGGGAGAGTAATGCCACTTAAAGAGCCCTGGCCTGTCCTTCTGGGACTGTGGCTCAAACTGCCCTGGCTCTGGCCCTTGACCTCCCTCATCTGGATCAGTTCAAAAGCCTCTAGTGTCCACCTTCCCATCAGCCTCCATGAAAAGGCTGCACCAGCTTCAGTGTGCAGTGCCCTGTTCAAAATTCACACATCAGCAGATGTTCCAGTGTGGCCTTCAGGGCTGCCCATGATCTGACTTTGCCAGACTCTCCAACCTTGTCTGCCCTCTCGGGGATGCAGGTGGGAAATTCATGGCATGGTCCTCGTGCTTCCAGCCCTTTGCATATGCTGGTCCCTCTGCATGGCTTCTGCTCTCATTGTCTGACCTCAGCTCAAGGGTTTTCTCCTCTAGGAAGCCTCTCTGGACTCCCTAAGCAGTCCTTACTCTGCAATTTTTTTTTTTTTTTTTGCCACGGTCTCACTCTGTTGCCCATATTGGAGTACAGTCGCATGATCCTAACTCACTGCAGCGTTGAACTCCTGGCCTGGCCTCAAGTGAATTTCCCACCTCAACCTCCTTCCAAATAGCTAAGAGTACAGGCACTTACCACCACATCTGGCTAATTAATTGTAATTTTTTTTTTTTTTTTGTAGAGACAAGGTCTTGCTATGCTGCTCAGGCTGGCTTGAACTCCTGGTTTGAAGGGATCCTTCTGCCTCAGCCTCCCAAAGCACTAGGATTATAGACATGAGATACTGCACCTGGCCCCTTCCTCTGCACTTTTATAGCCCAGGGCTACCCCATCAGAATGATCCATGTACTCTTCTGTCTCTCCCACTGGCCCATGAGCCCTTGGGGGCACAAACAGCTGTTTCCCTGCTGTGTTCCTGGTGCCTAGGCAGAGTGCCAGCACAGTAGATGTGCACCGGTCTTGGTGGGATCTTTCACGGGGCTGGTGAGGTCAGGCTGCTCTTCCACACGTGCTCACAGGCCTCCTTTAATCCTGCCACTCTCGCCCTGCCCCAAGAGCCCCCAGTGGCTCCCTTTCAAGTGGAAGGTCAAATCCTAACTCTGGGCCTTCATGCTGCTGTTCACTGGCCCTGGGACATTGTTTCTGTTCCTCTTCTTCTAGCTAGCTAATACTCAAGCTAACCTCCTCAAGGAAGACTCTCTGCCCCTCAGACCAAGCCAATCTCCATGTTACATGGTCTCCTACCAACTTCTCTTCCTCCTTTAGAATTATCACAGCTGTAGATAAATAACTGTATAATTCACAATAACTAAAGGTATGTCCACATCCTGGAAACTGTGATATGGGAACTCATTTGGAAAAAGAGTCTTTGCAGGTATGATTAAGTTAGGGAGCTTGAGAAGAGATTCTCCTGGGTTATCTGGGTGAGTCCTCCATCCAATGACATCCTTATAAAAGACACTCACACAAAGAGGAGGAAGCCATGTGAATACAGAGGCAGAGACTGGAGTGATGCGGCCGCAAGCCAAGGAACTCCTGGAGCCACCGGGAGCTGGAAGAGGCCAAGAAGGATCCTCTCCTAGAGCCTCTAGGGGAAGCACAGCCCTGCCAACACCCTGACTGTGGACTCTGGCCAGGCATAACTGTGAGAAAATAAATGTCTGTTGTTTCAGGCCTCCCAGTCTGTGATACTGTATTAGGGCAGCCCAGGAAACAAACCCAGAGTCACATATATTCACTCACTGAATCCCCACCCAAACCTATGCAGTTATTATGATTAAAAGATTAATCTTACAGATAAGGAAACTAAAGGTTCACTTACTTGCCTAAGGTCACCATGGGTACCTGACACAGTGGAATTTAATCCCAGCAGCCCAGCCCCGCAGTGGTGGTGGTGACCACACTCTACTCTGCAAGAGCAGCAGGAACTGAAGTTTCTTTCCAGCATCTTTGCAAGTGGCCATCCCATCACAGGTGTTGGGTGCTCACAGCTTCCCAGAGAGGAGCCCCTCTGATGAGAATGTTTGTCTTTATAGGGAGCTGAAACCTGCCTCCCTACCACTTCCAGGGCTCAGGGCACTTCCTCCCTACCACTTGTGCGCTCAGGGCACACGGGGCAGGGAGAGCAGTTTTGGCTTCGGAAGACTCGTGGCTTCCATGCTGCTTGCTGTGAGTGAGCCCCTGGGCCCCAACCTCTCGTCCCTAATAGGGAGATCTTGGTGGTACCTGACCCCCTGCCTCATGGGTCGTCCTGAGGGTTATGTAGTGACCACGTGGTGGCTGTGGGGGTGAATTCCTTGTGAAGCTAAGTACAGACCCTTCCAAGGCCTGGGAGAGCCGGAGCTCTGGGTTCATGTGGCCATGTGTTTGGAAATACTTTCCAAAAGCAAGATATTTTAGCTGTAACTGGCTAAGCTGGCTGCCAGGGTTTCCAAGACAGGGTTCCACAGACTGAAGAGCTTTAACAACAGAAACTTATTTTTCACAGTTCAGGAGGCTTCAAGTCTGAGACCAAGGTGTTGGTTTCCTCCAAGTCCCCTCTCCTTGGCTTGCAGATGGCCATCTTCTCACTGTGTCTCCACAGGGGCTTCCTTCTGTGTCTTAATCTCTTCTTATAAGGACACCAGGCATATTGCATTAGGTCCCACCCTAAAGACCTCATTTAAGCTCAGTGACCTCTTTAAAGGTCCTATCTCCAAATACAGTCACATTCTGAGCTCCTGGGGGTTAGGGCTTCAGCACTCAAGTTCTGGAGGACACAATCCAACCCATAATACCCTCTGTCTCTTTCCCTATGCCGCCCTCATCATGCTTCCTCCCACTTCGGAGCTGCTGCGGAGGCCAAGGGCATTTTGGGGATGTAGCTGAAGGGGGATTGAGTTGGGGATGCCTTGGTTCGGGTTTAGTGGGGTGTGTTTATGTAGGTCTGAGCCAGTCTGTGTGGGTCGAGTTGTTGCTCCCTGAACAGGCTAATGGCTCCCAGGAGTGCCCTCCTTGCCATGGCACTGGCAGTGTGTGCTATGGTGCCTGGCACCAGGAGTCTATGGGCAGAGGAAGAGACATAAGGGTTGAAAATGTCATTCTTCCAATAGAAGAGGTCTGGATTTGCAGACCCTCAGAGTCACAAGGCAACTGGGGGTGTCGCATAGCCCAGGACTGCTCAGCAGGAGTCTCATAGGGCGTTTAGTAAAATACTGATTCCTAGACCCTGCTACTCTGAGGCTTCAATTCAGTGGGATGTGGAGGAGCCTGGGCATCTGCATTTCTCCTATGCCTCTCCAGGTGATGGGCACCAGCACTGAGGTTTAGGAGGTGTTAGTCGAGTCATGTTCTGGTTTGCAATTGTTCAGTTGCTTTTCATCATGAAAATTAATAAAATCCCAGTAAGAAGCCTGGAAGAAATAGAATTCTTCCAAGTGTTAGCATTCATTTATGAAAGAATGATAGACCTTTCTCCAAATTTGAAAACAATCTCAAAAAACTACATGAGATTACCAATAATGAGTTATGAGGCTGACAAAGTTTTCCAACCAACATTAAAATTTGTTCCCATCATTATAGGAGTACTCTGAATTATCTATTTTCTCCATAGGAAAAATATTATAAAATCATTGGCTTCCAAAGAGGTAATCAAAAATGACGAAGAAGCAAAAAATGTAAAAAAAGAAGATATTATAAAGGTGGATGTCAAGTATCCAATTAATACAATTTTATATTAGTTTTATAATGTTTTCACAATGTTTTTGATATTTGTCAACTTAAAATATTTTAAAATTTGTTGTGATTTGTTATTATTCTAAATAAGTTTTCATTTTTGTACCAAGTCTTGTACTGGGGTTTTTAAATTCTTCTTCCTAAGGGGGACTGTAGAGGCTCCAGGTTTTACAAAACCTGGATCTACTAACCAATAGTTGTCTGTTCAAAAGTCATTCTTCTTCTTTTCCTCACTAATGGAACCCTGACTTTGTTTCAGGCAGCAATGTACCTTCAATTAAAAAAAAACATCCTTGGCCGGGCGTGGTGGCTCACACCTGTAATTCCAGCATTTTGGGAGGCCAAGGTGGGTGGATCACCTGAGGTCTGCAGTTTGAGACCAGCTTGGCCAACATGGCAAAACTCCGTCTCTACTAAAAATACAAAAATTAGCTGGGTGTGGTGGTGTGGGCCTGTAATCCCAGCTACTTGAGAGGCTGAGGCAGGAGAATCGCTTGAACCCGGGAGGCGGAGGTTGCAATGAGCCAAGATCACGCCATTGCACTCCAAACTGGGCAACAGAGCAAGACACCATCTTAAAAAATAATAATAATCATCCCAGCCTCCTCTGAAGCCAGGGCTGGCCATGAGACACCATCCCAGCCAATGAGATAAAACAGAGCTCTCTGGGGAGAGTTTTCAGGAAAGCGGTGAAGTGGAGCTGACCTAGTGTGGGTATGCCTTTTGTTCTTCCCCTTCTTGACTGGAATAGTGATGAGATGTCTGGGAAGAGGCAGCCAACTTGCCACGTAGAAGACATTTTGAAAAAGAAAATTACATCCTGAGGGTGAAGGAGTGAGAGAGGATAAAGTGAGGAACAGCTTGCCTTTGGATTTCTTGTTAAGAGAGAATAAAAATCTGTTTAAGCCGCTGTCTAGTTGTGATCCCGATTACTCACAGCCAGACATAACCCTTAACCTACACACATGTATCGAAGTACCACCAGCTGGGCTTTTTAAACAACAGAAATGCACTGTCTCACTTCAGTGAGACTGTAAGCTAGAAGTCTGAAATCAGGTGTCAGCTGGTCCACGCTCCCTATGAAGCCCTGGGGAAGGATCTGTCCCAGGCCGCTCTCATGGCTTCCGGGGGTTTGCTCCCATCTTTAGCATTTCCTTGGCTAGCTGATGCCTCGACCTGATCTCTACCTTCATGTTCACACGGCATGCTCCCGTTGCTTGTGTCTCTGTATCCAATTTCCCCCTTTTATAAGGATAGAAGGCAGACTGGATTAGGGATCCAACCTACTCCATTGTGACCTCATCTTAGCTAATTACATCTACAACGACCCTATTTCCAAGTAAGGTCATATTCTGAGGTCCTGGGAGTGAGCACTTCAACATACGAGTTTTTTTTTTTTTGAGGGGGTGGGTGGGGGGAACACAATTCATCCCATGATACCTGGGCATTGTCCCTGATTGTCCCTCCCTCCCTCCTGTCCACGTCCAAGCCATGAGCATGTCCTGCCAATTCTGCACCTAGATTGCTCTGATGCGCTGATAGTTCACTGTATCAGCGTGGAGGAGGCCCCCACACTGCCTCCTTGTCCCCACTCTTGACTACTTCAGCCCATGCCCCAAGGGCAGCCAGGGCATCTGCTAAAGATAGTCTCACATCTGCTCACAGATATCCTAGTTCCTCCTGACCCCCTGAACCTTAGAGGTCTGCACTTCCTCCTCTTCTGAAGTTAGGCATGGCCATGTGACCTGCTCTGGCCAATGAAACGTGAGCAGAAGTGACGAGAGTCCCTTCGGGGCGGAAGCCTTCAAAGCCAGCATAATTGTCACCTTTCATTCACATTGCTGCACCATGTGGGTGCTCGGCTGGCAGACAGCCCCAGCAGCTTGGGCTCCCAACCACTCTGATGAACAGAGCCCCATTGACCGAGGCAGGATGTATGATGTGAGCAAGACACACCAGGGAGATTTGGGTTTGGTTGTTACTGTGGCTAACATAGCTTATCCTGACTGATGCACTTTAAAAAATATCAGTCTGACAGTGGTCCATGGGACCACCTTCCAGGTGAGACAGTCTCCAAACTCTCGCCAGCCTGCAAGACCTTGCAAGTGCTGCCCCTCTGTGCCCCCGCCCCCCATCTTCCACACACTCCCTCTCACCATTCTGTGGCCCAGATACTTTTATCAGATTCTCAAACGTGTCCCGTTCACAGCAGTCAGGGTGTTCCCCCATGCTGCTCCCTTTGGTGGGTGCTCCTCCCTGCCTTCTCCTTGCTAGAAAGTAAGCTCTGGTGGGCAGCCGCTTCCTCTCTGCTGTTCACTGTGGTGTCCCCACATCTTAGTGACTACCTGGCACACAGCAAGTGCTCAATAAATATTTGTCTAATGACACTGAATGAATGAGTGTTTGCCCAGCTGAGTCCTGCCCCTCCCAAGTCTCAGCTCGACAGCACATCTTTCATTTGGCTATGACCTGCTGATGTGGCTTTGCTGGGGGCAGCCTGGGCTGGTGGGGGGGAGGCTCCCTAGGCTGGCATCCGCCCAGCTCTGCCGCTTGCTGGCTCTGCCGCCGTTAGCGTGCGCTTTAACCTCTGACCTTCAGACCTCTCATCCGTACAGAAGGGGACATGGATCTCCGGGGTCGCTGCGTCTTCCTGACCACTGACGGCCAGGACGGCCCCAGCCCCGCTTTACCTGCAAGCCCCACTCCAGGCTCGAGCCCCCGAGGGCAGGGATAGCTTCCCGGGTCCCGAGGCTTGACCAGAGCCTGAAAGCTCCTGCCGGGGGTTGCTCCGACTCAGCGAGGCGCCAAGGTGCCCGGCGCGGCTGGGGGCGCTCAGCGTCGGGACCCCAGCCCTGCCCCGGCCGCCCGCTGGCCCAGTGCGCACGCTCCGGCAGCTCAGCTCCCCCTCCCACGGCGGCAGGAGAGCTCCCGGCATCTGCCCGGGGCGGGGGCGGGGGCGGGGCGGGGCGGGCGCCGCGCCCTCCTGCCTGACTGGCAGGAAGACAGACCAATCGGAGGGGCTCCCCGGGGGGAGGGGCGGGGCCGTGCCTGAGCCGGGCGCCGGCGACCGAGGGAGCTGCAGCCACCCGCGTGCGGCACGCGCCGGCCGCCTGCCCCGATCGCGGCCACCAGTGCCGCGGCCTCTCGACTCCCGCCCCGCCGAGCCGCGCGCGCGACTGCCATCCTCCTCAATTGCTTTTTACGATTTTTTTTGTGCATGCATTCATTTTCTGTTCCGTTTTGTCCTTTTTAAGGCGGTGGCGGCGGCGACAGCGGCGTAAGCTCGCAGCGGGGAGGGGGCGGCCGGAGGATGCGGCGCGGGGCTGCGCTCGCTACGTCCGCTGCTGCTGCCCGGCTCGGGCCTGAGCGCCGAGCAGGTGGGTACAGGTGCGCCGGGGGGCGGGAGGCGAGCGCTGGTCAGAGGGAACCCGCGGACCCGGCGACCGAGGGGCGGACCCGGCGGCAAGGGACGCGGCGACCGGTGCCGCCCCGCCCCATCGTCCATCTCCCCCTCCTCCGGCCATCGCGCCCCCTCTGGGTCCCCCTTCCACTCTCGCATCCCACCTCAGTGGTCCCCCACCCTTCCATACCCATCCCCCACTCCTCTTCAGACCCCCTTGCAAAATCTCCCAGCCGCTGCGTCGCTTCCTCCAACTCCCCCTCCCGGTCCCGCCCCCAGCCCCCAGCTCTCCTTCACGCCACCCCTATTTCCACTCTTCTCCGGATTCCGCCCTCAGGCCAAGGAGCGGGAGGGGGACCCACCCGGTGCCTGCCGGAGTGGCGCGGGGGGTGTGGCCGGCCGGTCCCCTCCGTGTCTTCCGCAGGGTAGTCACAGTCCCCCAGATCCCCGCCCGGGTGGCAAAGAAGATGGAGCTGGGGGCCGCGCCCCGGCGGCGCGGGGCCCGAAGGCGAGGCCGCCCAGCCCGCACCCCACCCCACGCACGGCACACGCCGCCGCGGCCCCTGCCACGCACACCCTCGCGCTGCTCCGCCCACGTGGGCGCCGGGGAGGAGGCTCGAGAGATGGGAAGAAAGGCTGGCACCCACCCTCCTGCCGGGCCGGCGCGCCCTGGGCGCACTGGCCTCCGGAGATGGCGCGCAAGGATTGACTCTCGTGGTGCCAGACACCTTGCCGGGCGCCCTGCGTCGGGGCCAGCGGCCTCGCTGGCCTGCGTCAGTGCGCTGCGGCCTCGCCTCCCAGCCCCTCGGTCCTTCGCTCCATCCCCCCTGCTGTGGGCTCCTGAGCATCCGGCCTGGGCAGCCCAGATAGAGGCCGCTTACGAGGCTGGCGCTTCTTTTCGCCTTAGAAGCATCCCGCTCCCACACACCCCAGCTCGCCGGTCTCCTGAAGGCTGGGCCAGCCTCGGCTCTCCGCCAGCCTCTGCCCGGCTCTCTGAGCTCCAGCGATACTGTATCTAACCGCCAGCCCTCCTCCGCCGCCCGCCCCATCTGCGCACACTCGCAGGCACACTGTCCTTGGCCTTTGCCAGTGCTATGCTCTCTCCGCGAACGCCCTAACTTCAGCTGGCCAGCTCCTTGTAGTCAGGGAGATCCCCTTGCCCCTCCTGAGCTTTCCTGGAACGTGGCGCTGTCCCAGGATGCTGTTACCATCTGATGGCCTCTGCCTTCCAGAGCAGAAGAGGAGGTGGGGAGGAGGGCAGGGGCAGCCTCAGCCCCTCTCCCAGGGCTCCACCCACAGTGACTGTTGGGCATAGCAGGGCCATCCCCCCTAAGTCAGAGCAACCCGCTGGTGTGGAGGGCGAGGCCATGGGAGGAGCTGGCCCTTCCTGTAGCACCCTGGGCTGGTGGGTGGTGGCTCCACTAGCTGGGATGGGCAAGGAGGAGGGACACATTCGGGGATAGAGTGGGGGAATTAGAATCCTTTCCTAGCAGGGCATTTCCACCCTCCTGGAGACCTGCGGCTCTGCAGAGACTGATGTTGTAGCGCACAGTGGAGGCTTGTGGCTTGTTGCAAGATTTTTGTTGCTGTTGAGGTGTGTACCGGTCTGTAATGCTGAACATCTCTGCTCTGGAGTCTGGGGTAATTCTTATCTGTAGTCTTTTTGCAGTAAGCAGCTCCCAAAGGCTCACAGTGTGGACCCAATGCATGAGATGACTGGCGTTTTCCTCCTTCACAAACCACCCATGACTCCCACCGCCCCCATGACCTCACCAGTTCCTCACATCCTGGCTTCCCCAGCCCATCTCTCCCCTCTCCCTGCCACGATGTCTCAGCCACGCCTGCTGCCTCTGTGTTGCGTAGACATGTCTTCACACTTGGGTTTTTCCCCCACATGCTTTTTTTTTTTCCCCTGTCTAAAACAATGCTCCCCTCCCTTGAGTATGTGGAGAACGATTCATGATTAAGCCCAGCTCTTAGGTTCCATCAGTGTGATTTTCCCAGACTCTGCCGGAAAGATTGTGTGCTTCTCTCATTTGTGTTCTCAGAACTTTTTATACACATACAGTGTGATATTTGTTTGTGTAGTTTTTCCTTAAGCAGATCTTGCCCACTAGAGACTGGGGACACGGGACACAGTGAGGTGGCCTGAGAGATGGTCCCACTTTGGTGGGGGCTCTGTTTTCCTGGGGAGGTGACCACACAGACACTGCCCGTGCTGTCAGAGAGTCATGTGCAGGGAGAGAGGGGGACAGGCGGCCTGGCCAGGAAGGCTGCACGAGGAAGTGGCAGGACCGTGGCCCCACTCTCTTGGTGTGTAAGGGTGGATTGGGCTGTGGGACAAGTGGCAGAGGGAACAATTTCTAATGCGTAAGCCAGCAGCAATTGCCACTGCAGGCTATGGCTATCTGTTTAACTCCTCGAGGGTGGGACCTTGCGTCTCTTCAGGCTCTGAGCCAGACTGCCAGGGTTCCCATTCAGGCCCTGCCTCACTTAGCTGTGACTGGGCAAGCGCCTCCCTGCTGGGCTTTCTAACTAAACTGGGGCTTCCCTTGGGGAGTCTGAGGATGACTGCAGTGTGTCCCAGTTCTGCTGGGTCACTCCTCTCCCCATAGTGGCGATGGGATCAACCTGCAGGGCTTCTGAAGTTGGACTCGCCTGTACTTTATCCCTTATCATTGTGTGATCTTGAGTAAGAAGATTAACCTCTCTGAGCCTCCATTTCCTGTATAAAAGGGGGCAGTGGCATCTCTTTGGCTAGGTTGGTGTGGGGATCAGAGGTGTGGTCTCTGAGCAAAGGTAGCAGCTTTATGAGGGGTGATGATGGTGAAGAAGCTATGAGAATATTTATTCATTTAGCCTTGTCACAGAGCAAACTCCCACACCCACATTTGGGGTCCTTCTTTAGCTAACGATGAAACTAATGATCAGAGCAGTGGCCACCATTGTGGTGGGCTGAGAGGTATGAGGGACCAGGCTAGGTCAGTGGAACTGTGTTGAGGACCAGCTCCCACCCTACTGACAGTGTGACGTTGGGCAAGTCGCTTAGCCCCTGTACTCACTTCTTTTGTCTGGATAAGGGGAATGAGGGCCACATAAGGAAATATCAGCACTTAACCTCCCGCTTCTGCCTCGGCTTATCTCATCTTTGCTGCACGGCACCACACAGGGTGAGGTCTACGTGAACACCGCAGAGGGAGCCAAGTCTCAGGACACTGGGGGACTCAGAAGTGGGGCTCCCTGACTCCGGGCCTCAGATGTTGCCCCACGGAGCACACTGAGCCTTGTAATGGAAAATGACCTTCCAACATGGATGGCATGAGAATAAATCAGAAAGCCTTCTTGGTGCTTTTTTTTTTTTTTTTTTTTTTTTTTGACAGAGTTTCTTTCTTGTTGCCCAGGCTGGAGTGCAATGGCACAATTTTGGCTCACTGCAACATCTGCCTCCTGGGTTCAAGTGATTCTCCTGCCTCAGCCTCCCAAGTAGCTGGGATTACAGGCACCTGCCACCATGCCTGGCTAATTTTTTTGTATTTTTAGTAGAGACAGGGTTTCACCATGTTAACCAGGCTGGTCTCAAACTCCTGACCTCACCTCAGGTGATTTGCCCGCCTCGGCCTCCCAACATGCTGGGATTACAGGCGTGAGCCACCGCACCTGGCCCCTTCTTGGTGCTTTTAACAGAAGCACGTCACCGTCATGTCCGTAGTGGCCATTGGTGTTGCTGTAAGTGGAGGCTCAGACAGTGACCCCAGGGCTGGCCACTGGTGGGACCACAGCATCCTGACTCTAGCCCTGGATGCCTTCAGAAAGTGTTTTCTTTGCTCATTCTTTTCTGAGGCCAGGTGGACCCGTGCAGGGGGCTATGGATCAGCAGGGAGGGGCAGGGACAGGGAAGGAGCTCTGGGGGCCTCATGCTGTGAAGGGCTGGGTTAGGAACCCCTCCCGTAGGAGGTGGGACGCAGGAGCGCTTGCAGGGAGTGGCCACAGAGGTCACTATTAGATGCAAAAATAATCACGGTTTTTGCCATTACTTTTGCACCAACCTCATACTGGAAAGTAGAGGAGAAAGGGCCCGTGGTGAAAGCACCTAGAGGCAGCTCAGAGTGTGGGAGGGGCAGCTCCCCAGTGGGGCCGGGGGCGTCCCTCCTGCCTTTGATGTTAGTATTGGTTTTCAGAACTGCAACCTGAAGTCTTATGCCTTTCATAAGTCTGTAGAGGTGAATTGACAGAAAGGCTGTTTTTCTTCATTATAACAGTTAACATGTGTGAATGGCACTTAGCAAGTGCCAGGATCTATGCCAGGGGCTTTTGTAAATAAAGTTTTATTAGAACACAGCCACGCCCATTTGTGTATGTATGGTCTGTGGCTGCATTTGTGCCAGACTGGCAGAACTGAGCAGCTGGGGGAGACATCTGGGAAGCCAAAGACATTTACTCCCTGGCCTTTTCCAGGAGGAGTTTGCCTCCCGCTGGTCTGTGCTGTCCCTGGTCTGACTGAACCCATTGAGTCCCAGAGGGAGGCGCGCACCTGCATTTCTATTTTATAGATGCGCATAGAGGGGCTCTGAAGCTCGCCAGGGATTATAAAGCGAGTATGTTCCAGAGCAGGGATTTGAAGCCAAGAAGCCCATGTTCTTTTGTGGGGGCGGGGACAGGAGCAGGGAGATTTATATTTTTATTAGCTTCTAATTTAATTTTACCATGTTAAGAGAATGTGTGTGATATCTATTTTCAAAAATTTGTTGACAATTCCTTGATGGCCTAGCACCTGATCATTTTTTAAAATATTTTTTCATCATGGTTAATGTACTAAATATATTAAAATATTTAATCATGGTTAATATATTAACCATTTCTAAGCGTGCAATTCAGTGGCATGAAGTACATCCACACTGTTGAGCAACGAGCGCTACCGTCCACCTCTAGAACTCTCTATCATCCTCACCTGCAGCCCACATTCTTCACTGATGCCATGTGCTGTCTTGTGGGAGTCTTGTGGAATAAAACAAATGTTAGTGGCATCACAATTTAGCAGAGAAGGCTTTGACATCAGACTTATGTTTGAGCACCGGCTCTGCCATTTACCGGCTAATCTTGTCCCATTGTCTGCAGCCCCCTGAACCCTCTGCAACTCAGGTTCCTCATTTGGGAAATGGGGATCACCCCAGTCTGGTCCCTGCACATCTCTCGGTTGTGAGGATGAGACTAAAGAACAGAGGTGAAAGGCCTAGTCTAGCATCACGCCGTGGACAGCAGCTGCAGTGGCGGGTCCCTTTGTTGGGCACCACCGCCCACTTGTGTTAGGTCAGCCTGTTCCCCTCTGTGTGGTCTGAGGTGGCCCCTTTATCCTTTCCAGGGCCTGCAAGCATCCTCAGGACCCACTGCACATCCTAAAACTCCCAACTGGCCTGGGAGGACCTGGGTACAGGCTGCCTGCTCTCCTGTCTCCCACCGTGGCTTAGACTGGCTGAAGGGCCACTTTAAGGAATGAAAGGGGTTCTGTGTGCACCAGCCAGGGACTGCCAGCGGGTGCTCATTGTGGCAGAAATACCCTTATGCCTGCCAGGTCAGAGGGAGGCGCTGGCTCGGTGTGCTGGCCTCTGAGCTTCTCCCTTGGCTGCATTTTGAGTCAGGAGCCTGGACTGACCCCGGGTCCCTCCACAGCACTGGAGGGGGTGGGACACATCACTACAGGGTTTCCTTCCGTGAGGACTCTGAGGAGTTGACAGTGGAGGCAAGGAGTGAGCTGGTAAGTAGCTTTCCACTATCTTTTACCCTTGGAGCTTCTGTCTCCTGTCTTCTCTCACCCTATCCTGTTGCATCTGGTGGCTGGTCGCCCCTCTCTGCTTGTTCTGACATGGGACTGTATTGAATGAGATCATAACCTGTGTCTTCCACTGAAGCAATTCTTTTTCCCCTTCTTTTTCTTAAAAAAATTGAGGTGAAATTCATTTACTGTAAACCGTTTTCAATGATACAATTCGGTGGCATTTACTGCATTCACGATGTTGTGCAACTGTCACCTCAATCTAGCTGCAAAACATTTTCCTCACTCCGGAACAAACCCTGTGCCCATGGGCATCATTCCTCACCTCCCCTCTCCCAGCCCCGGCATCCATCCATCTGCCCTCTGTCTCCTTGGATTTGCCTGTTCTGGATATTTCATAGATGTAGAACCAGATCGTATGTGGCTGGCTTCTTCCACTTAGCCTGATATTTTCAAGGTTCACCCATGTTGTAGCAAGTGTCATTGCTTCCTTCTTCTTTATGGCTGAGTAGTATTCTATGGTGTGTATATAACACAATGGTCTATTCATCTGTGGATGGACATTGGGGTTGTTCTCACCTTTGTGGCTGGTGTTGGAAGCAGTGCTCAGGGTGTTAACATTTTCTTCCCAGGGCTTTGGCTGCCCAGGTCCTATTCTGCAGGCTCTTCCACCCTCTCCTCCCCTGCTCACTAATGCATCAATTCAGCCTCTCATGATCAGCACCGTGCTGGGGGCTCCCAGCCTTGACTTGTCCTTGAAACCTGCAGAATGGTTGTTGGCTCCTCATTTTCCAAGCAAGAGCGTGGGAGCACCCCGAGGCAGGAGGGACGATGCTGGGGCCAGCCGAGTGCCCCGGAGAGGCAGCTGGCACAGCGCAGGGAGCCCTGGCCGCCTTTCTTTCGGTTGCAGAAACATGCTGGATTCTTGCTGCTCAGAGCGCTTGTGTGAGCTGCTTGCTGCCTGGAATGTTCATCCCTACCCTGGCCCAGACTGGCTTCTTTTCATCCCTCATGTCTCTATTAGTCAGGGTTCTCTAGAGAGACAGAACTAATCGGATATATGTGTATATGAAAGGGAGTTTATTAAGGAGAATTGACTTACCGATCACAAGGTAAAGTCTCACGATGGGCTGTCTGCAAGTTGAGGAGCAAAGAAACCAGTGGCGGATCAGTCTGAATCCCAAAACCTCAAAAGTACAGAATCCAACAGCACAGCCTTCAGCCTGTGGCCAAAGGCCTGAGAGCCCCTGGCAAACCACTGGTGTAGGTCCAAGAGTCCAAAAGCTGAAGAACTTGCAGTCTGATGTCCGAGGGCAGGAAGCATCCAGCATGGGAGAAAGATGGGGCCAGAAGACTCAGCAAGTCTGCTCTTCCATCTTCTCCTGCCTGCTTTATTCTAGCCACGCTGGCAGCTGATTAGATGGTGCCCACCCACACTGAGGGTGGGTCTGCCTCTCCCAGTCCACTGACTCAATTGTTAATCTCTTTTGGGAACACCCTCACAGACACACCCAGGAACAATACTTTGCATCCTTCACCAATCAAGTTGACACTCGATATTAACCATCACAATGTCTCAGCCTTAATTTCTCCTCCTTGGGGAGGTCTTTGACTGTCTCAGATAGTGGCTGTGCCCCTGGTTCCCATCAGTACCCTGTTTGCTTTTGAGAATCATCATGATCTGAAATGATTTTATTCTCATTTCCCCTCCCCAGAAGCTAGAATCAAGCACTATGAGGGCAGGAACCCTGCCTGTGGGGTTTCTCCTCCTCTGTCAGCCTTGGGCATTGGCACAGAGCAGGTGTGCAATAAGTAATCACTGCTATTGACTTAATTTCCGAACTCCACCCTGCTAGCTCTGTGATCGAGTGCTCGTTCCTTCATCTTTCTGAGCTTCACTTCCTTCTTTTGTGAAATAAAGAGAATGTCCCTATCTCTTGGGGTTGGTTTTGGATGTAGACCAAAACCAAAACAGGCTCAGTGGCGTCTGCGTGCAGTGGGTGTTTGTCAGCTGGCGCTGCTGCTGGTGTTACTTGTGGAAGTCATGGTCATTGTGATTGTGAATGAGTTTCCTAATGCCAGGTGACTCATACACTTGTCCTGAGGCCACCAGGGGACCTCCTGGAGCTGAGCTGTCCCATTCTAGTAGCCACTCGCCGGTAGGGGCTATTGAGCACTGCAATGTGGCTCCTGTGGACTGAGATGGACTGTGAGTGAAAAATACACCCTGGCCAGGCGCGGTGGCTCACGCCTGTAATCCCAGCACTTTGGGAGGCTGAGGAGGGTGGATCACCTGAGGTCAGGAGTTCAAGACCAGCCTGGCCAACATGGTGAAACCCCATCTCTACTGAAAATACAAAAATTAGCTGGGCATGGTGGCACACGCCTGTAATCCCAACTACTCGGGAGGCTGAGGCAGGAGAATAGCTCAAACCCGGGAGTCGGAGGTTGTAATGAGCCAAGATTGGGCCATTGCACTCCAGCCTGGGTGACAAGAGCGAAACTCCATCTCAAAATAAATAAATAAATAAATAAATAAATAAATAAATAAATAAATAAATAAAATGCACTCCTGGGCTTGAAGACGTATGAAAAAAACGGAATGTAAAATATCTTAGTAATAATTTTCACATGAATTTTACTTCAAAATAATGCTATTTTGTATATATTGGGCTAAATGAAATGTATTATTAATTTCATCTTCTTTTTACCTTTTAAAATGTGGCTAGTGAAACTGTGAAATTACACGTGGCGTGCATGTTGTATTCCACTGGGCCTTGCTGCTGTAGCTGTAAGCTCCAGAGGGCAGCAGGGTCCAGGCTCAGGTCTATGGGGCTTACCCTCCAGCTCTGCCTTCTATGAGGTCTGTGACCTCAGGCAAGTTAATGAAATGGTTTTTGTGCTTCAGTTTCCTCCTCCGTAAACAAGAAGCTCAGCCTGATGACAAACAATGACAATGCACCTTTGAGGGCCACCTTGTGCACTGCGAGGATCTGGGGCCCCATGAGGACAAGGGGTGGCAAGGTCTTTGCCCACAGCAGCTTATGTTCTGGGGGAGGGGAGACCCATAGCCTCCACAGGTGAAATACAGAGGCTGACGCAGCCACTAAGGCCCGTGATGAGTTCTCTGAGGGCCTCAGGAGGTACATGCAGGGGACAGTCACACTGGCGGTGGGAGCTGTGTCTCTGGCTGTGAGCCCTCAGGAAGGCCTGGTGAGGAGCGCAGGGGTAGAGCTGTCTGGAGTCTGGAGCCTGACACACACTGGACTCTCACTCACTGGCATCCAAGCCCATGACTTTGGCGTGGCCCAAGAGTGTCGGGCCACTCTATTGCCTCTTGGCCACTCAGTGGCTCTAGCCTGTGTAAGTCTTTTGCAATATTAATTGCACCAGGATTGAAGAGTTTCCAACCTCACGTTCATTTTCTGCACTCCCTGCATCCCCCAGTGTGGGCAAAGCTGCTGTTTGTCCCCATCCTGGAACTGCCCCACACCAGCTCTGATTGCCGAGGGCAGTTGATTCTCAGGATGTGGTGCAGGCCGCCTGTGCTCTTGTTTGATGCAACCCCTCTGCTCTGGACCCCATCTCCACTGCTTTCTGTCAGACCCAGGAGGGGACTATGGGCTGAGTTCCCAACCCAGCCAGGAGCCCCGAGGGAGACATGTCACATCACCCTGGGAGCTCTGGTGTCCTGGGGTATCACCCCATCCCTGTCAGTGGGTGTGTGTGCTTGTTCCACGTGGAGAGATGCCTGGGGGCAACTTTGTCCTGAGGTTTGCAGGGGTCAGCTAACGCTGTCATCCTCATTTTCCTTGTGCACACCTGCCCTCAGGTGCCTGGCATTGTGCCGCCTGCTGGGGTTGGGGGTGGGAGGCGGGGTGTGCTCACAAATCAGCAGGAAGAGCCCCAGGTGATTATCGGGGACGGCAGCAGACCTTCCTCCCCAGGCCTCTCCTTGGACTGCCACCACCTCATTGCTGGGGAGTGAGTGACTTATCTGAGCTTGCACAGGTGGAAATGGCAGTGGCGGGTTCAGCCTACCTCTGGCTGCTCCTAAGGGTGCTGTTCACTTATGGAAAGAGTGTAGGATGAGCAAGTCTAGAGAGGAAAAGTGCAATATGGGGACTTTGTTAATACAATTGCATTTATTGGGGGTTTTTGTTGAATAAGTAGATTTTAGCTGCTCTTGCAACAAAACATGTGTAACTATGTTAGATAGAGATATGTTAATCTGCTTCACTATAGTAACCATCTTATGATCTATATGCAGCCTGTAACATCAAGTTGTAAATTTAGCCTGGCATTGCAGCCCCCCATGGCCTGCTCCCAATTCAGCTGCCATCATTTCCCCCATGAACCATAGCCTTCTCCTGAGAACTGCTCCTTGGGTGCCACTTCTCCATCCTTCTTGGGCCCCAGGAGTAGGGAGACACCTGCTGACTTCCTCTACAAAGGAGGATTGAGTGAATGAAGTCATTGGGGCTAGATTCAGACAGGCCCAGGGGCAGGGGAATGGACTAATGGGGCTTCCTTCTCTCCTCTGATTTTGCCAGTGTGGCATGGCCCACGCTGCCTCCCTCTCCTGCCACGCCTGCAGCAGAGCCTGTGTCTAGCTACACAGTCCCCCGGCTGCTCTCGACTGAGCCAAGCCTTTGCACATGCTGTTCCCTTTGATAGATCTGCCTGTTCGCCTCCCCCACCCCATCCACTTGTGCTTAAGATCCATCATGCGCCTTCCTTCAGAGAACTCCATCCCCAGGCTGGGCCAGGTAGGGCCAGGCATAACCCCAGGGCCCTCACTGCCCTACGCCACCCTCTGCCCTAGCCACTGTGTATTGCAGCTGCCAGTGACTTGTCTGACTCCTCCACTAGACAGAGGGCTCTATGAGGGTAGGAATGCTTTCTGATTCACACTGGGACTCCCAGAGCCTGGCCAGGGCAAGGTGCACAGTAGGTGGTTAATAGATTTTTGGCTTTTGGTCTCAGATTCCCATAATGTCAGTGTTGGGAGGGACCTTAGCAGGAGCACGGTATGTTCTCGCCATTGCTTGCATCAGGTCCACTCTGCGCTTAAAAAAACATCACTCTGTTCTCTGCAGAAGCCACCTCTAGTGACACTCAATTGTCTGAGCCTCAGATACTATAATGCTTGGGGTGGGAATACCCCTGACTGTTGTATCAGTCCAGAGATGAGATTTGCGAAGGTTCTGTAAAACTCAAAGTTTCCCTTTCCCTCTTCAGACTGGGATTTCGCTACCTTACGGTGCAGCCTGCTTTTAGTTTAAGGCAGCAGAAAAATGTTAGAATGCTGTTCTTCAGAAACAAACTGCATTCCTGTGGTCCCAGAAGGTCACATTTCTTATTCCATTAGCCTGGTTTTTCTCTTTCTCCCAAGCCATACCCTCCGAATGCACTTTGGAAGACAAACCTTCTTTCTGGATGTTGGCAGGACTGCTTTGTTGGACCAGGGCGCTGGGTGAGTGAGCTCATTATGCCCGGCAGTAATTGGATTTCTGCAGCAAGTCTTGGAGCCTTTCAGGCTCAGGGCTTGACGAGGTTCTTTTTGCAAACCAGATATCTTATTTTGAAAAAGGGCCTGGATGATCCCACATTGTGCCTAATCTATTTAAACCACTGGGCAGATGGGTGCTTTCCTGACATGATCTATCTCTCCCAGGAAGTACCATAGGCACCCAGGATGAACCAAGTCTGTGAGAGCCTGTGCATTGCAGAGCCCCGGATTTTTCTATAGGGACAAATGCAAGACACTTCAGACTGAAGACACAAACAAGTCTTATTGCTGGATAGGATATTAGAAATTGGGGTGCTCTAGCCAGAAGATGGGGGAGGGATGCAGGTGCCCCAAACCTCAGGTGCCCCAGATTAATAAGTTGCTAATTTGGAATTTCACGATTCATTTGCTCCTGGGTTGTAGCTTCCCTTCATCATTGTGAGTGAGCAGAGGGCTTTGGGGGTATGCTAAGAGGTCAAGTGGCAAGGAGGTTTGGGGTGTATTAAGTCACTCTTAGGTAGGGATGTGGGCTGAACATTTTGGGGTGGTGTCTTATCTGTTTATTGTTGGAAGTGGAGAAAGGACCTCTCCTTATCAGAACCTCCTGAGCAGGTGCCTGTGAGAACAATGCCACAGCACTTGAAAACGCCATCATTGCGGATTCTGTTCTGAATCCTGACCATCCCTCCCCACCTTAGTCTGAAGCACTGAGCTGTCTCCACACTTCCAGTCACCACATGTCACAAAGGGGATCTCGAAAATACAGTGGCCCCATTCTGCCTCCTTGTAAGAAGGTCAAGCTGTAGACTTCCAATCTTCCAACCCAGGAAGCTGGTAGTGGACATTTTTGTAGATGGTGTTCAGAGACTCTTGGATAAATAATTGATTGGCTCCCATTTACTGGAACCAAAAAGAAAAAAAAATGACAGATTTGAAAATTAGCCATTTAAGAAACTTAACATTGTCAGAAAGGTAATTCTGCTATCTACATTTAAAAGAAATATCTCTTTGAAGTCCTTGCTCCTGACTTGCATGGCAAACACGGTGTCTGATTCATTTAGTGCAAAAGAAGGCAGTAATGGAAGAATAATGGAGCAAAAATGACGTGAGGCATATTGAAAACAAAATAAAATGGAAGACATAAGTCCAACTATATCAATACTATTAAAGATGAATAGGTTAAATAAGCCAGTCAAAAGGTAGATGTTGTCAGGGATAAAATATATGATCCAAGTATATGCTATCTTGGTCCTTTCAGGCTGCTATAACAAAACACCTTAGACTGGATAGCTTATAAATAATGGAAATTTATTTCTCACAGTTCTAGAGGCTGGGAAGTCCAAGATCAAGGTACCGGCAGATTCAGTGTCTGGTGAGGGCCTGCCTCCCCATTGACAGCAGTCTTCTTGCTGTGTTTTCACATGGTGGAAGGGGTGAGCTAGCTCCCTAGGGTTTCTTTTACAAAGGCACTAATCTCATTTATGAGGGCTCGCCCTCGTGACCTAATCACTTGCCAAACGCCTCACCTCCTAATGCTATCATACTGGTGACTAGAAACATATGAATTCTGGGGGTACATAAACATTCAGATCATAGCATTATCTATAGGAGACACACTTTAGATTCAAGGATACAAACAGATTGAAAGTGAAAGGATGAGAAAAAATATATCATGTAAATAGCAACCATAAGAAAGCTAAGGGGCTGTACTGATATTAGACAAAATGAGTTTAAAACAAAAAAAGCTACTAGAGATAAAAAGCAACATTTTATAATGACAAGAAGTTCAATACATCAGAAATATATAACAATTATAAACATATTTGCACCTAACAACAGAGCACCAAAATATATGAAGCAAAAACTGACAGAAGTGGGCTGGGCATGGTGGCTCATGCCTGAAATCCTAGCATTTTGGGAGGCTGAGGTGGGCACATTGCTTGAGCCCAGGAGTTTGAGACCAGCCTGGATAACATGATGAAACTCTGTCTCTACAAAAAAAATACAAAATTAGCCAGGCATGGTGTTGTGTGTCTGTAGTCCCAGCTACTTAGGAGGCTGAGGTGAGAGGATCACCTGAGCCTGGGGAGGTTGAGGCTGCAGTGAGCCGTGATTGCACCACTGCACTCCAGCTTGGGTGACAGAGTGAGAGACTGTCTCAAACAAACAAACAAACAAACAAAAAACCTGACAGAAATGAAGGGAGAAATAGATAATTCAACAACAATAGTTGAATATGTCAACACCCACTTTCAATAACAGAACAACTCTACAGGAGGTCAACAAGGAAGCAGGGAACTTGAACAACACTGCACACCAATTAGACCTAGTGGAAACCTATAGAACACTAGACCAAGGACATCAGAATAAATATTCTTCTCTAGTGCCCATGAATCATTTTCCAGGATAGACCATATGCTAGGCCCTAATACAACCTCAATAAAATTAAAAGGAGAGAAAACAAGCAAACAAAAAAGCAAAGCACGTTCTGTGACTACAATGCAATGAAGTTAGAAGTCAGTAGCATCAAGCCATGCCTGGCCTGTAGCTGATGTTCAGTTCTTGCCAGCCAGACACCAGAGGCCCCCACTTTTCCCTTCCTGTCTCATCCTCCATCACTCCTGCTTGCCCCTTCACTTCCCTTTGCAAACTGACTACTTGACTACTTCCCTGACTCTAACCACCTCCTTTTCCAACTTCCATGCTTTTGCTCACCATCCCACTTTCCTGGAATGCCCATTCCTTGGACTTCCCCACCCTGCTGTGCCTCCTCAGTCTGCATCCTGCCCATCCGCCTGACCTGCCCCTGGCAAGCTCCAGGGAAGCCTCGTCGGCTGTTCCTCCATTCCCCTCACTTCAGCTGGGAGCTTTCCCTGCTTGGGAGTTGTGTAATTCTCACCACAACTTGTTCGTTCTCCTTCCTGTAGCCCCTAGCCAGACACTGTGTTGAGTGGCTGGCTGTGTCCACTTTCATCTCCATTACTGAATGGAGTGCCCCTCTTCTCCCTCTTATTGTCCAGCACAATTGGAAATGACCTCCACACTGAGGTAATTAAAAAAAATGTCCAGTCTGAACTAGTGTCATATTTAATTGTAGTCTATAAATATTTTCTCAATGTAGTTTTAATAGTTTAGATAGAAAACTTGGCTGTGGGCTGTTAAAGTTATTGTCTAGAACACCTGCCTTAATGAGCCTTAATCAGGAGGGTTTGTAGTGAACAGATCTGAGACGTGGTTCTCAAAATGAGGTCCCGGGCCAGCAACAGTCTCACCTGGGAGCAGCTCAGAACCACAGGTCCTCTGGCCCCACCCTGATCTCCTGGATCAGGGACTCTGCAGCTGGGGTCTGGCTTTTGTTTTTTTGAGACGGAGTCTCCCTCTGTTGCTCAGGCTGGAGTGCAGTGGCATGATCTCAGCTCACTGCAAGCTCCGCCTCCCAGGTTCACGCCATTCTCCTGCCTCAGCCTCCAGAGTAGCTGGGACTACAGGCGTCTGCCACCACGCCCGGCTAATTTTTTGTATTTTTTAGTAGAGACGGGGTTTCACTGTGTTAGCCAGGATGGTCTCGATCTCCTGACCTCATGATCCGCCCACCTCGGCCTCCCAAAGTGCTGGGATTACAGGCGTGAGCCACTGCGCCCAGCCCCTGGGGTCTGGCTTTTAATGAGCCCTCGGAGCAATTCCAATACACTCTCCAGTTTAAGAACCAGGGCAGACAGGGCTGGTTCCCACTTGTATTAGTCAGGGTTCTCGAGAGGGACAGAACTGATAGGATAGATGTATATATGAAAGGAAGTTTATTGGGATAATTGACTCACAAGATCACAAGGTGAAGCCCCACATTAGGCCATCTGCAAGCTGAGGAGAAAGGAAGCCAGTTCGAGTCCCAAAACCTCAAAAGTAAGGAAGCCGACAGTGCAGCCTTCAGTCAGTGGCCCAAGGCCTGAGAGCCCTGGCAAACCACTGGTGGAAGTCCAAGAGTCCAAACGCTGAAGAACTTGGAGTCCGATGTTCGAGGGGAGGAAGCATCCAGCACGGGAGAAAGATGGAGGCCAGAAGGCTCAGCAAGTCTGCTCTTTCCAAATTCTGCCTTCTTAATTCTAGCTGTGCTGGCAGCTGATGAGATGGTGCCCACCCACACCGAGGGCAGGTCTGCCTCTCCCAGTCCACTGACTGAAATGTGAATCTCCTTTGGCAAGATCCTCACAGACACACTCAGGAACAATACTTTGTATCCTTCGGTCCAATCAAGTTGACACTCAATATTAACCATCACTCCACTTATCCTGTAGTTGTGCATTCTCTCTGTTTGGCTGTTTCTAAAATAGTTGACAATTGGTTGCTTCCCTTCGATAGGCACAATCACCCCTGCTCTCTTGCTGAATCTACAGGTGAGCACAGGGGACCCTTGTTTCCTAGAGTGCAGACAGCAGCTCTTCCCGTCCATATAGCATACTTCCCACACTGGCGCTCAGGGTGGAGGGTGTGCTTGGCTTCTAGTATTTTCTTGAGGAAGAGGGAAGGCACCCTGGCTCTTATACTGCACTTGCCTTGCCCTCTCTCCCTCCTTGTGATGCTGAGTGTGGGCTGTATTGTCATTTCTAGGAAAGGAGGGAAGGCGGCAGAGTCTGAAAACCAGCAGTGGGCTGGAAGTAGGGAGGTGTGTGTTCAAGGCATGCCCCCTTCCTGGCTGTGGTGCCTGGGAGCGGTTCTTCCTTCCCTAGGGCATTTGTGGAGTGTCTGCTATGTGCTGGGCACCTGGTTTCTGCCTATTGAGAAGGGATGATACTCACAGAACAGTGTGATACACTCACCTCTCTTTGGGTTTGTTTTCCCATCTGCAAAATGAAGTCTTTTCAAAAATAAAATTTTTGCATAGCTAAACCACCCTGCTCCAGTATACAAAACAGAGAAGTGATGGTTTATTCTCACATTTATCTTATGACTTTAAACTGACAACATTTACTAGTTATAAGGTCAGTCAGTGAGGACAGTGAGGTTGCTCTGATGAATTCAACTTTCAAAACGAAAAGTATAGGGTGACAGTTGCAATCTGAACAGCTGTGGCATCTTGAGTATTAATGGACTTTGTTGTGGTTGTGAAAATATTCTGTTGTGACGATTTGCATACCGCATTTGTGATTCCGTTTTTGGGAGTGACTTGTCTTGCATTCTCAGAGTGCATTTCACTGGAGATGACAGGAGAGGCTGTCCCCCAAGCCCTGCACAAAGCTGAGTGTTCACCTGGCAGCCCAGGTCCCTGCAGGGGGGTCTACCAGGGTTAATATTGGGTTTGCAGCCCATTTGAGTTGGTATGATGTTTTCACAGTTTAAAATTATTACACCTAGAAAAAAGAAGTCAAGCATCTGTTGCTCCAGACCTGTGACTCCTGGCCCTCCCAAACATCTTCAAGGAGCACCAGGACTCCATGGAAAGTGGTTTGAAAACCAAGTCCCAGCACCCCGAGTACTGAAGTTTCTGTTCCATTTTACTTTCATTTTTAAATTTATTTATTTATTTATTGAGAAAGAGTCTTGCTCTGTCACCCAGGCTGGAGTGCAATGGCATGATCTTGGCTCACTGTAACCTCTGCCTCCCAGGTTCAAGCGACTCTCCTGCCTCAGCCTCCCAAGTAGTTGGGATAACAGGCACCCGCCACCAAGCCCGGCTAGTTTTTGTATTTTTAGTACAGACGGAGTTTCACCATGTTGGCCAGGCTGGTCTCAAACTCCTGACCTCAGGTGATGCACCTGCCTCAGCCTTCCAAAGTACTGGGATTACAGGCGTGAGCCACCGCACCTGGCCCTGTTCCATTTTAGACATCAGCCAGCACCCCTTCACAGGGCACCTGTATCTGTGTATCTAGATATCTGTGGTATTGTTATCTGCCTGTATCATGTTTAGCTCTTTGTTCTGTCTCAACCTTCAAGAGTCCTTGTATTACTAAGATGGGACCTGGGAACCTGGAGTCTCCAGGACCATCACTGGCTGAGCTGAGCTGAGCGGGAGGAAGGGCTGCCATGGGAGCTGGCACTGGCCTGACCTCCAAGTCTCTGTGAGCAGACCTTGAGGGACCTGTGCCTTCCTAGGCATCTCCAGGTCATATGTGCTCCCTTCTTCTTCAGGATGGCTGTGGAGTTATAGGAAGTGTTTGGGAAAAGGAGCAGTTGTATCTAGAAAGGGTGATATGTTTCTGAAACTCACACCGCGCTGTCACTCCAGCCAGCTCCCCGCTGGCCCAGGATAAAGCGCAGACTCCTTGTCATCACACATGTGGCCTTATCTCCTGATGCTCCTGCTGTTACCTACTGTCTTAGACTCTTTGGCTGCTGTAGCAGAAATACCATAGACAGAGGGGCTGAAACAACAGAAGCTTATTTCTCACCGTTCTGGAGGCTGGAAGTCTGAGATCATGGTGCCAGACAACTTGGTTCATGGTGAGGCCCCTCTTCCTGGTTTGCAGGCGGCTGCCTTCTTACTGTGCCCTCGCATGGTGGAGAGAGAAAGGAAATAAGCTCTCTTGTGTCCCCCTCCATTTTTTCTTTTCTTTTCTTTCTTTCTTTCTTTTTTTTTTCTTTCTGAGACAGGGTCTTACTCTGTTACCCAGGCTGGAGTGCAGTGGTGCAATCACTGCTCGTTGCAGCTTTGAGCTCCCTGGCTCAAGTGATCCTCCCACCTCAGCCTCCCAAGTAGCTGGGACTACAAATGTGCACCACCACACCTGACTAATTTTTTTATTTTTTGTAGAGACGAGGTCTCATTATGTTGCCCAAGCTGGTCTTGAACTGAGCTCAAGCAATCCACCTTCCCCGGCCTCCCAAAGAGCTGGGATTACAGGTGTGAGCCACCGAGCCTGGTTTCCTGTCCCTTCTTATAAGGTCACTAATCTCATCATGAGGGCTTCACCCTGATGACCTAATTACCCACCATAGGGTTTCAATGTATCAATTTGGGGGGACATAAACATTCACTCCATAACACTGTCCCTTACCTTATGGAATCATCTGCTTTCCCTGAACTTGCCCAGACCCCTCCTCCTCCTGTCTGCACAGGCTCATCTCCTTGGGCATCACCCATCCTCCCAAGGCCAGGGCGGGTCCCTCCCTGTACATCTGTCTGTCACAGCCATGGTCACAGTGTGTGACTGATGCCTTTCACAGTCTTCTTCCCCGCTGGCTAGAGCTCTGTGAGAGAAGGGGCTGTGTGAGATTCATGTTTGAGGTTCAGCACAGGGTCTGGCATGGAACAGGCACTAGGATGCTGTTGAATGAATGAATGAATGAATGGAGCTTGCGTTGCTGCTGCTCTCCCTCTCTGATGCCAATTGACTTTTCTTTGACCCATGCTCCTCCATCTGCATATCCTGATTTCACCCCTGCCATAGCCCACTTTGGATGTCCCTTCCTTCACCACGCTGGCACCCATAGGCCCTGGTCTCCCAGTTATCACCTGGGCTTGTTACAGTGTCTCCTTTGCTTGGCCAGGAGCTCCTCAAGGGATGGGGGAGCCACTGAGACATTGAGGGACTCTGCAAATGTCTGCACCTGAGAAGGACTTCCTTCTGTACTGAGCTGGTGGTAACCTGATAGTGACCTGGTAGTAACCTGGCAGTAAGCTCATCTTGGTTTATGTACTCCAGGCCTGTAATTAGTGTTACTCTTCGAGCCCCTGGTCTCTTCCTGTCTCAGCATGACCCTCCCCTCCACCCTTTCTGGAAATGCTTTCTTGAGAGGAAGCCTAAGAAATGTGAACTGCGTCCACCAGCACATCTCACAAAGCCTTGTGCACACAGGAGGTGTTTGGTAGGTGTCTGTCAAGGAGCGCCCTGTTCAGCATCTAGACATATCAAGCCCACACGGGGTGGTGAGTATAGAAAAGATGTAGAAACCACAAAAAGAAGTTGCCCTTTGCTTGGAAGTCACTGACTACCCCTTCTTGTTCTTGGTGGTGTGGTTACTTGCTAGTCTCTTGACTCATTTCAGCAGAGGTGAAACAGAAAAGACCTGATGGCTGGGGCCTTTTCTGGGACTTCTTAAGGGGCCTTTGCACGTTAATAAAGGGGAGATTCCAAAATGATGCAATGAGTTGGCCAAGAGCCAGCAAGTAGCAGTTGAAAAAGAAAAAGTTTTTATACTAAGCTTGGGACTTGAGCAGCTAGACTCCTCCCTGCTCAATGTGCCATGGCCCTCTGAGAACAAAGCATGTTGACAGAAAATTAAATGTCACTGAATTAGCTGCAACATCCACTTGCTACAACCTCCACCCCCACTTGCTAATTGAGTCATGTTGGTCAAAGTACTTCACCCCTTCCTGCTGGTCCATTAAAATGGGGGTACTAAGAATACCCTTGTCACAGGGCTGCAGAATACTAGGTAATTTGGACAGTTTGAAACAGTTCCTGCTACACAGTGAGAGCTGTATAAATGGTGACTGTTATTACTTGGTGCATGTTTGTTGAATTGTAGTAAATTATCTGATGGGAGAGGGGTGTCTGTGTTGTTATGGTGCTTAATTCTTCTTGTAGCACAGGTATCGGTCCCCATTGCCTATCCTCACCTCCAAGTTTCTCTCCTGTTCAGCACCTGATAAGATTTTATAGTGAAAATCTCAATAAGAAAGAAGACTTCACGTGCACAGAATGTTCTAAAGGAAGCTTCATTATGTTCTCTTGAATGTTGATAAACAACTCTCATTTCTATTTGATGAGAATATTTTGTGGGTTCTGAATGTTATGAGTAGCAATTTTATCAGAAATTATTTCTGTTTGTGGGTATGTTTGGTGGGGAATTGAAGTAGGTGGTTTTCTGATATTGGAAGCATTTCATGAACTGGGATATTTCAAAACTGCTGTTTTATGAAAGTGTTGGGACTAATTCAGTGGCACTTAATTTTCTGTCAATTTGCTTTGTTCTAAGAGGGTCATGGCTTGTTGTGCAGGAAGGAGCCTGCTGTTTATCCCTGAAAATGTTCTTGCATGTCTTCTAAGAGGATGTCAGGCATGCTGCTGGTCCTAGGGATAGAAAACAAAACAGACACAGTTCTTTGGGCAGCTGGGAACTGGTCTTAGATTCAGAGAGACCTGGGTTCAAGTCCTGACTCTGTCATTTACAAGCTATGGATTTTAAGAAAGTGACTTCACCTCTTCGAGCCTCAGTTTCCTTATCTGTCATATGGGGATAATATTGCTACCTGTTTTACAAGGAGGCTTTTAGGATGGATTGAGATGAGGTGTACCCAGCACACTACCTGGCATAGAATAGTCTCTTTTGAGTGGCAGCTCTTGGTTTAGCTGTTGCTTTTGGTCTGGGGGCAGGAGTGATACCCCAAGAGACCCATGCAGCCTGACTCAGGGCCACTTCCCTTCCCTTGTTCTCTGCCTGGTGCAATGAGCAGGGTCACCTTTTGCAGAGGAGGTAGGTTTGTGTCAGGGCAATGGGCTTGGTTTCCTGTGGGTTTGTGGCTTTGCAGGGTTGTGCCTTGGCGGTGCCTGTAGGGGGTGTCAGGAAGGTAGAGGAATGAGGTGGTGGTGGATGGGGCAGGGTCTCCCTGTGTGGGGCTCAGCCTTCCTGTCCTGTTCCATCCAGTCTGCCTCTTGGCTGTTGCATTTACTGAGTACTCACCTGAACAGGTGCTTTAGGTTCCTCTCTAAGCCTCTCAACCACCATGCAAGAAGGTAGGAGGAAACCAAGGCCCCACGAGGTTAAGCAGTCATTTAGGGGTTAGAGTTAGTGAATCTGGGGCTTTGAGATGAGAATCTCACCCTCTCTCCAGCGACATAAGGGCTGCCCAGGTGGTTTCAGCAAAGGTGGCATGGGAGACCTAGGTGTGCCTGTGGGTCCTTCTAAGACCATTTCATGAAAAAGAGCAACAAAGGTTTGAAAAGCACATTCTAGTCTTTCCCCAACCACTCTCTGGACATATAGCCCAGTTTTATTTTTTCCTGGGAATATGCTATACCAGCTTTGTAACCTGATCTTTTTGGATGTGGCAATCCATTCTGAAGACATTCCAGAGAAACAATTCATAAATGAATGACCGAGTGTGCTCTCCAAGCCAGGCACTGTGCCGGGGCAGGGAGACAGCTGGTGAACAATCCCATGTGAAGAGGGAGGGACCTTAATCAAGTACGAGGTGCTCTGAGGTTGGGAGATCGGGGAGGTTTGTGTGGGGATGAGGTCAGTGGAAGCCTCTCTGGGGACATGACCTACAGAATATGGTAGGGTATATTAGTCTGTCCTCACATTGCTAATAAAGACATACCTGTGACGGGAATTTATAAAGAAAAGAGGTTTAATTGACTCACAGTTTTGCATGGCTGGGGAAGCCTTAAAAAACTTACAATCATGGCATTAGGGGAAGCAAACACGTCCTTCTTCACCTGGCGGTATCAAGGAGATGCAGTTTCGCAATATCCCGGTTCATGAAATGCTTCCAATATCATCAGAAAACCACCTACTTCAATTCCCCACCAAACACACCCACAGACACAAATAATTTCTGATAAAATTGCTACTCGTAACATATTCAGAACCCACGTAAAATTCTGATCAAATAGAGCTTACTCACTATCATGAGAATAGTATGGGGTAAACTGCCCCCATGATTCAATTACCTCCCGAGAAGTCCCTCCCACCACACATGGGGATTATGGGAACTACAATTCAAGAGGAGATTTGGGTGGGGACACAGCCAAACCATATCCTAGGGTAACAAAGGAAAAGCTGCTTACCTGAAAGGTAGCCATGTCTCTCAATTCAAAAATGAGATACAAAACATTAAAGGGTCATTTTTTCATACCCATGGGTGACAAAGCTAATTATATCAAAGCCTTGGGCTTCTGTTTCCTTCTTTCCTATCCCTCCCCTCCAGGGAGGAGGGGCGGGGACAGGAAGCTTGAAGTGGGCGTGGCCAAGGAGGCGGGGTTAGGGGCTGGACAGGAAGTGCAAAGGGAGGAGTCATGTTTGACTTTAAAAGCCTGCAGCCGAAAGTGAAGCCGGATGCACTTGGAGGTGGAAGCGTGAGGTTGAGCGGTTAGGGTTAATCTCACCTCTCCTGTGCAAAATTAACTTTGAGTTGAGGCATCTTGGCTGGGGCTGGGGAAGAGGAGTTGTGGGCAGAGGGACAGCCTGCAGCGTGTGCAGAGGCTCAGAGACAGTGCAGAGGCAGGGGCCACCCAGGTCACTGTGAAGATGGTGGCTCTGATGTGGGTAGTGGCATTGGGGGTGGAGTGGAGGAGGTTGCACTGATGTTTGGGGGATGCAGCCATTATTAGTATGGCTATGATCTGCCTCAGTCTGTGGGAGGGGCTGCTCTGCTTCAGACCCTGCAGTGGGTGCCTTAATTTGTTTAATCCACACAACAGCCTCAGGACAGAGAAGTGAGGTGTGGTGATGCAGGTCACACAGCAGAAGGGCTGGATCTGGGATTTGACTCTAGGTCCAACTGACAGGGAAGCCCAGGCTCTTTCTCTTACACCCTTCCCAGGAGGCCCAAATTTTCAGAGGCAGAAGCCGTGGCAAATATGGAGGGCTTGTTGGAGTAGGTGATGATGTGGCTTATAAACCTTTACTAGGCTAAGTTTGAGGCCCAGAGTAATTCGAGCTCAGGACTGGGAGTAAAGGGGCTGGGTTCAAATCCTGTCTTTCTATGTACGTTTGGATTAGCCACACCCTCCCTGGACTCCACATCCCATCTGTGCAATGGGGAGGTCGGATCAGATGGCCTTTCTTAAAGTCCTCTCCAACTGTGGAGCTCACTTCTTCTCTCCATCAATATTTGCTAAGTGTTTTTTCCCTTTGGGAAGATTGACGTTTGTCTACCAACACCCTCCTACCCGAAGCTCCCTTTTGGTTTCAGGATGCCAGTGGGTGTCTAGGCATGGTCACATGGTCACTGCTCATGACAACAAGGTTTGTACCTTTCCCACCATTTAAAAAAAATTTTTTTTGAGACAGGGTCTTACTCTGTCACCCAGGCTGGAGTGCAGTGGCACAAATCATGGCTCACTGCAGCCTCAACCTCCCCGATGCAAGCGATCCTCCCACCTCAGCCTCCCCAGTAGCTGAGACTACAGGCACATGCCACCATGCCTGGCTAATTTTTGTATTTTTTGTAGAGGCAGGGTTTCGCCATGTTGCCCAGGCTGGTTTCTAACTTCTGGGCTCAAGTGATCCGCCTGCCTCGGCCCCCAAAAAGTGCTAGGATTACAGGTGTGAGCCATGGCGCCCAGCTTTTCCCACCACTTTGATATAGGCTCCAATTTCTTGCTGGCCACACAGGCTGGCAAATCCTGGGTCCTTTTGCATGTTCAGTGGAACCTTGGGTGAGTCATTCTACCACTGCAAGCCTCAGTTTCCCCATTTGTAAACATGGAGTTATCTCCCAGCCCTTAATTCCCTGACCCCATTGCCCCATTCTGAGTGTGTCCGGGTGATGTGGTACAGTGCTGCGTCCTGTTTCTGCAGAACAACAGTCCTGTGGTAGGAGTACTGAGGAGCTTGGTAAATAGATTAAAATGTACAATACAGCTGAACTTCGGAAATCCTTCCTTGGTCCCGTTCAGCTAGGCTGGAGGTCCTGTCTGGTTTTGCCTCCTAAAATGTTTGTATTCACGGTTCACCTCAGGGATCTTCATACCCCACCAGACCAGGACACAGCCTAAACACTGTCTCTGCCTTCAGGGGCCCCGTGGAACCTGCTGCCAGGCAGTCCTCCATGTTGACTCTGGAGCAGCTGGTCTGAAACGTATGAGGGGGTGATCTGTCCTTTTCCACCCAGGTGTAACCCTCTCCGTGGCTCCCCACTGTGCTCAAAGTCAAACTCAAGCCTGTTAGAGATTTGTAGTCCCTTCTTCTCACTAGATCTCTGACTACTCCAGGGGGGCATTACACCGTGTTCATCTCTGTATCTTTAATGCCTGGGAAGTATCTGGCACTTAGTAGGTTTTTCAGTAAACAATAATGATGCTGACTACCATTGTGTTTATAATGAGCAACGGACCTCATCTGCTGTAAAGATTCTCAATTTACAGCCCTGTGGACAGTGGTAGCACCGTTATCTCTGCTAGATGGAACCCCAGGAAACTGGTTCAGAGAGGACAAGGGCCTTGATGGGTCAAGATGATTGTTGAGTAAATTTACATTTAGCCATTTAATCTCTTTAAAGAGAGTTCCAAGGCATCTGCTACTTTAATTGGAAAAAAATGTCTGAGTTTTGAATCCTGTCTTTTCCAGGTGCCGAGAGAGCCACGGATTGGCAGGCATGCCCCAGGCACGGGCAGGGTGCTGGCGTTCTAAGGCGGCATCCGTCTGCCTGGGTGGAGCTGGGTAGGTGGGAAATCCTGCCTGGTGCCAGCCATGCTGGAGTGAGTCCTCAGCTGAAAGCAGGCTACCATTTTTATCTCCTGTGCAGAGAAGATCAGTGATGAGTCATGAGCGAGATGCTTGGGGACTCCTTATCCCTCAGTGTCTGCTGACTTCTCGTCAGTATTGCTGCTAGGAACTTTGAAAATTGTCTACAAAATTCATGAAAGTGTTGCAAAAAGAAAAAATGGCATTCACCTGTACTCCCAGCACTGAACTGCTGTGTTGCTGTTCTTTCAGGCTTTGTCCAGAGGCAGCGTGAATGTAGAGACCGTTGGTAGAGATGAAACATTTTACTTTTTATTGCGGAATGAAGGGACCCCATTTGGAGCTCACTTACTTGTGTCCCGGTTCTATCACATGGGAGCTCTGTGACTTTGGGGAGGTTCCTCAACCTTTCTGAGCCTTCAGGGCCTCAGCGGGCCCAGAGAGTGTCACTTGCCTGCGTGTCAGTGCTGTGTTGCTGCCCCCTGATGTTGGTCAGTTTGGCAGGTGAGGGGAGTTTGGGGGGACTTGTGGGAAGGGGAGGTGGGGGCTTAGATGAGGAAGGGCCTTGTCCAGGCTAAGGAGTTTGGTTTTTACCTGCAGGGCAGTGGGGAAACCAAGGATAGCCTGTGGATATGTTTTACTGTTTTTTGTTTCTCAGAAAAGCAGTGGCCATCACCAAGATCAAGAGACATGGGTCAGAACTCCACAGGGTTGAGGGTGGCCACAGTCCAGGGGCAGATGGGGCCGCATGGGTGGGCAGAGGGTGAGGAAGGGGCCAGGGTGCAAAACAGTTGGGACGACAGAAGGAACCAGTCCTTGACATGATGGGGTCACCTGGGAGCTGGGTGTCGTGGTGTAGTTTGGGGTGCTGAGGTATGAGCGGGGAGGGGGTGGGGCTTTACACTCCCAGGAGCCCTTTCAGGAGAGCCTGGGGTAATGGAGCGTGTTTTAGCTGCTCCAAGGGGTTTCGGGGAAGACTTAAGGCTCTAGAGATGGGGAAACTGAGGGCTGCAGCAGTGTTGCGACCTCTCCACAGGACCCAGCAGGTTGAGAGCTGCGAGCCCAGGCCTGTTCTTCTGCACCCTGGTTCGCTCTGGTGCATGTGGCCAGCTCCCAAGGACAAGAGGGAACCATCGGGCCTGAGGGCATGTGACCTCTGATTTCTTAAACACGGAGCTGAAGACCAGGTCTGGCATCAGCCAAGGATTCACGGTCCTTTCTCGCTGTGCCTGGACCCTCCCAGCAGCCCTCCCTTATCATATGTCACACCTGACTCTTGCCCTGGTGATGGCGATTATTCCTGATTGTCATTAAATTTTACTTTTCCACTTACTTTTGGAGTTTGTGGTTCACAATACCTCTGACAGAGACCTGGCTGCATCCTGTTTACAACTGCTCTTTCTTATTAATAAGTGTTCTGAAGCCTGGATCCAAGGCCTCACATCATCATTTTGCTATATAGGGTATTATTGCAACAATTGGTGATGTTCGAATAGGAAATGAATCAGTGATAAAATTTCTGATTTTGATCATTATGTTGTGATTTTATGTATGTATGTATGTACGTATGTATGTTTGTATTTTGAGATGGAGTCTTGCTCTGTGTTGCCACCTTGGCTCACTGCAACCTCCACCTTGCAGGTTCAAGCGATTCTCCTGTCTCAGCCTCCCAAGTAGCTGGGATCACAATTCCTGGCTAATTTTTTTTTTCATATTTTTAGTAGAGATGGGGTTTCACCACGTTCACCAGGCTGGTCTCAAACTCTTGGCCTCGAGCGATCTGCCCGCCTTGGCCTCCCGAAGTGCTGGGATTACAGGCGTGAGCCACCATGCCCAGCTGGTGTTATGATTTTATAAACGTCCTTTTCTTCAGAGATAAAAGTCACAACATTTAGGGTGAGATGTCATGGTGTCTGCAGCTTACTGTCAAATGGCCTACAAGGATAGAAATACACACATCTATCTTTATAGATAGAAAAATGGGATAAGAAAAAATTAAACAGTTGGTGAATCAAGATGAAGGTGTAAAGGGATTCATTGTTTGCTGTCTTTGGAACTTTTCTGTAGGTTTTGGAATTTTGTAATAAGACATTTTTAAAAAGGTGTTCCTAGTGGCCAGGCTGTATCCATCTGTCAGTCCTGTGGTCTTGGTCACCTGAGGCAGAGTGGAATGCTTGCTCCATAGTTCATATTTGGCATCCTCTTGGGGAGCAGTTTTGACATAAAGCCAGAGGCTTTTGATGAAGTTTGTTCCTCTCCCCATAGAGAAATGATTATATTTTTAGAATCTTTGCTTTCAGACCAATTTTCCTTCAAATTTTCATTTCTTTCCTTCCCTTACATTTTTATTAGAGTTTGATTGCCTTGTAAGATCACTGAAGTAGTGTTTGTAGTTGTAACTATTCAATTAGAGAAAAGACTAAGGACATTAACAGACCTTCTTTCTCTCCATCCCTCCAGATTCTACCCCCTGTATGGTAACCAGTGGGAGGTGAAATCTCCTGAACTTTTTCCTGTGCTTGCAGGAACCCACACAGATAGTTGTGAACATCTTGTAGGGCTTGGTTTCTTCTTTTCATTGTTTATCCTTTGTTAGTCAGGTTAGCCTCCTGCTAACCTTGAAGTTTCAGCTGGGGCATCACCTCCTCAAGGAAGCCCCCAGGCTCTCAGCTCCAACCTCACCCCAGTGCAATCATCTGATTACCAGATTCGCCCTTTGACTGATCTTGGGTAGTGTGAGAGCAGCAGCTGTTCCTGTTTCACCCTCTGCACTCGATCTGGGAGCCAAGAGATGCACAGTCAGTGTTTGTGGTATGATCCCGGGGGCAGGGTGGGGCATCTTGGGCAAGGATGCCACATGAGCTGAGCTTGCAGGTGAGATAAGTTTTCTCAATCAAACATCCCTTCCAGTTTCTGGGAACAGAGTCCTAGGGCCCTGAGCACCTGGGGACAGAAGGTCACTTTGGGGACCTTGGTCACTGCCACTAGGGGCTCCCATCCCCTGGCTGATTCAGTCCCTGCACAATGTCCTGTGTGGGTGGGGCAGATGAGATGGCCGTGAGCTACCTAAAGTTGGGGCCAGGGCCGCGTCCTCTCTCCTCCCCAGGGGTCAGAACAGGCTGGGGTTCTCGGGGGTAACTGGAATAAACCCAGGCCAGAGCTGGAGCAGCATGGGATTTAGACATGGGCTGGCCTGGGTCTCTTGTCTTTCCAGTATTCCCAGTCCTTCCTCATTACAGGCACTGTTTTCTGCAGCTGGGATTTATTAATGTTATCTGCAGATCGTCTGGTGAGTGCCAGGGGACCAGGTCACTGCCAGCTGAAGGAAGTTGAAAGCTGAACAGGATGTAAAGCTGAGGGCTGGCTTCTCGGCCAGTGCTCGGGCAGCATGGAGGAAAGCATCCTTTGCCCTGAGCAGCTTTCCTCCCAAGTCAGACCAGAGAAATCTGTGCTGGCCTGATCACAGAATCCTAGACATTAGAAGCGTTGGACCAGTGTTTCAGAAGGATTTACCTTAAGAGAAAAGAGTGGGACTGAGAATTCCTGCCGTGGCCTGGTGTGGGATGTGTCCAGGGAACAACAATCAGGTATCACGTGGGGAGCTTGTGGGAAGATGGGAGGAATTCTGCTTTCTGTTAGTTGTTGCTCATTAATAAAAAATATCAGTAATGCTTGGCTGTTAAATGTCTGCATGGCTTTGCAAGAATATACACATCACCAGGTTTGAAACAGGCATTGTCCCCCCTTAATGGAGGCATAAACTGGGTGGTGAAGTAATTTTTGTGCAGTCAGGGATTGTTAACACATTCAGCCAACGAACGAGCCTCGATTCCATGCCAGGCAGGGAGTTGGCATTTGAGATGAGAGAAGCACAGTCCTACCTGCACGGTACTCCTGGGTTCAGTAGCTTTTGAGGGTGAACCGCCAACCTTCAAGACATGTGAAGACTCTGTCTTCCCACACCTATCACTGTTGTGCACTCATGCTCTTGGCATTCCCTACTAGACACATACTTGCGGGGGATCGAGATGGTTTACATCACAGTGGGCTCTGGATCCTTCCCTCTGTTTCTCATTTACCTTTCCACTATGCTGATGTTCTTTGATGGCTGGACACACATTGGCAATACCTGCTGGTGGTGATAGTGATAATGGTGGTGGTGATGGTGATGGTGGTGAGAGTGGTGGTAGTGGTGATGATGGTGGTGGTTGGTGATAATGGTGATGGTGGTGATGGTGGTAAGGAGGGTGGTAGTGGAGGTGAGGAGGGTGGTGGGGCTGGTGGTGGTGATGGTGGAGATGTTGATGGTGTTGATGTTAATGGAGGTGGTGATGACATTGATGAGGACAGTGGTAGGTGTGATGGTGATGGTGGTATGGTGGTGGTAATGGTGATGGTGGTGAGGATGGTGATGGTGGTGATGATGGTGATGGTGGTGGTAATGGTGATGGAGATGGTGATGGTGATGATGGTGGTGCTGGTGATGGAGATGATGATGTGGTGGTGATGATGGTGGTAGTGAGAAGGGTAATGGGGGTGGTGGTGATGGTCAGCATGGTGATGGTGGTGGGGGTGGTGATGGTGGTGATTATGGTGATGGCAGTGGTGGTAAGGGTGGCAATGGTGGTGGTGTCAGTGATGGTGGGTTATGGTGATGGGGATGCTGGTGGTGGTGGTGATGGTAAGAAAGGTGGTGGCGGTGATGGTGATGGTGGTCGTGGAGGTGATGGAGGTGATTGTGATGGTGGTCATGGTGATGGGGATGGTGGTGGTGGTGTGGTGGTTCTGGGATGGTGGTGATAGTGATGGAAGTGTGGTGGTGGTGGTGAGGGTGGGATGGTGATGGGGATGTGGTGGCGATTGTGGTGGCAAGGGTGGTGATGGGGATGGGGATGGTGGTGGTGATGGTGTTGAGGGTGACAGTGGAGGTGAGAAGGGTGGTGCGATTGGTGGTGGTAATGGTAGAGGTGATGATGGTGTTGATGTTAATGGTGGTGGTGATGACACTGTTGAGGACAATGGTGGGTGTAATGGTGGCAATGGTGGTGGTGGTGATGGTGATGGAGGTGGTGGTGGTGATAATGGTGGTGATGGTGGTGGTGATAGTGAGAAGGGTGCTGGGGGTGGTTGTGAGGGTGGTAATGGTGGTGGTGGTGATGGTGATGGAGGTGGTGGTGACTATAGTGATGGTGGTGGTGGTGGTGGTAAGGGTGCTGAGGGTGGTTGTGATGGTAGTGGTGGTGATGATGGTGATGGTGATGGTGGTTATGGTGATAGTCGTGGTGGTGGCGGTGGTGATAGAGGTAGTGGTGGTGGTGATGGTGGTGATAGAGGTAGTGGTGGTGGTGATGGTGGTGGTGGTGGTGAGAAGGGTAGGGGGAGTGGTGGTGATGGTGGAGAGCATTATGATGGTGTTGACAATGATGGTGGTAGTGATGGTGATGGAGGTGGTGAGAAGGGTGGTGGTGGTGGTGATGGAAGTGGTGGTGGTGGTGATGGTGATGATGTTGGTAATGATGGGGATGTGGCGGTGGTGGTGGAGTGGTAATGATGGTGGTGAGAGTGGTGGTGGTGGTGGTGGTGATGGGAATGTGGTGGTGGTGAGGGTGGTGGTGGTCATAGTGGTGGTGGTGGTGGTAGTGGTGGTGGTGGTGAAAGTGGTGGTGGTGGTGGTAGTGGTGGTGGTGGTGATAGTGGTGGTGGTGATGAGAGTGATGGTAGTGGTAGTATCGGTGGTGGTAGAAAAACTTAAAGATTACAGAGTGCATTGTAGGCACTCTTGTGAGCACTTTACCTATATTAATCTGATGTCTACTCATAACAACATGGGGTTGTTGTACCTATGAGGTAGGTACCACCACTAGCCCCATGTTCCAGGTGGGGCATCAGAGGCACAAGGCCACATGGTTAGTACATACTAGAGTTGGGATTCAAACCCTGGTAGACTGGCTTCAGGGCCTGCACTAAGCTGGGGTTACCCTAGGTGTGATTCTTAGATCAGCAGTTTCGTCATCTGAAAATAATTCACACACACACACACACACACACACACACACACACACAATTTCCTAGGGCTGGTGTAACAAATTTCCACAATCTGGGTGGCATAAAACAAATGCATTCTCTCACAGTTCTAGAGGCCAGAAGTCTGAGATGAAGGTGTGGGCAGGGCCATGCTCTCTCTGAAAGCTCTAGTGGAGGATCCTTCTTCACCTCTCCCAACCCCTAGTGGTGGCGGCGGTCCTTGGAGCTCCTTGGTTTGTGGCTGTGTCACTCCAGGCTCTGCCTCCATCGTCATGTGGACTCCTCCTGCTGCGTCTGTCTGAGTGTCTTTTATAAGGACCCCAGCTGTACTGAATAAAGGGTCCACCCTAGTCCATCATGACCTCCTCCTAACTCATGACACCTGCAGGAACCCTACTTATAAATGTGGCCACAAGCTGAGATTGTGGGAAGGACATGCATGAGATTGGGGGAAGCACTATTCAACCCAATACATAAACATTTTTAAAACAATAGCGTTACTGAGATATAATTCATGTACTATAAAATCTGGCCTTTTAAAGTGTACAATTAAGCTATTCTTAATATATTCACAGTGTTATGCAACCATCATCACTATCTAATTCCAGAGCATTAAAATCTCCCCAGAAAGAAATCCAATGCCTATTAACAGTCCCCACCAGCAACTCTTCCTTTCACGTGACCCCTGACAACCACTACATCTACTTCTTGTCCCTATGATTTTTTTTTGTTTTTTTTTTTGAGACAGGCTCTCACTCTGTCACCTAGGCTGGAGTGCAGTGGTGTGATTACGGCTCACTACAACCTCAGCCTCCCAGGATCAAGTGATTCTCCCACATCAGCCTCCCAAGTAGCTGGGACCACAGGGGCATGCCACCAGGCCTGGCTAATTTTTGTGTTTTTTTTTTTTTTTTGTAGAGACATGGATTTGCCATCCTGTCCAGGCTGGTCTTGGACTCTTGGACTCAAAAAATCTGCCCGCCTCGCTCTCCCAAAGTGCTGGGATTACAGGTGTGAGCCACCGTGCCTGGCCATCCCTATGGATTTCCCTATTCTAGACATTTAATCTAAATGGAATATTCAATCTGTGGTATTTTGTGACTGGCTTTCTTCATTTAGTGGAATGTTTTCCAGGTTCATTCATGTCGTAGCAGGTGTTGAGACTTCATACCTTCTGATGGCCAAATGCTATTCTGCTCTGTGGAATATCATAGACCACATTTTGTTTATCCATCTGTAACTGATGGACATTCGGGTTGTGTTCACGTGTTGGGTGTTAGGAATCGTGCTGCCATGAATGTTTGTGTACATGTTTTTGTGTGCACATATGTTTTCCCATCTTTCAGTTACATATTTAGGAGTAGAACTGCGAGGTCACAGGGTGATTCTGCATTTCACATTTTGAGGAACCGCCAGACTGTTTTCCAAAGTCGCTGCATCATTTCATGACCCCACCAGCAATGCATAAAGGGTCCAGTTCCCCACATGCTCACCCACACTTGTCGTTGTGCGCTTTTTTGATTGCAGCCGTCCTGGGTGGTGTGCGGTGCCGTCTCGCTGCGGTTTTGATTGGTATTACCCTGAGGGCTGCTGACGTTGAGCATCTCTTCAGGTGCTCCTTGGCCATTTGTGTGTCTTCCCTGTTGAACGCCGGGTGATGTGGAGGATGGGCGGACTCCTCATTGTCTGCATGCTGTCAGCTCTGGGAGACAAAGTCTCACTGGTGCAGCGATCTGGCGCAGTCAGCCTGACTGGTCCTAGCCAGCTCTGATTTCTGGCATGCTCTAAACCGAAGCATTCAGTGCACTCAGATGTCTTTTAATTTTCAAGTTGAGATGCTCACAAGTGAAATTTAAGACAGCCATAGAGCCGTGGAAAAGCCACGTGCCCTTGGGCAGTTCACATCTGTAAACTAAGGATAGCAGTACATTCATGGTGGGGTGGAGGGAGCTGACACGTGTCACTCTAAGCTCAGTGCCCGGCCCATGGAAGTCTGTGGTTAGGGCTGGTGGTTGTCAGAAACGGCTATGTAGTTTTTTGGGCTCCTCGTTAAAAAATGGTTAAGAATTTCAAGATGGCATCAGAAGAGCACTAAGCATGGGCCCTTCAAAGCTCAGGGCCCTTTGCAGTGGCCCAGGTTGCACAGCTGTGACACCATCCCTGTCTGTGTCCTTAACCACTATTAGAGGCAGATTTGCCTTGTGGGAAGGTGGCTGTCCCAGGGTGGAGGAGGAGAAGTTGAGGGTAGGGTGGTGAGTGAGGAGGTGGCTAGAGCGGTCCAGGCCAGAGCAGAGGAGGCTCGAGGGAGACAAGGGCCACTGTCAGGGGGAGGAGGAGCCACATGAAAGATGAAGTCCCAGCTCTGATGGGACCTGGGGTTGCTTGGATGCAAGAGGGAGGGAGGGAGTGCTCCAAGTGGACTCACAGGCCCTGGGTCTGGATGAGTGGCCAGAACATCGTGCTCTTTGCCGAGGCAGGGCCCTGGAAGGAGGAGCAGGTCTAGGGGAAGACGATGGATTTCAAGAATTTTAATAATACCAGCAGCCCACCCTGAGTACCCCCTACGCACCAGGCACTGTTTGTTCCAAGTACTTGATGTGGGGTAGCACATACAGTATTTGAGAGACCCTAGGAGGTAGGGGTCATTATAACCCCTATTCTGAATGACGATCAGAGGCAGGTTTGCTTTGTGGAAGGGTGGCTGTCCCAGGGTGGAGGAGGGGAAGTTGGGGGTGAGGAGGTGAGTGGGGAGGTGGCTATATGGAATATCACAGAGGCACAGAGAGGGTAAGAAACTTGCCCAAGACCACACAGCTGGTGAGGTGAGCCTGGAGCCTGTGCTTTAGCCTTTAGGCCCCGTGGCCATTTGAGCGAAAGTGCGCAGCACCCCTGTAGCTGCCACAGACCTCACCTGTCGTTTTCCCATCTGTAGATGGTGCTGCTCGTTCTACCTTTGGCTATACCATGATAGAGAAGATTCACATAAAATGCCGCATATGCTGCCTGACATAGTAGATAATGAATGACACACCTGTTGTTCTCATTATTATTCAGAGTTATGCATGGAGACTTCAGCGCGGCTGCAGGAGGTCCTCCTACCCCTATGGCCTCAGGTAGAGAGCCCTGGCCGCCTGGGCCACCTGGGCCTGCACACATCCTGGCTCCTGTGTCCCTGGCCACAGTTATTGCTTGGGTGGGACAGGGAAGGGGCATCTTCACTTCAGGCAGCTTATTGACCTTCCTCCTCTGGCCATTGCCTTTCCAGGAAGTGGCCTGGGCCATTCCCCACCTGGGCCAGTCTTGCTTGGGGAGGGGAGCCCAGGGGGCCTTCAGGCAGGCTCCTGGCCGGGTTTATCTAAGGTGGCTGAGGCTTTCAGGAAGCTGGACATGATACTGGATTTAGAACCCAGGGTTCACATAGGTTGGCTTTTACATGTCGTATCTGTCATGGGCTGGAGACCCCCAGAAGCTAAGCCCACATGCTTCTTGGAACCTGTGAATATGCCTTATGTGGCAAAAGATGTGATCGAGAACTTTCGGAGGAGCTCATCCTGAGTTTTCTGAGTGGGACCAGGATCCTTCTAAGGGTGAGGCACAGGGAGACTGGACAGGCACCCAGGAGGCGACGTGAAAGTGGGGTGGAGGGCAGAGTGATGCGTCCGCGAGCCCAGAAATGCCGGCAGCCCTCAGGAGCTGGGAGAGGTGAGAGTGGACTCTGCTAGAGCCTTGGGCTGGAGTGAGGAGGTGCTGACCCTTTCATTTTGGCCCAGTGATAAGGAATTTTGACTTCTGGCCTCCAGAACTGCGAGAGAATACAAATCTGTTGTTTTAAGCCACCAAGTTTGTGGTACAGGCTGACCTTAGAGATATTGTAAGTTCTGTTCCAGACCACTCAATAAAGCAAATATTGCAATAAAGCGAGTCACATGAATTTTTTGATTTCCCAGTGCGTGTAAAAGTTATGTTTACACTCTGTTGTAGTCTCTTAAGTGTACAATAGCATTATGTCTAAAACAACAATGTACATACCTTAATTTAAAAATACTTTAGGGCTGGGCGCGATGACTCATGCCTGTAATCCCAGCACTTTGGGAGGCTGAAGTGGCAAGTCACTTGAGGTCAGGAGTTCAAGAGCTTGACCAACATAGTGAAACCCTGTCTCTACTAAAAATACAAAAATTAGCCAGGTGTGGTGGTGTGCACCTACTGCTTGGTAGCAGCTAGCTGGTAGTCCCAGCTACTTGGGAGGCTGAGGCAGAATTGCTTGAACCCGGGAGGTGGAGGCTGCAGTGAGCTGAGATTGTGCCACTGCACTCCAGCCTGGGCTACAGAGCCTCTGTCTCAAAACAAAACAAAATAAAACAAAACAACTTTAGCTATTTAGCTAAATAATGCTGATGATTATCTGAGCTTTCAACATAATCTTTTTGCTGGTGGAGGGTCTTGCCTTGATGTTAATGGCTGTTGACTGATCAGAGTGGTGGTTGCTGAAGGTTGGGGTGGCTGTGGCTATTTCTCAAAATAAGACAATGAAGTTTGTCCTGTCGATGGACTCTTTCACCAAAGATTGCTCTGTAGCACACAATACTTGGCAGCATTTTGCCCACAGTAGAACTTCTTTCAAAATTGGAGTCAATCCTCTCAGGCCTTGCCACTGCCTTACCAGCTAAGCTTAGATCATACTTTAAATCCTTTGCTGTCACTTTAACAGTGTTCACAGCATCTTTACCAGCAGTAGATTCTACTTCAAGAAAGCACTTCATGTACTCCGTAAGAAGCAACTCCTCATCGGTTCAAGTTTGATCATGAGATTGCAGCAGTTCACTCACATCTTCGGAATCCACTTCCCATTCTAATTCTCTTGCTTTTCTCACCACTTATGCGATTACTTCCACTGAAGTTCTGACCTCGAAGTCATCCATAGGGGTTAGAATCAACTTCTTCCAAACTCTTGTTAGTGTTAATATTTTGACCTCTTCTCATGAATCATGAATGTTCTTCATGCATCTAGAATGATGAATCCTTTCCAGAAGGTTTACAATGTACTTTGCTCAGATACATCAGAGGAATCACTATCTACAGCAGCCATAGGCTCACAAAATATATTTCTTAAATAATACTACTTAAACATCAAAATTATTTCTTGATCCATGGGCTGCAGAATGGATGGTGTGTTAGCAGGCATGAAAACAACATCAATCTCCTCTACATCTCCATCAGAGCTCTTGTCAATGAGCCATAACATTGTAAAAGTAATCTTTTTTTTCTGAGCAGTAGGTCTCAACAGTGGGTTTAAAATATTCAGTGAACCATGCTACAGACAGATGTGCTGTCATCCCAACTTTGCTGTTGCATTTTTAGAGCACAGGGCCCTAGGATCTCCTAATGGGAAATGAGCATTGGCTTCAACTTTGGCACATCATCAGCTCTATTAGCCCCTAGCAAGAGAGTCAGCCTGTCCTCTGAAGCTTTGAAGCTAGGCATCGACTTCTCCTTTTTAACTCAGAAAGTCCTAGATGGCATCTTCTTCCAATATAAGGTTGTTTCATCTGCATGGAAAATCTGTTGTTCAGTGTAGCCACCTTCATGAATGATGTTAGCTGGATCTTCTGGGTAACTTGCCGCAGCTTCTCCATCAGCACTTGATGCTTCACTTTGCACTTTTATGTTATGGAGATGGCTTCTTTCCTTAAACCTCCTGAGCCAACCTCTGCTAGTTTCAGACTTTTATTCTGCAGCTTCTCCACATATCTTAGCCTTCAGGAGAGTTAGGGCCTTGCTCTGAATTAGGCTTTGGCTTAAGGGAGTGTTGTGACTGGTTTGATCTTCTACCCTGACCACTCCAATTTTCTCCATATCAGCAATAGGGCTATTTCACTTTCTTATTATTTGTGTGTTCACCAGAGTAGCACTTTGAATTTCCTTCAAGAACTTTCCCTTTGCATTCACAACTTGGCTAACTGGTGCAAGAGGCCTAGCTTTCACCTTATCTCAGCTTTCCACCTGCCTTCCTCATGAAGCTTCATCGTGTCTAGCTTTTGATTTAAAGTGAGAGACATGCAACTCATACTTGAACACTTAGAGGCTATTGTAGGGTTATTAATTGGCCTAATTTCAGCATTGTTGTGTCTCAGGGAATGGGGAGGCATGAGGCCATGGGGAGTGATGGGAGAATGGCTGGTCAGTGGAGTGGTCAGCATATACCCAGGATTCATCCATTAACTTCTCTGTATTATATAGGCATGGTTCATGATGTCCCTAGTTACAATAGTAATATTAAAGATCACTGGTCACAGATCACCATGACGGAAAATGGAAATGTTTGAAATATTGCAAGAATTACCAAAATGTGGCACAGAGACACGAGGTGGGCTGTTGGAAAAATGACACGGATAGACTTGCTTATCACAGGGTTGCCACAACCCTTCAATTTGTGAAAAACGTAATATCTGCGAAGCACGATAAAGTTGAGTGCAATAAAACAAGGTATGTCTGTGACTTATCACAGCAGCCACAGGAAACTAACACAGCCTCCATCGTGGGAGCCTCAGGGTCTGAACTCTGCAGAACCCTGGGCTGGCAGCTCTCGTGGGTACAGCTGTTTTCTTCTGTTGAGAGTCATGTCAAACCCTGAAGCTGGATTTGATTAGCAGACAACAGAACCAGATGTTCCCAGCATCTTCCTGTGTCTGATGCTGTGGCCTCACATGGTCATGATGAGGCTTTGCCTGGAAGCCTTGCTGCTCGCAGGCTAGTGCAGATGTGCTTTCTTTGGTGATGGGAGGGAGTGGCAGTGAGTGGCTTTGGATTCAAGAGAGTCCTTGATGGTTAGGGACCCAGGCTTTGGAATGGGGAACACTTGGGTCCCACACCTGGCTCCTGGCTGGGTGACCTTGGGCAAGTCACTTAACCTTTCTGAGCCAGTTTCATTACCTGTAAAGTGGGAATGATGATAATGATAGTAATGCTGTGCCCTTAACAGGTTGTTGTGACAGTTAAGGAGCTAACAGATGGGCAGTGCCACACTGAGCTTGGCAGGTTGAATGAGATGGTGCCTTTGCCCTGTTGACATGACTGCCTTGTGCAAGTTAACCTGCTAATCAGAATACTAATACTGCATTCTCTTTTTGGAATGAAACATGTGTAACCTCATCTGGATTGTGTAGAAGGGACCAAGGGCCCTGGCTCCATCTGCCCCTGTCACTTGGCTCACGTGGCCTCTGGAGGTGACTTCCCCAGGACCCTCACCAGCAAAGACCAGGGTTGGGCTAAAATGGGTGCCGAGAGTTTCCCAGGCTCTGGCTGCCTTAGCTGCACAGATGCAAGCTCGGCTGCAGTGCAGTGTCCTGGTGAGTCTCTCCTCTGCTGGCCCTGTCACCACCTAGGTAGGCCTTCCAGCAGCTGAGAAGTCCCATTCCTCATAAGACCAGAGGTCTGCAGTAGCTCCCACTGCCCTCCAGTGGGACGAGGTCCAAGCTCACAGCCCCTTGGTGACCTTCCCTGAGGCCCTGCTGACCTCTTGGCCCCCTGTCTGGCCCATAATCTACCCCATCCCAGACATGGCTGAGCCTGAGCTCATGGCTGGCCTGTGCAATCCACCCCTTTCCTTCCTGCTCGGCTCCATCAAGGAGGCACCATGTACCCGTGGTATGAGGCAGACACCGTGGGGAACTTTGATCCCACCTATTCCTTGACCCCATGTTCAGTACATCACCAAGTCCTCCCAGGTGTCCCAGCAAGAAAGCTTTCAAACATAACTCGTTTTTCATCACCTCTGCACCATGAGCCCAGCCCAAACTTGCACCATTTATCTCTGGGACACAGTGACAACCTCCTGGGTTCTACCTCATCTAATCCGGCCCTCCAGTTCCTCCTCCACACAGCATCCAGCATCCAGAGTGGACCTTTTCAAACCCCAGGACCAATGAGGACACAGTCCTGCTGAGAGCACCCGGTGGCTCTGGTCACCGTCGGACAGCAAGGTGGACTTCCTGAGTCCAAGGATCTGAGACCCAGACCCTCTGTGGGTTCCTTGCCTTCCTTCTCCTTGCTTGTACACCAGCTCTCTCCATCTGGAATGTTCTATTTTTTTTTTTCCACTGAGTTTGCCTTCTTTCTTCTTTGGAGCTCAGCTCAGCATAACTTCTTGGTCAGAGTCTTTGGGGACCTCCCCGTTCAGGTGGGTGTGGCTCTCCCACCTTCCCATTGGGCCAGCTTCCTTTCCTTTAGCGCACCTGCCAGCTATGCGAAAGCCCACGGGGCAGCCAGATAGGTCAGACCACAAAAAGTGGGCTCAGTCTTGCAATGCGGAGGCTAGGGGAGGTGAGTGGAGGCCATAGAAGTCAGTGGAGGTCAGGGGAGATGAGTGGAGGTCAGGGAGGTGAGTGGAGGCCGTAGAAGTCAGTGGAGGTCAGAGGAGATGAGTGGAGGTCAGGGAGGTGAGTGGAGGTCAGGGGAAGTGAGTGGAGGTGAGTGGAGGTCAGGGGAAGTGAGTGGAGGTCAGGGAGATGAGTGGAGATCGGGGAGATGAGTGGAGATCGGGGAGATGAGTGGAGATCAGAGGAGGTGAGTGGAGCTCGGAGGAGGTGAGTGGAGATCAGGGGAGGTGAGTGGAGATCAGGGGAGGTGAGTGGAGATCAGGGGAGATGAGTGGAGATCAGAGGAGGTGAGTGGAGCTCGGAGGAGGTGAGTGGAGATCGGAGGAGGTGAGTGGAGATCAGAGGAGGTGAGTGGAGGTTGGGGAGGTGAGTGGAGGTCAGGGAGGTGAGTGGAGGTGAGGGAAGATGAATGGAGGTCAGGGAGGTGAGTGGAGGTCAGGGAGGTGAGTGGAGGTCGGGAGATAAGTGGAGATCTGGGAGGTGAGTGGAGATAGGGGAGGTTAGTGGAGGTCAGGGTAGGCGAGTGGAGGTCGGGGAGGTGAGTGGAGGTCAGTTGGTCAGGGGAGGTGAGTGGAGGTCAGTGGGTCAGTGGAGGTGAGTGGAGGTGCGGGAGCTGAAGCCCCCGCGCAGGAAAGCGAAGAGGCAGTGCAGACTTCAGACGACAGGTGGAGACCATCTGGAAGGACTGTAGAGGGGCAGGGAGGCGTGGAGGCTGGCCTGTTGGGGACACAGGAAGAGATGTTTTGTTTGAATGGGGATGAGCAAGCGTGTTGAGAGTCTGATGATGAGGGGTCCTGGAGGGAGGGATGCTTCAGGAGCCAGGATAAAGGAGGGTTTGGGAAAAGGTGGGAATGAGAAGGGGTCTAGGACCAGGGAGCAGGGCATGCAGCATGCGGGAGGGAAGCGAGGGCTCGAGGGTGATCCCGTCTGGCTTGCACTTCAGTTTTCTTCTGTGTCCTTAATAAAGACATCACATTTTCTTCTCTTTCCTGAACCTTCTGTGCAATTTATTCCTAGCTCCTTTTGATTTGGTTATAAATGGGATCGTCTTCCAGTTTTATCCACTAATTGGTTGTTGCTGGTATAGAGGAAAGAACATTATGCTTTTTGGCACTTTCCTTCACCCGCAATTTGGGAGGACTCTAAAAATCCCATCAGTTACATCTCAAACCTGACATTTTGACTTTCACCTGCTGGGTGCCATTGATGTTTTTCTCTCTGACCTAATTTCTTCTCTGTTTTCTTGGCCTGAACTTACCCTCTCCTGTTTCCTCAGTTCTTTTTTACTTTCCCCGTCCTCGTTAGGAGCATTCCACCTTCTCTTTCTAAGAATTCTCTTTTTTTCAAACAGCCTGATTCCCTTACTCCCAAAAGGAAATCACCTTCTTGCTTTAATCCTGATCATTAGGGTTGTGACGTCCGTGAGTGTCTGATGTGGGATTTTCTCCATGAAAAATGGGATCATATTGTTTGTGACCCACTTTCCCTACAGCAGGTATGATGAACATCTCTGAGGCCCCCATGGTTTGGATATACTATGATTTATTTAACCAGTCTCTTGCCAGGCCCATCTTGTGGATTATTTCCTTAGGATAGATTTTCAGAGTGAAGCTATTAGCGAAAGCAGTCCACATTGAATAGAAATTGCCCAGCGGCACCCTAGAAAACATGTGCCAGTTTGTACCCAAGAGTGAATGAGAATAGCACTTTCCCAGAACCTTGCCAACAGCAAATCTTTAACATTTTTGCCAATGTGATGAGTGAAAATTTGTATCCTGGTTCTTGTTTCTTTAGTTACCAGGCAGGCTGAACATCTTATCTGTGTATTGGCCATTTGCGTTTCTTCTTTTGAGAATTGTTTCTCCATTATTTACACTATTTTTTTTTCCACTTGCATGCTGCTTAAAGCAATTTTGACTTCTGAAACCTCTTAATCTATTAAGCATATTAACCTGGGATTTGTTATGTGTCACAGATTTTTTTCTTCCAACTTGTGGTTTGATGTTTTTGCTCTATGATGATGCTTTTGCTGTACAGAGATTTAAAATTTTTGCCTTTTGTAGATGCTTACACCTTTTCTCTCCTCCTCCAGAGTCTTTAAGTATTTTTTTTTTTAGCAGATTTGTGGTTTCTCTGTTTGTATTTAAATTTGTAATCCACATGAGAAAGTTGTTTTGCTGTGAGGCTGTAGGTGGCTATCCAGTTTTATTCATTCCTAAATAGCTAGTCTTTTGTCCAGTGTTAATCCAGTGTTTATTGGTCAGCTGTTATTTTTTCACCATTATGTGTGGTTTTTTATTAATTTTTTTTTTTTTGAGACAGGATCTTGTTCTGTCACCCAAGCTTGAGTGCAGTGGCACCATCATGGCTGAATGCAGCCTAGACCTCCAGGGCTCAAGCTATCTTCCTACCTCAGCCTCTTGAATAGCTGGGACTATAGGTGCATGCCACTATGCCCAGCTAATTTTTGTATTTTTTGTAGAGATGGAGTTTCACCATGTTGGTCAGGCTGGTCTCGAACTCCTGAGGTCAAGCGATCCTCCTGCTTCAAACTCCCAAAGAGATGGGATTACAGGTGTGAGTCACCACACCCGGCCCAGTATGTGTTTTAAATTCCTGTGTACATCCTTGGATCTGTTTTTGGGCTTTCTCTTCTGCCTCATTGATCAATCCAATTGCCCTATTTTTATCCAATAAATTTTCAAACCAAATTTTCTTTCCTAACCTAAAAAGATGGACTTCCTTTGTGGAAATGATGACTACTAGCTGGGGCTGGTGGGGGTGGGGGGTGGAGAAATGGCCCTATGGGATGGAGTTGACCACTCCCACAGGCCCTCTGGAATACCTCATCCTTTCTTTCCAGTGAATCATGTTCCACCTGTGACTTCAAACCCAAGCCCCAGCCCTTTATTTTACTCCAAAATTTGCTCTCCATCTCATCCAGCCAGGCCTGTGCTGTGGGTGGCCAGGTGAACATCGCAGGGGTCCTGCCTCTGAAAGCCTTCCTGGAGCCACGTTCACCTGTGGCCATCACTGAGATTCCTACATGGATACAGACTGGGAGGCAGACGCCACCCCATCCCACTACCATCCCTATGATGTTAGGTTCTGGGCTTTCAAGTGCTTCATAGTTGAGCTTGTAACCCCTGGTGAGAAGCATGTAGTATCCACAGGGCAAAGTTGGGATGTATGGAGCATGCACTGCATGACCTACAGCATGGTCTGCCCTCCACACCATGAGGCGATCCGTTCTCCCCATCCTTGCGTTCCAGGTCAGGAGAGGAGGTAGAGAGAGCAGGAGTAACTTGACCAGCGTCTCACACAGGGAGAGGGACGGCGCTGGCCAACAGCTTGAGCCCTACCTCATAGCACATAGCCCTGGAAATGTGGCCCAGATAACTCTTCTGAAGTTGTAGAAGCTGTGTTCTTTGGGAGAATGAAGTGATCCATAGAAAGAAAGCTGTTGCATCAGGAGTTAGTGCTGCTGATGCAAAGCAAGACACCCTTGGTTCTAACAGAGCCCAAGGAAAGGAAATAGACAACAATCTGTTAGCTGTGTTGGCATCTAATTTAAGTTTTTTCATCAGAATTCTCAACTCTACGGTCCCTCACTCACACCCTACTGGGTGTGCTGCTTCATGGCTGGTGTTTACGGAGAGGCAGATCTAACCTGCTCAGTGAATGTGAAACCACAGACAACTGGCACCAGTTTAAACAGGAGAAAGCAGGGGTTAGGTAGCATGGCCAGGGCTACGCTGGGGAAGATGGCTGAGCTGGGATTCTGGTGGGATTGTAGCTCGGAGATCCCGGTTCTGAGTTGTGATGGTCTGTGCCAGTGGCTCATGAAAAAGTTAGGAAAATGATGGATTCTTCGTCAAAAAAGGTGTTACGGAAAGTGTACGCTGAAGTTTGATTTGAAAATTTGAAGATTCTTATATCTATAATTTGTAGCTTCCTAAATATCACAAATTACCTGAATTACCATAGAAATTGCTGCTCTTCAGAGAGCTTTCAATTTAATCTCATTTGGTTCTTGGGACAACCCTGTGTTGTGCACCAGCTTCCCATCCCGTGCGCCTTTTTGCAGAGGGAGTAACCTGCCCAGGTGCGCTCGTCTTAGTCCATTTTGTGTTGCTATAACACAATATCACCACCTGGGTAGTTTATAAAGAAAATAAATGCGTTTCTTACAGTTCTGGAGGCTGGGAAGTCCATGGTGGAGGGACCTGCATCTGGCAAGGGCCTTCTTGCCACATCCCATGGCAGAAGGCAGCAGGGCAAGAGAGTTCCAGAGAGAGAGCTGAGAAGGGGGCTGAACTCAGCTTTTTATCAGGAATCCACTCCTGCAATAATGGCATTAATCCATTCATGAGGTTAGAGCCCTCATGACCCAATCACCCCTTAAAGGTCCCCCCTCTTTACACTGGTGCATTGGGGATGAACAGTGAACTTTGAGGGACACATTCAAACCACTAGCCATGGAACTTGTTGTAGAAAATTCAGGGCTGTGGCTGTTGCCCAATGGGGTGTGGGTCTACTGAACAATTGTAACGTGACCAACACCTATCATGGGCAGACCATGTCCATGTACCAGGTGTGGCCATGAGATTCCCAAGACCAGACATCTGGGGACAGTGGAGCTGGGATGTAACCAAGGTCTAGCCCAGAACTGACCTTTCTTGTACATCCTACAGCCTTCAATGAAGGAGATATTTTAGCTCCCACATCTCAGCGGATGCTGTCAGACATTTCCTGGGTGAAGACAGATGAAAGCCTTCCACATGCATCAGATCTTTGAGTTGCATCTCAGTAGCTAAGCCCTGGGTCACCAGGATGACTGGGGGCTGAAGCCAAGCGCTCAGAACAGATGGCTCTGGATTTATTTCTGCAAATTATAAGAAAGGAAATGCACAACAATCTGTTAGCTGTGTTGGCAGCTAATTTAAACTTTTAAATCAGAATTCTGGACTCTGTTAGGTACCGTATTTTATTAAATCTAAGCTGCTGTCAATTGGGACATGCGTCATTATTTTTGTACCACTAAAGAAATGGGAAAAAGTGCTATTCATTAAATGATGATGGGGCATTGAATGTGAGATGAATCTTGATTTCAGAAACGTTAACTTAGGATCAGTGTGATACAGTGGCATTCACTTGTTCCTGTGTTGGCGGGCCACTTCCGAGGGCTGGCTTTGCGCGTGGCTGGCTGGCTCTGTGCCGGGCGTGGTATGGTGAGAAGATGTTCCCGGTCTCTGCTCCCAAGAAACACACAGATGGGTCAGGTATTTAGAAATGCCAACAGATTATTTCAGAATAGTTTGTTGATGGATGGGTTTTCTGGATCACCAAATATTTCTTGAAGATCCATTATTGTGCTGGGCACTGTTCTCCGCACTGAGGAACACACCACGGACAGAAGTCACAGAGCTGACCCTTTCCGTGGCAGTAGATATTCATCCCCAGCAGCGGTTCTCACACATTACCGCACAGAAAAATGTATGTGCAAACTTAAGATTGCCAGGCCCCACCTCTAGAGAGTGCCATTCATGAGGTCTAGGGCGGGACCCAGGAAGGCTGCATGTTAGCAAGCACACTTGGGAATCAGGATACACAGGCCTTCAGAGCAAAATTTGAGATGATAAAGCTTCAACTTAAAGGACACTATAATATCCCGTTCTATAAATGTGCCATGGGACATGCAGTTGTTGGTGAATATTTAGCAAATATTTAGTTGGCTGCTTATTTTCCTTGTTGTAAACAGCACATCCGTGCATGTCCCTGCAGCTGAGTATGCGCGTAAATCCTCCGTGAGTTCTTTAGGGGAAATCAGGTAGCAGCGCTGGGCGTTTAGAAGTTTTCAGAGCCAGTTAGGAGTTTGCTGTCATTTTTCCAACCACCATAACCCACCCTGGAACCAAACTGTCTGGATTTGAGTCCCGCTTAGTAGCTGTGCACTTTTGGACAAGTGTTTTAGCCTTTCCATACTTTTTAAATCTCTAGAATACATATGTTTTAGGGTTCTCTTGAGGGTTAAATATAAAGTGCTTGGAGCAGAGCTGACGCAGGATAAGGGCTGGGTAAACATCCGCGGTGGTGGTGGTTGAGTGGTGGTTGCTGGTATTAAAAGGCGTTGAGCGCAGAGGAGGGAATGTTGTTTCCTCCTTAGGAGGAGCATTCGTCCTCCTCGTGGGCACACCAGGGTCACTGCGGAGGGAAGCTCCAGCCAGGCACTCATGTGTAGGCCTTTTGATAGCGGAGAGTCAACTGCATTGTCACAGATCCAATTTCAGCACACCCCAACACTGTCACCAGAAGTATCTTCCCAGCAGGCTGGGCTGGCCTCTCCCGACTGTCTTCCCACTGCTCGGGAATGAGCTTTAAATTCCTTTATCCACAGGACAAGGAAGGAAGCCTCTGAGGCTCAGGCTCCACCCCAGCTAAGACCCCCCACCCGACCCCGCACCTTTCCCTGCGTGCTCTGTGTTGGTTGGTGGAGTGAGAGGGTCTCAGGGGGCTTCCTGTGGGAGGCGATGGATGAATAGGCCTTCGAGGAATGAATAGGAGCTTCCCAAGTGGAGGGGGAAGGAAGGACTGTCCACTGGATACAAAGGCAGAACAGGATGTTTAGGGTGCTGTCTGTAGTTCATGATGGCTGGGGGTGGGGAGTTAGGAGTGGGCTGGGTAGTAAGTAAACTGAAAGAGGGGTTCAGCGGGCCGGATTGAAAAGAATTCCATTTGCCAGGGCTGCAGAGTTGGGCACAGTCCCTGCGTGCAGTGGGCTGTGCGTGTTGGGCTCTTGGAAGCCTTGCCAAGTTTCTTGGTGTCTGCCTTTTCGGTATTGCCTTTTTCAAGGCTGAAAGGCATCCTCTTCCTTTTATATCCCCCCTGCTTTTTTTTTTTTTTAAAGGACTATAGACATCTGACAAATTCCTTGTCCAATCACTCAGGGAACTAAAGGCTTCTGTTCGGTTTTTAGCTTGTTGTGAAATGGGGACTTGGAAGGGGACCACTCTCTTCACGCTCTTTGTGGTAAATCCTTTCTGGGCACGCAGATTTAACATCCTAGGGGGTTTTCCTTGCAATGGTTTTGATGTGAAAATGACCGAATTATTAAAGTAGTTCAATGGCCTAAAATAGGAGCAACTCTCCCCAGTGCAGCCTCTCTGCACGTCCAGTGATTTGCTTGTTTCTTCAGCCTCCGCCTGTGTCCAGCTCCGCTCTGTCTTCCCTTCTGCGAGGGTCAGTGTCTCCCTGAGTGCAGGGTTTATCAGCTCTGCAGGACACAAGCCTGTGCCTTCTCACCATGGGCTGCAGGACACAAGCCTGTGCCTTCTCACCATGGGCTGCAGGACACAAGCCTGTGCCTTCTCACCATGGGCTGCAGGACACAAGCCTGTGCCTTCTCACCACGGGCAGCAGGATGCAGTCAGCCAGGCATGGTCTGGGGGCTACAGAGATGGCCTTGAACTCTCACTCTGGATCAGCAGCCAGTATTTAGTAAACATCTGCCGCATACAAGGCCTGGGCAGACTCTGTGACAAGTAAGAGGCAGGATCCAGACTTTCCCAGCCAAAAGGGGCCTCAGGGAGCGGGTAGCTGGTTCCGCATTTCTCAGTGAGAGTGCTCACCAGTGTTGCGATGTGAGATTTTAGGTGACAGTAGCCAAACATAATTTATTTTAATAATACTTTAGTGTGCATTAGGGAAAATATAACTGTATCTTATAGTTATAAAATATAGCACCTGAAGCCTATGATTTGGGGGATATTTTTGCTTAGAATAAGGCTGAAGTAGTGTACAGGTTTTTCAAAAGTCGGTAGTGTTAAAGAAAAGTACTAAGCACATAAAGGTAAGGTGCCGAGGGGCACACGGGAACATGATGGCCTTCCTCAAACATTCTCTCTCCAGATTGTCAGGGCTGTCTGAGGCGCACCCTCTTAACAGTGCAAATTACACCTCCGGAAAGCTAATTTTAAGAAAAGCAGAACCATGCATTTTATGCAGAAGTCACAGCGGCGGCAACTGATGACTGAGGTTTGGGAAACACCATTGGCTCCAGTGCTCATTTTTCAAAACATGAAATTGAAGCCTAGAGAGGGCCAGGGTCACGAGGCTGTGGAGAGAAGGGGCTTCAAATCCCAGGGCTCCTGATGCTCAGCGTGGCTCCTCTTCTCACCCAGATCTGCCTGTGACCAAGGCCTGTGTGAAGGAGGCCAGGCTCGGGGAAGACCCCTGGAGCTGAGGCTGAGAGGCGGGGACGGTGGGGCCTCTGGGTAGGAATCAGGGTGCTGTCGAATGGTGAGCAGGTGTCGGCCTCTGGTGAGCTGGATGCCAGGAGAGTCTGGTGGAGCTTGATTTTGAAGCCTTGGCTGGCAAGTGTGAATCTGCCTGTGTAGTCTTCAGGCAGGTAGGGGAGGGGGATGTGCATGGGTGGGGCTGGTCGCAGAAAAACAGACTGAGCTCAGGTTAACAGGAAGGTGATGTGGGTCTCCTAGAATTGGGGCTAAGGGATGCCCACTTCTTTTTGTTTTTTTTGAGACGGAGTCTCACTCTTGTTGCCCAGGGTGAAGTGCAATGGCGTGATCTTGGCTCACTGCAACCTCCGCCTCCTGGGTTCAAGTGATTCTCCTGCCTCAGCCTCCTGAGTACCTGGCACTATAGGCGCCCACCACCATGCCCAGCTATATATATATATTTTTTTGTATTTTTAGTAGAGACAGAGTTTCGCCATGTTGGCCAGGCTGGTCTCGAACTCCTGACCTCAGGTGATCCAACCACCTCAGCCTCCCAAAGTGCTGGGATTACAGGCGTGAGGCACCACACTCGGCCAGGATGCCCACTTCTGTGAGAATATTGCAAAGATCTGCTGCAAGAGTGAAGTGTTGAGTATTGGGATCAAAGAACTAGTGTTTAAATATAGGGGTTAAAGGGTCACATAAATATTCCCCAGCATCAGGATCAGAGGTTGGGTTTTCTCTTAGAGACTGCCTGCCTTTTATTCATGCGGACACAAACTCTTCCAATGCCAGGCCTTATCTCTGATCATCGGATGCAGAGCAGCAGGCAGCTCCCCAGCCAGTTGGTGGTGGGGTTGGGTGAGGGCGGCTCTAGGAGCTGGGGCTACAGGCTTAGGTAATGCAGCCTCCACCAAAGAGGAAGAAAGGAAGGCTTGGATGAGTGAGTGAGGACTCTTGATCAGAGTCCCAGTGGGAGGTCATGGCCTCAAGTGGAAGAAATTTCACCTTTTTACTCCCATTTAGAGCAGCGTTTGCTGGTTAGTTAGTTTTATTCCTAGTTGATTTGACTTCCTCCCTCCCTGCTCTCTCTCACTCTCTCTCTGTCTCCTCTTTTCCCACCCTCCCTCTCTTCCTTCCTCTCTCCCTTCTTCCTTCCCCTGTCTCTTTCTTCTTCCCTCCCTTCCTTCCTCCTTCGCCCGCTTCCTTTCTCCCTTCCAACCCTGAGACCTTTATTAAGTGGTAACAGTGTATCAGGCATAGTGGCGAGCCCCGTAGTGGTTACCAAGTAAAAGTCATCATAACAACAGCAGCTAATGTTCAGGGAAGATCAATGTCATGTACCTGGCACTGTGCTCACTGCTTTTACTTATATTGTCTTGTTTAATTCTCATAACAACACTATGAGTTTGGTATGGTTATTGGATAATCTCATTTTACAGGTAAAGAAACAGATCTAGACAAGTGGAAGGACTCACTGGCCTAAGGTCTCACTCCATACCCTTAGCCACTTTGCCGTCCAGCTTCAATGGCTATTGAGATCCACCTTCAACTCTAAGTTTCAAAGAACTTGAACAGCAGACAGGAGAACAGGTGGTTCCAGCCAGGAGGACTGGAGGACTCCGAGCTTAAATGCGGCTGTGAAGGTCACAGTGCTGTGAGTGCAACTAGGTGGGGCATGGGAAGCTCTAGGAAGACTTAGGGGAGGTGACATTGAGGCTAGAGTTGGCCAGGTCTAGGGTGGTGAGAATGGTGGGTGAGCGAGCAGAGGGCCTTCTGGGCAGAGAGAACAGCTTGGGCAGAGGCATGGAGGCACCTCAGAGAGGGCGCTGAGCATTTGGGGATTTGGAGGCAGTATTTTGTGGTGCAGTGAGGAAGAACATGGGAGTCTGATCTCATCTTTCATCTTGGCTCTGTCATTGCTGGGCTTGAGATCTTGAGAAAGTTGCAGACACTTCTTAAGCCTTAGTTTTCCCATAGGGAAAGTGGGAATAATTATAGAAGTCACTTCATAGGGTTGTGGAGAGGATTAAATGAGGTCCTGTATGGAACATAGACATGGTGGCCATTGTTTTCATTTTTGGCATGTAGGGTGGTATGGCCGTGTCACAGTTGGGAGGGCAGCAGGAGACAAGCTCTGGAGCTTGAATGCCAGACCAGAGTACTTGGGCCACAGCCTGGAGACAGTGGGGGACTGGGGAAGGTATGGCGGGGGCGCTGCACAAGGTCACATAGAAGCCAAAGCTTGGGGAGAAAGAGCTGCCATCCCCAGCAGCCTTCACCAGGTGTTTTGCTTTTAGTGGATGACAGGGACCCACTGGTGGGGTTGTAAATGTGTGTCACCTGGGCACACTCAACGTTGACTGCTTCAGGTGTTGCACTGGGTGTCTTCTGGTGGCAGACATTATTACTGTCTTGCTCAAGTGGAGGAGCTTGAGGCTGGGATGCGGAAATTTCTTGCCCGTTTTCTTCTTCCCGCCATGGTCTAGGAAGCTGATTTTAGAGGCCTGCCTTTTAACGTGCTTTTAAAAGATTTTTCTTCCTACCTGTAGCATCAGGGCAGTTTTCTGGGGCCCAGATGGAGTCTGTTGGGTTTCGAAGAGGAAGCCAGAGAGACGCTGATGCAGGTGCTGCCGGCCCCGTGGTCTGTTCATGAAGGTCAGGAGTCGGTTGAGCGCCGTGGGAGCTGCCTCCGAGGCAGGGATTAAGAAGCGGGTGTCTATTCCTGGATGCGGAAACCACTCAGTTCAGCAAACAGGGCTGTGTACCTGCTGTGTCAGGCCCCGGACAGGGCCCTGGGGACGTAGAGGCGGATGAGCCGTGGACACTGTCCTTGAGAAGCCCGCTGCACAGTAAGGCTTTTAGTTAGAAGCTGACGCCAGGGGCCAGCCCCAGCCCCTGGTCTCCACAGTCTGCTTGCTTTCTCTGAGGTGTTTCTCCTTCTCTGTACTGGGAGGTTGGGTGGGAGGGAAGCTGGCACCTCCTTCAAAGAATTATGAAGATTACTGAGCTAATATACATAAGCCCAAAGCATGGGGCCTGTGCCAGCACTTTCTTCTCTCTCTCTCTCTCTCTCTCTCTCTCTCTGATGGAGGAGAACGTTCTGTGCTGTGGGGAAGTAGCCGAGGGGGGCACTACCTGTATCATTCACTTTCTTCCCCAGAGCTTGGCATATGGCAGGCGCTCCGCAAACTTGTAGGTGTGTTTGTTGGAAGAATGAGTGTGTAATTGACCTTGGAGGATGTGAGATTTAGGCAAGGGGAGATTTGGAATTGGCGGGTGACGTTCCTGGTAAGCAGGGGCAGTGGAAGGTGCAGAGCAGAGGCAGGAGGAGAAGCCCAGCTGGAGGGTGGGCCATGGGTGGGGAGAGCTGGGAGTTGGAAGGGAGAGGTCACTGGGGCAGCCTTCTAGGATCTTGACCATCAGCCTGATGCAGTTGCTGAGATGCTTTTGAGCCTGGGCGAGAAGCGTTTGGCCTCATCTTCCCCAGCCCGGTAGCAAAGGAGGGCTGCTCTGTGCTGGTGGGGGGTCAAGAGATGCAGGGCCCTGGCCAGATCAGGAGAAAAAAACCCTGCAGGGAGAAAGGGAACTTGATATACTTTGGACTTTATGAGCCGATATAAATATTGAATGTTAAATTAGGAACTTTTTGCCCTATTTCTTTAATCTTCAGAAGAGAGATGAAATGGACATCCTTTCCATCTTGACCACGTGTGTAGCAAACTGGGATTTCGAGTGCGAGTTGGTTTCAGGTCCCAAATTCAGTATTTCTTACTCGCTGGTCTCGGGCCACATCCCTAGATTTCACTGGGACTCCACTTTCTCACCTGGATCTGGTGAGGTTTCTCCTGCGACAGATGGCGAGGGTCAGCTGTGGGTGGCCTGGGTGGGCCTGGGCCAAGCAGTTCTTCCCCGCTTGTCTTTTCCTTCTGGGAGAAAGCCCTTAGCGTTGGCCTGTGGGGAGAGTAAACACTTATTGTGTCTTCTCTTCTGAAACTCTCACATTTTTTATTTGATTAGCATGATTTTACTTTTACTAAAATTACTCATTTTAATTTAATTGTATGTAGTTAAAAAGCTTACTTATTTTAAAAAGACCTGACAAAGCATTCAGCTCAGTCCTGCCCAGCTGTCCAGCTCCAGTGGCCCTTCTCTAAGGCTGTGGCCGAAGTCAGTGCAAACCCGGCCACTGTTTCCTGGGGGGTGTGTTCTTGCGGGTTACACGGCCTCTTGGAATTCAACTCCCGCCACCCCCCTGCAAACCTAAAGCATCCGTGGCACCACCTTGTCACCTGGGCCAGAAACTCAGATGTCTTTCTTGACTCCTCCCCCTCTCACCACACCCAGTCCCCATGCCCTGGCTAGAAAATACTCCTCCTTTTTTCTACATGCCTGTGCGTGGATGTCCATCTGTCCATTTATAAATAAAATGGGTGCTTCTTCTAGGCCAGGCCTGAGGATGCTGTGGTCATGCTGGCAGACGAGGTCCTGGCTGCCTGGGCCTTGCAGCCTCGGGTGTGATGGGTGTGCGGGTGGGAGTTGGAGGCACAGTGATAAACAAGTAACAATAAACAAGAACGCAAGGCTGCCGTTTACTGGGGCTCCTGCAGGCTCAGCCTGCAGCCTCCCTTCTTCCCCTGCTCCTGTTTCCCACAAGTGGAGGGCACCAGGAAATGCCGGTGAATGGAACTGGGTGAAAAAGTGAAAGAAATTGGCTCCTGCCACCTTGAAAAGGAGGACGCACCCGGCGCAGAGTCTGTGCCCACACAAAGCATTACGATTCCAAGTGGTGTCCTGTGTATCTCGAAGGACTGTGGGGAACAGTAATGAGTGTATGTGTTTCCTGGAGCCCTGAGGCTGAGGCTTGAAGTCCTCATTTGCTTAGGAAGAAAGAAATGCAAAATGGTGACTCTTCTGTGCTAGGAAAATGTTCTGGGCATGAGCCAGCCTTCAAGACTGTAGGTAAATTGCCTCCTGGGGCATCTCACCAGGAAATGCAGTTGCCCTGCTCTTGGTCTGAAACAGACGCACCACAGCCATCATATCAGTCCACTCCAGCTGCTATTCAACTTGGGGGTACACGAGAGTCCAGTTAGCAGGTATGTGTTGCCCAACCCAGGACATCTTCAGAAAGCTGCTTAGCAGTGGAGATCAGGCCTAATTTTCACTTCTGCACTCGCTATTCTCTGAGCACCTGCTTAGTACCTGTGGTTGGTCCCAGGAGCACAAAGATGACTAAGACACGGTCCTTGCTCCTAAGGAATGAAAATTCAGAGAATGTGAGCTCAAGGCTGATAGGGATTTCTGTCTGTTTTGTGTTCCCAGTGCTGAGAACAGCATCCTCCATACAGAGGGCAGGCTCAATGAATATTTGTTGAATGAATGAACAATTGGATGGGAACAAGTCTGATGCCAGCCCTGTGAGGCCAGGGTGGCCATGTCAGAGGGAAGCACAAGAGCTTGGGTGCCCTGCAGCAGGTGATGGGAGAGACTTGTGAGCTGAGGAGAGAGCGTGCGGACCCAGGCCTGGCCCTCTGGGCAGAGGGAGGTGCGGAGACAGAACCCACACCTAGGTGGCCTGAGAGTTGGTGTGGACCCGGTGGGGGAGAGTGAGTGTTCAGAGGCCATGGATGCAGATGGTTAGGGCTTCGTTTTCCTGGCCAGCAGGCTTGAGCTGGATCCTGAGCCTGGGGGACCGTTTGGAGCCATCTAGTCATAGGAGTGACACAATGGGAGGCTCTTGAGGACCACATGGAAGACATTTGGGCCAGCAGAGCCTGGGAGACAGACGAGGCTGTCAGTCAGAGCCCAGCCTGGCCTCAGCTATTAATTCACCAGGCCATTGCCCACACATTCTCCCATGTTTCCGTGACTGGCACAGATGTGTTCTGCATGCACAGCCGGTTACTATTTCCTTGTTACTTACTGATGTGTGCCTTTAAAATAAAAAACCAAACCAAACCAAACCAAACCAAAACAAAACAAAAAAACAAAAAACACAACTGAGTTAAGGCTTGGTGCGGTGGCTCACACCTCTAATCCCAGCACTTTGGGAGGCTGAGGCAGGTGGATCACTTGAGGTTAAGAGTTTGAGACCAGCCTGGCCAACATGGTGAAACCCTGTCTCTACTAAAAATACAGAAAAATTAGCCAGGCATAGTGGTTGGCTCCTGTAATCCCAGTTACTCGGGAGGCTGAGGCAGGAGAAATCACTTGAACCCAGGAGGCAGAGGTTGCAGTGAGCCGAGATCATGCCATTGCACTCCAGCCTGGGCAACAAGAGCAAAACTCCATCCCCCCAAAAACAAACAAAAACTGAATTAGGCTCATAAGTGATTGTATTTCAATAGCTGGTCTTTTAGAAATTCTCATCCTTTAATGAGGTAGAGAAGTTTCTCATGCCATCTCCTCATGTCACCTCAAGTGTACGGTAGGGAGAGGGAGGACTTTGGAGTTCAGACCCAAGTTCAAATCCTGTTCCACCACTGGAATCACCTTGGCTGCTTTAGAAAAATACCAACATCTGTGCCCCACCGCAGGCCAGACCACCTACCTCAGATCCTCTACATGTAACATAACATTGACCATCTTAACCACTTTTCAGTGTACAGTCCAGTAGTGTTAAGTACATTCACATTGTCATGCAACCATCACCACAGTCTATTATCAGGACTTCTTCAGCTGGGCACAGCGGCTCGTGCCTGTAGTCCCCACACTTTGGGAGGCTGAGGCGGGAGGATCACTTGAGCCTAGAGGTTCAAGATCAGCCTGGGCAACAGGGTGAAAACCTGTCTCTACAAAAAATAAAAAATTAGCTGGGAGTGTTGACACATGCCTGTAGTCCCAACTACTACTTGGGGGCTGAGGTGGGAGGATCATATGAGCCCAAGAGGTTAAGGCTGCAGTCAGCCATGATTGTGCCACTGCTCTCTAGCCTGGGCAACAGAGTGAGACCCTGTCTCAAAATAAATAACTTTTTCATTAAGCAAAACTGAAACTATGCTGTTAAACAACAATTCCTCATCCCCCCCCAACCTCCCCCCAGCCCCTAGCAGCTACCATTCGACTTTCTGTCTCTATGAGTTTGACTTCTCCGTTGTTTTTGTGACTGGCTTATTTCACTGAGTGTAATGTCCTCAAGGTTCGTGCATCTTATACCGTGTGTCAGGATTTCCTTCCTTTTTAAAGCTGAATATTCCACTGAATGTATAGACCACAGTTTATTTGTCTATTCTTCTATTGAGAGACACTTGCAATGTGCTATGGGCTGAAATGTGTCCCCCCAAAGTTCCTATGTCGAAGCCTTCATCCTCAGTACCTCAGAATGTGACAGTATTTGGAGATACGGCCTGTAAAGAGGTGGTTACATTAAACTGAGGTCATTAGGATGGTCCCTAATTCAATATGACTGGTGTGATTATGAGGAGATATTAGGACATGGACATACACAGAGGGATGACCATGTGAAGACACAGGAAGAAGTCAGGGTCTACAAGCCAAGGAGGATCTTATACTAAAACCAACCCTGCCAATACCATGACCTTAGATGCCCAGCCTCCAGAACTGCAAGGAAAAAAATTCTGATATTTAAGCCACTCAGTGTGTAGTGGTTTGTTGTAGCAGCCTAGCACACAAATATAGGTTGTTTCCACCTCTTGGCTATTGTGAATAATGCTGCAGTGAACATGGTGCACAAATATCTCTTCAAGACCCAGCTCTTATTCTTTTGAATATATACCCAGAAGTGGAATTCTGGGACCATATGGTAATTTTTTTTTTTAGGTATGGATATTTTTGAGAGCACCCCAGGCCAAGAACCACTGGGACTGTGAAGGCTGTGTGAGCTCAGTGCAGGGACAAGGCATGAATATTGGAGTCAAACTGTCTGGGTTCAAATTTTGGTGCCTCCACTAATCAGCTCTGTGACTTGGGCAGGTTACTTTACCTCTTCACCCCAGAGGTTCTGTATATGTCAGATGGGGAGAACTCCATTTCTTGTGAATATTGAAGGAGATGCTGCATGGAAAGGGCCTGGCTCAGTGCCTTGCATGGGGCTGGTGCCTGTGCATACTGGCTGTTTCTACGATTCATTATTAATGATCATGCTGATCCAGTGGTGGTGCAAAAAGGTACTTGCATCCTCTAGACTATATCTGGTTGTTTTCTTATTTCATTTTCACATTGTTCATTGCCAGCGTATAGGAATACAATTAATTTTTGTATACTAAGCTTGTATCCTGCCACATTGCTGAAATTGTTTATTAGTTCTAATAGTTTTTTTAGTAGATTCCTTAGCATTTTCTATATACAAGATCATGTCATTGGGAAATAGATAATTTTACTTATTCTTTTCTGATCTGGGTGCCTTTTATTTCTTTTTCTTGCCTAGTTGCCCTGACTAAAACCTCAAGTCCAATGTTGAATAGGATTGGCAAGAACAGACATCTTTGTCTTGTTCCAGATCTTAAGGGAAAGCGTAAATGTTTCACCATTGAGAGTGATGTTAGCTGTGGGGTTTTGGTAGATGCTCTTTATTGGGTTGTGAAAGTCCCTTCTGTTCATTCTTAGCTGACTGAGTGTTTTTACCATGAAAGGCTGGCGGATTTTGTAACATGTCTTTTTTGTACCTATTTACTGGTCATGTGGTTTTTATCCTTTATTCCATCTATATGGTATAATACATGGATTGATTTGGGGATATTAAACCAACTTTGCATTCCTGGGATATATCTCACTTGCTCATGGCATATAGTTCTTTTATATATTGCAGGATTTGGTTTTCTAGTATTGTGTTGTGAATTTTTGCATCTATATTTGTAGGGGATGTTAGTCTGTAGTTTTCATATGATATCTTTGTGTGGTTTCAGTGTCAGGGTAATATTGGCTTCACAGAATGAGTTGAGAAGTGTTCTTTGCACTTTTACTTTTTGAAAGAGTTGGATATTCATTCTTCTTCAAACATTTGATAGAATTCACCCCTGCAGCCATCTAGGCCTGTGCTTTTCTATGTATCTAGGTGTTAAGTATGTTTAGTATACTACCGTGTTCAACTTTTTGTTGTGGCATTACAGTTTTACCTGAATGGGAAGGGAATGGCCGACAAGGCCAGGGCTTTTAAAGGACCAATTTGCATCAGATTTGCACTTTTTTTTAACATACAGGATGTGGGGGCCAGAAGGGCCTATGGTTTGTCCAAAGCAGACCTCTGTGTCATGATGCAGCTCCTCCTTCCTGAGCCTCCTCCCCATGCCAGGCTCTAAGCTGGGCCCGAGTGAGCCTCTGTGCTTTGACCCCCTGGCATGCCTGTGAGGCAGATGCTGTGGTCCCTGCTCCAGCCCTGGAGACTGAGAAGGAAGGAAGGCACTCGCCCAGAGCCATCAGCCAATCAATGGAAGGGATGGGGCTTGCCTGGCCTGGGTCCTACAAGCCTTCTGTTATTCCCTGATGACCAGAAATTGTTCTTTTTTCTTCTCTATTTAAATACAAAACTGTTCTAGAGCAGCGTGTGTTAGAATCACTCAGAGGACTTGTTAAAACCCACACTGCTGAGTCCACCCCCAGGTTCTGTTCAGTAGGTTACTGTTGAGGCCAAAGAATTTTAACTCCTAACAAGCTCCCAGCTGATGCAGATGCTGCTGGTCTAAGGATCTCACTCAGAGAACTGCTGTTCTAGGGGAGGTGCCAAAATTAACTGAAAAGTTTAAAAATATTATCCAGGGGCTGGAGGCATAACTGAAAGAGGCCAGGCGGGACCCAGGCCGGATCCAGCAGGCCTGCCTCTTGTCCCATTGTGGAGTGTGAGGTGGCACATGCTGGCTCCAGAGGGGACCCATTGACTCTTACCAGCCTGGGTTCAGACATGGCGCCAGAGAGGAGTTGGTGGCAGCTGAGTTTCGAGGCCTTGCTGATGGCAAAGGAGGCTTCCCACACCCAGATCCCAGAATTGGCTGAGATTCAGACAGGAAGTCAGGAAGCCCCCAAGTCTGTTCATAAAGCTTTTAGAATGTATCCAAAGGAAAATAAAAACAAAAATTAAGATAGTGCTTTCTGCAAACTCTACCACGCACCAGGCACTGTGCAAGGTGCTGTGCGTGGGTTAACTTAGCTCGTACTCACAGGGGAGAGCTGTGCTGCTTTCTGCTTAATAGGTGGGTGGCAGAGGCTCAGAGAGGCTGAGAAACTTGCTCAAAGTCACACAGTGAGGCAGAGCCAGAGTCTGTGTTGAACTTCAGCCTTCCAGAGTCCACCAGGCTGCCCCCAGAAGGCATCGAGGCAGTTTTTCTTTTCATATTGATAGTAGAGTCAGAGATGAGAGGCCACAAACACACACACACAGAGTGCTGGACTGAGGGGCCCCAGGACTCCAGGCTGGGCTTTGTCATTGCCGGCCATGTCCCTTAAACCTTTCCATCCTCCGTTTCCTCACCTGTAAGCAATGAAGTTGTTGAAAATCCTGTGATGCCATTTGTACCCCTGGGAGGATCTGCCACATAACCAGCTCTGCCTTCATGAACTGATCTCTGCCTGCGGCCAGGCCCCGGGGCCAAAGCACCCCATCCATTGCCATCTCCTGGAAACCTCAGGGTGGCAGCTGGGAAGCAGAGCTGTGCCTGTCCAGAGGCCGCACATTTGATCCCAATGCCAGCTGCCTCTTAAGTCCGAGAGCAGAGACTCCAGCTATATTTTAAGGATTTAGGGTTGGAATTCTGATTATTGTGATATGGTAGCTTAAAAAAAGTGCCAATAATATTAAAGAAAAGCAAAATCCCTTAACTGTTACATATTGCTGAGTGTACGTAGGACTTCTCTCATGTGACAAGTTCATGTAAGACTTTGGCTGGAGGTGCAAAAACCAGTCATTGAAAAAACACTGGACTCGGGAAGGACAGAACACGAGAAACTGCCCTTTAAAGCACAGAGCTCCCGGGGGCTCCCTTTCCCCTGCCTGTGCGGGCATACATGGGTACAAGCCTCTTCGAAACTTTGCAGCGTTTGGCCAGTGAATTGGAAAGGGAATCTCTCCATGGAAAAAAATTCTAAATCTGTACAAAATCCTCAGAAATAACCAAAGTGTCCCTAAATCCAGGATGGAATGAGGTAGGAAGGCCTCCACCACTCTTCAGAGCGTCTTGGAAAATTCTTATTTCATGATATGAAGAGGAAAAGACAAGCTAGAAAATGACTGATAGACATGAGTTTAAGTAAAAACTGCCCCTGGAAAAGCAGCCCAGAAGGAAGTCAGTAGAGTGTTCACAGTGGGTGGGGGTGGGGGATGGAAGAGAAGTTTCTTTTTCTCTTCCTTTTCCTTTTCTGTGTTCTCCCAAGTTTCTTTATTGGAGTAAACTTGATTTTTAAAATGAGAGAGAGACGGTTAACGCCCTTAGGAAGCGTAAGCTCCTCTCCATGCCAGAGCCTGACAGCAGAAATGAGTGGTTTCCACATCAACTTCCGCTCCCACCGGGCTGCTCAGTGGCCAGGGAGGTTGCCGAAGGGTGGACAGTCAGCATCCTCGGCATCAGTGTCCTGGGGCCACTTTCCATTTGGTGCAGAAATAGCTGTTGCATTTCTCCACCTGGCTTCTGTGGACCAGGGCTGGGCCAGCTACCGGCAAGTTAAGATGGAGAATCATGTGGATTTGGCAGTGGAGGAGAAAGGGCATTCACAGGCCAGGCCCTGGGGCATAGGTGCTGTTGCCCATAAAATTATTTATGGGGGTCCTAAGGACTGTAGTCAATATTTGTTTTGTAAAGCAGCAACCCAGGAAGGGTTTCATCTACCACTTTGTTTTTTGTGTTTGTTTGTTTGTTTTTTGGTATTTATTTATTTATTTATTTTGAGACAGGGTTTCACTCTGTCGCCCAGGCTGGGGTGCAGTAGCAGGATCTCGGCTCACTGCAACTTCTGCCTGCCGGGTTCAAGCAATTCTCCTGCCTCAGCCTGTCAAGTAGCTGGGATTACAGATGCGCACCACCACCCCTGGCTAATTTTTGTATTTTTAATAGAGACGGGGTTTCGCCATGTTGGCCAGGCTGCTCTCGAATTCCTGGGCTCAAGTGATCTGCCTGCCTCAGCATCCCAAAGTGTTGGGATTACAGGCATGAGCCACTGCGCCCGGCCTCGTCTACCACTTTAAATGTTGGTAGCTGCTTCTCATTCTACGCGATACAATTAGGATGGTAGTGACTGACTGAGGCTTCTTCGCTGTGAATGCTGGGCAGGGGGCCCATGCTGGCTGCTGAGGTTACAGGTCCCAGATGCCTCGCCCACAGGGCTGGCTCTGCCGTCACCCAGCTCTGGGGTCTTAGGCAAGTGATTTTCCCTCTTTGGACCTCAGCTTCTGATTTTGTAAAGAGAGGGATCCCACCATTCTCCAGTGTCTACCATACACCAGGCACTGTGCTGAGGACAGATGAGCTCCAACTAGTGCCTGTGGCTGACCTGAGGTCAGTAATTTTCTTTATTACAATTGCCTACTTAATTGCATCTTTCTTATTGCCCAAAGGATGACACGAGACGAGAGAAATATTGTTCTACCAAGTTATCTGGGATGCTTTGTCATCCCTTTTCCAGGTAAAAGCATTACATTTTCATTGTGGAAAATGTCTTGGAGAAGACAGATCAAAAGGAGATAAAAAAAATCATGTATTTCTCCACCCCTCCAGGAGCAGTGGGGACAGAGGTCCTTACACTGTGAACCACTGTCACCTAGCGGGCCGACTTCCCTCTGACCCTGCAGAAAGACCCGAGCCACATTATTGGAAGGGGCCTTAAGCTGATCAGGGGGGACCAAGAATCACTGACCCCCAGTGTTGATGAAGCAGGCCCTGAGCACACACTCCTGGGGTGGGTCTGTGGTGGGCCTTTTGGGGGAACAGGGACAGTGCTCCTGCTGAGCCAGCCTTGCCACGTGGGGGGATTTATGGTCGGCCCATCATCAGGTGTGCATTATGATTTATGTGGGAAGATGTGTATCACACAAATGTTGGTGAAAGTCCCTCCCCACAGGAAAAAAAAAAAAAAAAAGAGGAAAAAAGAAAAATAGGGAGCAGCCCAAATGTCCGGGTGGAGAGCCACGTGAACATTGATTGTTTCTGCCACTGTCAGCCTTTCTCCCCTGTGTGTATGAAATTGGTCTCCAAAAAACTGGGACAATAGTTCATAGCTATTCTCAGTGCATCTCAATACATCTAATAAATATATTCGTTTCCTAGGGCCACTGTACCATGGAATACACAAGACAAATGGATGGTCTCTTAGTTCTGGAGGCTGGAAGTCTGAGATCCAGGCGTGGGCAGGGTTGACCCCATCTGAGGCTGTGAGGGGACTCTGCCCCAGGCCTCTCCCCTGGCTTCCTGTGCTTTGGTGGCAGTCCTTGGTATTCCTTGTCTCGTGGAATCCGCCCCGTGACCTCCTCCTTCGTCGTCACATGGCGTCCTCCTTTGTCTCTGTGTCTCTGTGCTCCCATTTCCTTATTTTATTTTATTTTATTTTATTTTATATTTTGAGATGGAGTCTCACTCTGTCACCCAGGCTGGAGCACAATGGCATGGTCTTGGCTCACTGCAACCTCCACCTCCTGGGTTCAGGCGATTCTCCTGCCTCAGCCTCCCAAGTAGCTGGGACTACAGGTGTGTGCCACCACACCTGGCTAATTTTTGTATTTTTAGTAGAGATGGGGTTTCACTATGTTGGCCAGGTTGGTCTCGAACTCCTGACTTCGTGATCCGCCTGCCTCAGCCTCCCAAAGTGCTGGGGTTACAGGCGTGAGCCACCACGCCCAGCCCCATTTCTTCTTTTTGTAGGAACACCCATCATATTGGTTAAGGCCCCTCCTGACTTCATCTCAATTACATGACCTCAGTAAAGACCCTGTTTCCCATAAGACCACCTCTGAGGGTACTGGGGGTTAGGACCTCAGCGTATGAATTTGGGAGTGACACAATTTAAACCCTTTCACATAAATCAAGAATACTTTTCAATGTCCTTGAAATGCTCTTCTGATGCTATGGTTCTCAAATGCTTTTTAACTGGGGCAGAACCCTTTTAAATAGTGAAAGTTTCTGGAGCCCATGGGAACCCTCCCAAAGCAGGTTAAAATTCAGGGGGAAAGTGGGGCTCAGGCATAAGAGGAGTCCAGAGGAGTGCAGGGCTGACCTGCTGGTGTGTGTGTGTGTGTTTCTAATGATGTCACATGCAAACAATAACAGCTTGACTAAGGCCATGGAGGATGAACAGACAGGGTGGGGTGGGGAGACATATTCCGGCCAGATGGAGGCTCGTGAGAGTTCAGTAAGCCCAGGAATCAAGGCAGTAAGCAGTAGTTGCTTAGCGCCCAACTGGCCTTGCTCTGTTGAAAGTGCTCTGTGCGCATTCGCTTTTGCCGGGGCAGGTACTATGATTTTCCTCATTTTACCAGGTTGGGGGAAACTGAAGCTCAGGGAGGACAAGGCACCTGCCCCAGGACAAACAGCTAACAAGTGGTAGAGTCAAGATTCGTACCCAGCATGAGACAGAGCTGGCCATTGAGAACACGCCACTGCACGGCCATTCCGTGGTTCTAGAACGTGAAGTTCTGCCAGTGGATGTAGGTGTGTGGAGGGTCTGTCTGTAGTTAACATCGTCAAAATATTTGGTTTTCTGCTTCTGTGTTTAAAATGGTTTTGTGTGTCCCTCTTTAATTTTAACTTGGGTTCTAGGCCAGGTGCAGTGGCTCACGCCTGTAATCCCAGCATTTTGGGAGGCTGAGGCAGGTGGATCACGTGAGGTCAGGAGTTTGAGACCAGCCTGGTCAATATGTCAAAACCCCGTCTCTACTAAAAATACAAAAATGAGCCAGGTGTGGTGTAATCCCAGCTACTTGGAAAGCTGAGGCAGGAGAATCGCTTGAACCCAGGAGGCAGAGGTTGCAGTGAGCCAATATTTCACCACTGCACTCCAGCCTGGGTGACAGAGTGAGACTCTGCCTCAAAAAAATAAAAATAAAAATAAATAAACATTAACTTAACTTGGGTTCTGGGGTACCCCAGCTTTCATCTGTGTTCAGTTGCAGATAACAGAAGCCACTCTGTCCAGCTACTTTAAGTAGAGGGACGGAGCACAGGGAAGTAGGTGCCAGTAGTGGAAGGTCAGGGAGCAGAGTCTTGTCTGGGCTTAGGCTTGACCCCCAGAGTGTCACCCCAGAGCTGGCCTCTCGGGAGCTGCCACCTCTGCCACCTCTGGGAGCTGGGGTATTGGGAGCCACTGTCCCAGAGCTGGTTACAGCCTCAGCTGCAAGCCAGGAAAGAGAAGGCCATGGTGGGACCCCCAACGCCAGAGCACACCTTGTCTGCCAGGCCCATGCCAGCAAGTGGGCACCTTGTCCCATCCCCACCTGGCTCTCACTTGTGTTCAGGTCAGGCCTGTGTGATTGAAGGACTGATGAATTGAATGAATGATGGAACCTAAGTGATGTGTAGAGCCCTAGCTCCAAGGGAGTCTCAGAGATATGGTTTGTGGCTCTTTAGCCTCCGCAGTTCAGGATAGCACATTTGGTCCCCTGTGGGGGTCATTGCCTCCAGGTGCGGAGAGAGTGTGGATTGGCTGAAAAAGAGCTTCTCTTGAGTGAGGCCATCTGGAACGTTCAACCAAATCACAGCTCCTGATTTCCCTGAGCAAAGGACTTGAAGGGGGTTCCTACTTAGCACGTCTGCTATCACCCAGGGTGTGAGAGGACTTTTCAGGAACTGTATCAGGTGTGACGTAATTAAGGTTCCCTGGGCCAGAGCCGTGAATTTCCTGAATCCCAGCGAAGGCACAGGAACAGCGCCGTCTAAAGCTGATCCATCTGTTAGGAAAATGCCAGCGCGTGCCGTCTTGCAGCCACTGTGGCTGCTGTGGCTCAGTGGGCCCTGGTGAGCCCGGCTGCTGGCACGGGGAAGCCAGGACCTGGGATAGCACATGTCCTGTCAGGTGGAGGAGGCAGAGCTGCATGTGGCTCGATTCCAAGCCCTATGGGGGAGGCTCTGCAAGGCAAGGGAGCATGCAGCACCTTACCATGAAAACGGGGAGGGGGGTGTTGAGGAGGAAGAGTGATTATTCCCTCGGTGGGGGCACATCGGAGGGGACACCGTGTGGGAGTTTGATTACTGGTGCAGAGGAGGACTGGAGGGAGTAGGCTGCAGAGTCCCAGGGGCCTGGTGGAATCCTGGCTCCCCATGCCACCTCCCTGAGCCTCAGTTTCCTCATCTGTACAATGGCATGGTCAGTGGAATCCCATGGGCTTGCCAAACTTCAACGCAACTGTGTCTAAATGCCTGTTATGTGATGGGTAGTGCCGCTTCTGGTAACTAGCTTTTTGCTTTCTGCCAGTGGTTCTCGAGGGCTTTCTGTGTAGTCAGGCCCCCACGATGTGGGTTGTGGTCAGCTGGCTGGACTGGATAGGGAGGAAGGTCTTGTTATTTATTTATTTTTCCTGGGCAGGCCATTTCTTGGAATTCCAGATTCTTTAGTGTGGCTCCTGACTGGGTGCTAATCACCATGAAAAATCAGAAAAGTAGGAAAGAAAAGGATAGCTGAGCAAGGTGCAGGTGACACGAGCCATCCTTGGTTGTGTGACCGTGGACAGGAACTTAGTCGCTCAGTGCCCAAATTGTCTCAGATACAAAATATGGGAAGCGAGGCCTCCCTCTTGGGACCTTGAGAGATTAAATAGATCACTCTGGGCTGATACCAAGTTCCTTCCAGCAGGTCCCTCAACGTCGTGGCTTTGCTTCCTTCATTCCTGCTCCCAGTGGGAGATATTATCACTAGGGTACTGATTTGTCAGAAGTACTTAAATATTCCCATGGTTTTTTGGGTTCAAGCAGACTGAAATATGGATTCACAGATGCCTGCATTTAGACGTCAAGCACTTTGGTACATGTTATTTATGTATGTATTTATTTACTTTGAGTCTCCCTCTGTTGCCCAGGCTGGAGTGCAGTGGTGTGATCTCGGCTCACTGCAACCTTCATTTCCTGGGTTCAAGTGATTCTCCTGCCTCAGCCTCCCCAGCAGCTGGGAATACAGGAACCCACCACCATGCCCGGCCAATTTTTGTATCTTTAGTAGAGATGGGGTTTCACCCTGTTCGCCAGGCTGATCTTGAACTCCTGACCTCAAGTGATCCACCCACTTTGGCCTCTCAAAGTGCTGGGATTACAGGTGTGAGCCACTGTGCCCAGCCTTGGTCCATGTTGAAGGGACACTTCATTCACTCCTTATTTTTGCTGTCCCCCCGCCTTTCCCCCCACCATTTCTTAAGTCCTGTGACACCAGCCTCTGCCAAGGTGTTAGGTGGCTATCTGAAACTGTTAGTAAGAAGTTCTGTGTGAGCCAGCATTGTTCTGGGCAGTGTGGTTTGGGGGAAGAACCAGTGGGATGGGCTTTAGAAGGCTTGGGTTCAAGTCCAGGCTGGCTGTGGCTCTCAGAGCCTCTGGTTTCTCATAGGTAACATGGGGCAAGAAGCAACTTCTCAGCGGGGGTGGTATGGTTGATGCAGTGGTATGCAGGGAACTAGATTATTTTAATCTGCAAAATGCTGTGTATGCGATGGCTTTTTTATCAAGGCTAGGCCAGGCTGGACCTGGGAAATCCCCATCCGTGGAGTGGGGTTGGGCAGCTCAAGGAGCATCTCTGTATCAGTCTTCAGGGGCTGCCATGATGGACTCCACAGACTGGGCGGCTCACACCACAGACATTTGCTCCCAATTCTGGAGACTGGAAGTCCGAGATCAAGCTGCCACCAGGGTTGGTTTCTTCCGAAGCCTCTCTCCTTGGCTTGTAGACGGCCGTCTTCTCCCCATGTCCTCTCATGGTCTTCCTTCTATGTGTCTGTGTCCTATTTTCCTCGTGTTGTTAGGACATCCATCATCTTGGATTAGGTCCCACCCTAATCCACAGCCCCATTTTACCTAACTTACCTCCATAAAGACCTTGTCTCCAAACATGAAGTCCTGAGGTGCTGGGGGTTGGGGATTCAACATAAGAATTTTGGAGGGACACAAGTCAGCCCATATACCATGGCTTGAGAATGGGAGAGGATGGGGAGGAGTGGCCCCCATGGAGACTGAGCAGCTCTGCCCCAACGATACCAGACCAGAGACACACGAGCCCTACACCTGCCATCTCTACATGTCCAGGGCCTGCCGGGGAGCCCAGACGCTGTCTTGTGTGTGGAGTCCCCAGCTAGGAGACACTTCTCTTGCCTCTGGGCATCCACAGTGGTTTATCTGCATCTACACTGCGTGTTTTGGGCTGTCTTTATTTATGCATGCGCCACCCTCCCATGCTGGGCTTGAGGCTCTGGTGGGGGAGAGAGGATGTGGCTCATCTCTGCCTCCCCAGGCCTGGTGCAGTATTTGCATGTGTGAAAGAGGGCATTGTGGCACCATCGTGTGGACAGATTGAGTCCATTTCACAGGCACTCAAGAGCTGCTTTGATTCTGGCAGACACCGAGCCAGGCTCTTGGGAGGTTGAGGCAACAGGCCTGGCTGTCATGGGCACCGAGTCTGGTGGCGGGGATGGGCAACACCAGCACAGCGTGATCAGAGCTGTGAGACAGGGAAGCTTGAGGAACTATTGGTATGCAGAGGAAGCCCTTGACCCAGCCTAGGGGTGGGAAGTGGTGCCAGCTAAAGCATCCCAGAGGAGGTGATGCCCAAGCTGAATTTTAAAGAAGATGAACAGGTGGAAAAGACGGGGAGGGGCATTTCAAGAAGAGAGCATCAGTCAGGTTTGATGAGGCAAGGCTGCAGTAACAAAGAAACCCCAAAAGGTCTGTATATTAGTCTGTTCTCACATTGCTATAAAGATACTACCTGAGACTGGGTCATTTATAAAGAAAAGCGGTTTAATGACTCACAGTTCCACATGGCTGGGGAGGCCTCAGGAAACTTACAATAATGGTGGAAGGGGAAGGGGCATGTCTTACATGGCGGCAGGCGAGAGACAGCGAGTATGTGAAGGAGGAACTGTCAAACACTTATAAAACCATCAGATCTTGTGAGAACTCATTCACTCTCATGAGAACAGCATGGGGGAACTGCCCCTGTGATCCAGTCACCTTCCTCCAGGCATCTCCCTCGACCTGGGGATCAGGGGGATTACAATTCAAGATGAGATTTGGGTGGGCACACAAAGCCTAACCATATCAGTCCATTCTAATTCACACATGCTCTAGTGCAGGCCCACTCCAGTGGGTGATTCAGGGATCCAGCCCCCTCCGTCTGGTCATCCAGCCATCTCAATGCATGGCTTCAAAGGTCCCTGCAGCCAAGAAGAGAGAGAAGAGTGATGTGAGCTTTTAAGAGCTTTAGCCCAGAAGTGACACAGGTCAGGTCTAGTCATATGACCCCTACCTCCTGCAAGGGAATCTGGGAAATGTCAGGAACTGTGTGGAGGATTTGCCAAGGACACCGTGGGGAACACACTTGCTGGGGTGCCAAGGCCAGGAGGACACATTGTTGTTGGGAAGCATGGTCCCAGGGCAAAATTAGCTTTGCAAGGAACTTGGTAAAACAATGATTCTCCCTCCATGCGCCCCCTGCCCACTACCCACTATCAGGCATTAACATCATGGCTAGAAACTAGACCCACAGAAGGAACAGAGTTGCAGAGGGGAGATGAATGAATCTGCTTGCGTCAGGCTGGGAAGGATTAATTTCTTTGAGAACTCTTGTTCATTTGCTTTTTAAGGAATTGAGTTTAACATGGGCTCTGTCCCTCTATTGCTCTCCTTTCCTCCCTCTGAAAGTATAAATAATACGGAGTACTTGTTCTAACCTTTTTCATATGGAAACAAAATGTTTATGGTTGTACGTCTTCTAAGGCTTTCAAAGAGCTTGTGCTCGAAGTCACCATCCCCATTATCAATGGAGGTACCTTGGCACTGAGCAGGAGCGGAGGTCTGCCTATAAAATATTCAGGAGCTTAGCTAACTTTAAAATTCTGGCTGGCATAGGCACTGTCTTTGTGATTTTCATTCAGATTTGTCATTATGAGGTTTTTTTGGTGTTCTGTTGGGCCATATTATTTCATTATGAGCTCCTTGAGTATCATTTTTATAATGACATTTTTATCTGATTGAATTTATTACAAAGATCTTTTTTTAATTAAAAAAAATAAGGCTTGCTTTTTTGGTTGTAGTTTAGAGATTGTGTCAACACCAAGAGATGAACAGTGGCTGGGAATTAATTGCTGCTTGCATTTCCCTTAATTGACTATGAATGTGTAGAAGTTGGCTGGCTTTGTGCATGCGAGTCTTGAAATGCAGTGCTTTCTTGTAGCACAGAAACAAATAACACAAGTTGTGCCTTGTTTTTTGATCCACCCCAACAGTCTCTTTTATTGGTGTATTTAGACCATTGACATTTAAAGTGATTATTGATAGAGGTGGATTAATATCTATAGTATTTGTTACTATTTTCTGTTTGTGACCCTTAATCTTTGTTTCTATTTCTGTCTTCTACTCCTTTTCTGCTTTCTTTTTTTTTTATTTTTGAGGCAGAGTCTGGCTCTGTCACACAGGCTGGAGTGCAGTGGTGAGATCTCAGCTCACTGCAACCTCCACATCCCAGATTCAAGCGATCCTCCTGCCTCAGCCTCCCAAGTAGCTGCGACTACCGGTGTGCACCACCACTCCTGGCTAATTTTTGTATTTTTAGTAGAGACGGGGTTTCACCATGTTGGCCAGGCTGGTCTTGAACTCCTGACCTCAAGTGATCTGCCCGCCTTGGCCTCCCAAAGTGCTAGGATTACAGGTGTGAGCCACCGTGCCCAGCTGCCTTCTGTGGTTTTAATAATGTTTCCATGCTCTGTCCTTCTGAACATATCAAGTGTACTTTTTAAAAAACTTTTTTTAGTAGTCACCCTAGAGTTTGCAATATACATTCACAACTAATCCAAGTCCACTTTCGAATAACAACACACTGCTTCCTGTGTAGTGGAAGCATCTCATAACTCATGAGTCCCGTTTTGTCTCTCCCATTCATTGCTCTTATCCATGAGCTGTACCCATCAATTACACTGTTGCTGTTATTATTTCAAACAAACTGTTCTAGTCAATCAATTAAGAATAAAAAATGATTTTATTTTATCTTCACATATTCCTTCTCTAAAGTTCTTCCTTTCTTTATGTGGGTCTGAGTTTCTGACCTTTGTCATTTTCCCTCAACTCTGAAGAGCTGCTTTTAATCTTCCTTTTTCCAAGGCAGGTGTCCATAGCAAATTCTTTCAATTTGTGTTTGTCTGGAGAAACACTTTCTCCTTCATTTTTGAAGGATAATTTCACAGGCTACAGAATTCTACACTGGTGAGTTTTTTCCTCTTCTCATCACTTTAAGTATTTCCCTCTCCTCTTTCTTGCTTGCATGGTTTCTGCGGGGAAGTCGGATGTATTAATAATTTTTTGTTTAGACAGAATCTCACTCTGTCGCCCATTTGGGCTCACTGTAACCCCTGTCCCCTGGGTTCAAGCCATTCTCATGCCTCAGCCTCCTGAGTAGCTGGAATTACAGGCACGCACCACCATGCCTGGCTAATTTTTGTAATTTTTGTAGAGATGGGGTTTTGCCATGTTGCCTAGGCTGATCTCGAACTCCTGGCCTCAAGTGATCCACCCACCTCAGCCTCCCAAAGCATTGGGATTACAGGCATGAGCCACCATGCCAGGCCCCAGTATCTTTTCTTTATCTCTACTTTTCTGCAGTTTCATATGATATGCTAAGTGTAGGGTTGTTTTTTTTTTTTTTTTTTTTTTGGCAGTTATCCTTCTTGCTATTTTCTGAGCTTCCTGGATCTGTGGTTTGGTGTCTGACATTAATTTTGTGAAATTCTCAGATACTATTGCTTCAAGTATTTCTTCAATTTCTTCCTCTCTTTCTCATCCTGTTATTCTTTTTTTTTTATATATGTGTTTATACCTTTTGTAGTTGTCTTATAGTCCTGGGATATTCTTTTTTTTTTTTTTTTTTGGAGACAAGGTCTTACTCTGTCATCCAGGCTGGAGTGCAGTGGTGCAATCATGGCTTACTGCAGCCTCAACCTCCTGAGCCCGGGTGATCCTCCCACTTCAGCTGAGGTGGGAGGTGTATATCCCCACGCATAACTAAGTTTTGTATTTTTTGTAGAGACAGCGTTTCACCATGTTGCCCACGCTGGTCTTGAACTCCTGGGCTCAAGCAATTTGCCTTCCTCAGCCTCCCAAAGTGCTGGGGTTATAGGTGTGAACCACCGCGCCTGACTGTCCTGGGATATTCGTTTTTTTTATTTATTTATTTTTAGTCCTTTTTTTCATTGCTTTCCAATTAGGAAATATTCTATTGACATATGTTGAAGCCTACTGATTCTTCCTTCAGCTGTGTTCGGTCTACTAATGAGCCCATGAAAGGCATTCTTCATTTCTGTTAAAGTGCTTTTTATTTCTAGCTTTTCCTTTTTATCCTTTTTTTAGAATTTTCATCTCTGCTTACATTGCCCATCTGGTTTTGCATGTTGTCTGCTTTTTCCATTAGAATCCTTGGCATATTAATCATAGTTCTCTTAAAGTTCCAGTCTGATCATTCCAGCTTCTCTACCATGTCTGCTTCCAATGTTTGGGCTCTCTTTTTTGCCTTTTAGTATGCCTTGGAATGTTTTTTGTTGAGAGCCAGACATGATGCATTTGGTAAAAGGGACCTAAACTGGTTCCTGTGGAGGTTTTTGCTGTGGTATGTTGTGATTCTGTGTATCTGCCTGTCTGCCTTTCCAAATGTTGGAGCAGTAGTTTGTCCTATGACCTCAGTTGTCTGATGGATCCAAGAAAAGTTCTTGATTTGCATTCTGTTTAACTTGCCTTATTTAGACGGGAGTCATGCTTCTAAGCTCCTTATGTGACAGACCAGAAACTAAAAGTTTGATTCAATTCTCATTGCGTCCCCCCTCCCTCCTTCTTCCCCTGCCTCCCTTCCTCTTATATAGAGTCCCCCACTTCACTGGGCAGGACTTTGCCAAAGTGGCCTGGGGCAGGTAAGTGCAGAGTATTGCCCTAACTGGAAGTTTCTCTGATCTTTTTGGGGTTGGCATGATGAGCTTGGACCTGGGCTCTGTGGGTCTCTGACCATGAGGCCAGAGGTGTTCCAGAGTCTTCCAAATTTAGAGAGGCCTCTTCTCCTGAACTTGGCTTCACTGGGACATATCAAGATGGACTTGTTAGGACCAGGAGAAGGAGGCTGTTGAGGGCAGGGTCGTCGTGGTCAGCTGTTATAGTGTCTTCTGCAGTCCTCCACAGCAGAGGTGAACGTGATGATTCTTTGACTGGGGGACAGTGACAGGTGATGGTGGCAATTGAGGCTGCCAGAAACAGGAAGGGTGTTTTGATCTCAGAATACTTTTCTAGGGGCAGGAGTTGTGCTCCATGGAGAAATCTCATCATAACCTCTTTGGTCATATTTACAATGCAGAGGGATGGTTTCCTCCTGATCTGTGTAGGGAAATATTGAGAACGGCAGCTGAGTGGGGGTCTGGACAAAGGAACTTTCAGCAGGAATGGCCATCAGCATCATGAGGGCAGGGCACGGTGGGTCCTGCTTGGTATCCTGGTCCCTGTACCAGCATGGCACCTGGCTTTCAGGAGACATGGCACAAACTTGTGCTGAACAGATAATGGGGTGATGTGTTTAACCAGTCGACTTCAGTGTGATCTCAAACCTTGTAGATTATAGAGATCAAACACTCATGGCTTTTTTATCCAAGAGCAAGGCCAAGGACCCTTGAAGGTCAGTACCTTACCATTTAGCCAAAGGCCACATTTAAATATCAACAGTTCCTGGCTGGCATGGGGTGGGGCCACGCCCAGCATCTGACCACACATGTGCCAGCTCTTGTCCGGTTGTACTTGATTCTGCAGAAGGGGGGACTATTTTTATCAAGGAATCAGGAAACCTGTGTCCCTTGATGGCTGGATGGCGTGTGTCCTCCTGCCTGAAGTCTGTAGATGTGAAGACACCTCACAGTGCGAGAGTGAAAGTGGGGTATGTGATGTCTTCATCATCCAGCAGGCATCCAAAGAGGGCTCCCGGGGTACTGACACCTGCTCAGGGCAAGGCACCTTGCCTGGTACTGGAGATTCAACTAAACCTGATGGTGTGGAAGGAGCTCTGAAGGTTGCAAGTGGACCCGACGCCCGGGTGAGATGGCCAGGGGCCGGGCAAGGCACCCCCTGGGTGTGGGGGTTCTGGGCAGTGGGCCGCCACAGGCAGGTTCCTGTTACTGCTGTTTTATCTCTCTGCAGGGGTGAGGTGTGGCTGATGCTTGCTATAGGTGGTGCCTGCTGGTGGCCCTGCGGGGGTGGCTAGGAGGAGGAGGGGCAGGGAGACCCTGAAGGCCTGTGAGGTCAGCCAGCTGCAGGTGGCAAGGCTGGGGGCACCAGAAGGACTCTAGAGAGGACTTGGCAGGTGGAGCATGGGACTTGGGCAGTGCACGTGGGGAGCGAGCCCCGGAGGGAATGGACGGAGGAGGCACGTGGCTCCCGTGTTTGCTCATCCGGGCTGGGGCTTTGTCAGGCAGACAATGGATCCATTCATTTTTTTTCCACTTGAAGAAGCACATTGAAGACCAGCTGGGTCTCCTGTTGTGGGGACAAATTTCCCAGGCCACGGGCTTGGACCTTGTGCCAATAAAGACTCCCCTTCCCTCCCTCCCCGCTCCTGGTCCCTTCTGAGCTCATTCACTGCTTGCAGCCCCTGGGCCCCAGCTACGGAAGCAGGTGGCCTTCTGTCCACCCATTTGGAGAACACACCTGTGGGGACACTTCCCTTGCCCTGACTCCATGGAAAGCCACCACTTGTGGGGCTCTGATAGTCCAGGAGCCTGGACGCAGTGAGAGATCCTCCTTTCACAGATGGGGAAACTGAGGCCCAGACAACTCAGAGAACTGACCCTAGACCCCGAGTGACCCACCTGGGAGGTAAATCCATGTCTGTCTGGCTCTAAAGCCCTTTTCTAACCACATGACTGTGGCCAGTTTCTGTCTCGGGCCCCAGCATCTTCACCCGCAGGTGGTGGTGGTGGTAATCCTGGCATCACAGCCTTTACAGGGCATCGTTGTAGGGGTCAAATGAGATTGTCCTGTGAAAGGCAGATGGGGTGCCTGATACATAGCAGGTGTTACCCAGAGATGGGGGTGGTGGGATGGGAACTTCCCGATCTCTAAAGGGCTCCTGTGTGCGGGAGGGGGAGTGGACGCATTTTGGGGGCTTCCGAGTGCCCGGAGGAGCTAAGGGCAGAGGTTAGACGGGCGTCGGTTTTTGTTTGCTTCTTTTTGGTTCGAAATGAGAAGGCTTTCTGAAGTGAGAGCTGCCAAGGGTGAGCCCGAGTGGGGCCTCCTGTCACTGGAAGGACTTTCGAGAGAGGCTGGGGGACCACGTGTCAGGGAAAGGGGATCAAGGAGGGAATCCCACAGGAGTGAAGGGGGGACGTGGCCTGTGGGGCCTTCCCAGGTGTGCACTGGCCTTGTGTTCCTTCGCCTTGTTTCTCTTCACACAGTGCGGGGCCACCTCCCAGCCTGCCAAGTCCTGTCACAGCTGTTGCCCTGTTTGGGCCTCACCAACGTGCCAGTGAGGTCCCACCAAGCCATTTGCCAGGGAGCCTGAGGCTGACAACTGATCCTCCCCTGCTGGGCCCAGCCTGTGCCCCTTCTTGCTCCCTCAGGCACAGGCTTCCCCTGGCACAGTCTCTCCCGTCTCCTCTGCTTCCCATCTTTCCTTCCAGAATGGCCGGTTTTCAGCAAACTCCACGGTGTGAGTTTTCCATGTGTGGGGTGTGCCATGCTTGTGGCTCTGAGCCTCAGTTTTCTCATCTCTAAATTGGGGGAACAGCCTATGCCCTGCCTGCCCCCGGGCTTGCTGTGGCTCAGATGGGTCAGGTGGGCAGGGTGGGCAGCACGTAGTGAGGTGGACGGGGCTCACTGGCCAGGCGACATGCCAGGCTCTGAAGCCCCCCAGCCCATTTTCCCCCAGAAGAAAGAGAATGACGTCCCTTGGCCGGGGATTGCTGGGGAGCCTGCCCTGCTCGGAGCCACCAACTCTGTGCGGCCGGGTGTGGTATGGGGGTGTGGTATGGGGTTGTGTCTTCTGTGTGTGTGTGTGGCATATGTGGTATGCGTTTCTGTGTGATGTGTGTGATGTCTATGTATGGTGTGGTGTGTGTGTTGTATGGGAGTATGTTTGTGTATGATGTGTATATTTGTGTGTGGTGTGTATCTGTGGTGTGTGTGTGTATGTGGCATATGTGGTATGGGTTTCTGTATGATGCATATGTAATGTCTGTGTGTGGTGCATGGGTTGTGTTTCTGTATGGTGTGTGTGCGTGCGCTTGTGAATGGTGTATGGGTGTGGGGGGGCGCATGTGTTGTGTGTTTCTGCTTGGTGTGTGTGTGTGCATGTGTTTCTGTATGGTATGGGCATGCTTGTGGGTGGTGTATGTATGGGTTTGTGTGGGGGGGGGCGTGTGTGTGTTTCTGCATGGTGTGTGTTTGTGTGTGTGTGTTTCTGCATGGTGTGTGTGTTTCTGCATGGTGTGTGTGCATGTGTTTCTGCATGGTGTGTGTTTGTGTGTGTGTTTCTGTATGGTGTGTGTGCATGTGTGTTTCTGTATGATGCGTGTTTGTGTGTTTCTACATGGTGTGTGTTTGTGCGTGTGTGTTTCTGCATGGTGTGTGTTTGTGTGTGTGTGTTTCTGTATGGTGTATGTTTGTGTGTGTGTTTCTGTATGATGTGTGTTTGTGTGAGTGTTTCTGCATGGTGTGTGTGCGTGTGTGTGTTTCTGCATGGTGTGTGTGTGTGTGTTTCTGCATGGTGTGTGTGTGTGTGTTTCTGCATGGTGTGTGTGTGTGCGCTTCTGCATGGTGTATGTTTGTGTGTGTGTTTATGGTGTGTGTGTGTTTCTGCATGGTGTGTGTGTTTGTGTGTGTGTGTGTTTCTCCATGGTGTGTGTTTGCGTGTGTGTGTTTCTGCATGGTGTGTGTTTGTGTATGTGTGTTTCTGCATGGTGTGTGTTTGTGTGTGTGTTTCTGTATGGTGTGTGTTTGCGTGTGTGTGTTTCTGCATGGTGTGTGTTTGTGTTTGTGTGTTTCTGCATGGTGTGTGTTTGTGTGTGTGTTTCTGTATGGTGTGTGTGTGTGTTTCTGCACAGTGTGTGTTTGTGTGTGTGTGTTTCTGCATGGTGTGTATGGTGTGTGTGTGTTTCTGTATGGTGTGTGTGTGTTTCTGCATGGTATGTATGGTGTGTGTGTGCATGGTGTGTATGGTGTGTGTGTGTGTTTCTACATGGTGTGTATGGTGTGTGTGTGTTTCTGCATGGTGTGTATGGTGTGTGTTTCTACTTGGTGTGTATGGTGTGTGTGTGTGTTTCTGCATGGTGTGTATGGTGTGTGTTTCTGTATGGTGTGTATGGTGTGTGTGTGTGTTTCTGCATGGTGTGTATGGTGTGTGTGTGTGTTTCTGTATGGTGTGTATGGTGTGTGTGTGTTTCTGCATGGTGTGTATGGTGTGCGTGTGTGTTTCTGTATGGTGTGTATGGTGTGTGTGTGTTTCTGCATGGTGTGTATGGTGTGTGTGTGTTTCTGCATGGTGTGTGTGTGTTTCTGTATGGTGTGTATGGTGTGTGTGTGTTTCTGTATGGTGTGTATGGTGTGTGTGTGTTTCTGCATGGTGTGTATGGTGTGTGTGTGTGTTTCTGTATGGTGTGTGTGTGTGTGTTTCTGCATGGTGTGTATGGTGTGTGTGTGTGTTTCTGTATGGTACATGCATGTTTGTGTCTGTAACATGCACAGAATCACCCTCTCCCGGATACATAACGGACTCTCAGGTGTCTGTTGGGTGCAGAATGAACAACCTGACCCAAAACAGGAAGTCCTGACAGTGTGGGTCACTGTAGCCATAGATGGAGCTGGGAGAGTGGCATTGGGTGGCCTGTGTCCCAGCTTGGTGGGACTGTGTGGCCCTGTCTGCGGGGAGGGGCTTGAGGGTCTTTGCCCTTGGGATGGGAGGGTCCTAGGTGAGGGGTCAGCCAGCCCGGGTGGGGGTGCTCCCGCTGCTGCAGTGCTGATGACATAATTGCCCAGGGAAGTGGAAGCTGAGGGCACCTCAGAGAGCTGGGGCTGGGGACTGTGGTGCCTATGTGGGGTGGCACACACACCATACACACCATGCAGAAACACACACATCCCCCTCCCTGACCTCCACATCACATGGGCTGGGTGTTGTCCTCCTAGCCCTATGGCCTTTGACCATAGCCTGGCTGACCACTGGTGGGGAAGAGGCAGGTTCTCCTCTCCTACTCCCTCTGTGACCTACAGCCCCTGACCTGTTAGACCTCAGTTTTCTCATCTGTAAAATGGGTCTGTCTCCTGTGGCAATCTCAACCCAGCTGGCCTCATAGTCCTGGAGATAGATGGTCACCCGATGGTGGCCTAAAGTCAGGCTTGGGCCTCAGGGACACCCGATCTTGCTTGCAGAGCAGAAGAGGTTTGCCCAAAAGAGGTGTGGCCCAAGCCAAGTACTGGGGACAGTTAGAAGGTGATCCCAGGTGGCCTGTGAGCTAGAGAAGGGCACATGCAGAGGCCTGCAGGGGACAGCAGGCATGGCCCAGGCTGGAGCAAGGAGCAGGGTGCAGTGCAGAGGCCTGGCTGCTGTAGCCATGGACACTTTTTCCCCGACAGGGCATCAGCAGGGAACGGTGGGGAGGGTCACTCCCCATGGCCCTAGAGCCTGGATGGATTGGCATATAGGCCTAGACCAGGGGAGGCCACTGTGTCACACGAATGCAGACAGGCAAGGGTGAGGGCTGGCTGGGGCGGTGGCAGTAGGGGACACCTCTGAGAACTGGTGATAGAGGACAGTTCTTGGCGGCTGGATGTTGAGGATTGGGGAAGCCTGAGGCCCATTCGCGGATTAAGCCGCCACACTTAAGCGTGGAATTGGGTCCACGTCACTAAGTGCTCCTGAATGTGCTGGTGCAGGTGGCTGCTCTGCCGTCATTTCTATGTTGATGAGACCCACCAGCTGTGACCTCCTGGCGTCAGTGATGGGACACAGGGCTTGGGAGCCCTGGCCACAGGTGGCCCTCTCTGGGATTAGCAATGGTCGCCAGCCCTCGTTCCACGTGGTGCCGTCCGCACGGCCCACCCCCGTTATGGATGGAGAGTCCTGCGTGGAGAGAACACAGCCGGGCCAGGGCCATGGCGGGGATGGTGGCAGAGCTGGGGCAAGTGACTAAGCCTCCTGCTCCTCATTCCGGGTCCTCTCTATGGCACGTCACCTCCAAGCCCAGAGTATGTGTCAACCAATGACTTGGTTGACATTATTGATACGCCTCATGGGAGTTTCATTTAAAACTCCCTCTAACTATTTTGCATCAGTATAAAAAGAGACAGCAAGCACCTTGTTAATTTCTTATAATTGGAAAATGAGGTCTCCTAAGAAAGTTAATTTCCTAGACTTCCCAGGCCTTTTCTTTTTTGTGTGTTTTAGGGACAGGGTGTCACTGCTCTGTCGCCCAGGCTGGAGTGCAGTGGCGCCACCATAACTCACTGCAGTTTTGAACTCCTAGGCTCACGTGCTCCTCCCACCTCAGTCTCCTGGGTAGCTAGGACTACAGGCTTGCACCACCACATCCAGCTAACTTTTACATTTCTTTGTAGAGACAGGGTCTTCCTCTGTTGCCCAAACTGGTCTTGAACTCCTGGGCTCAACCATCCTCCTGCCTTGGGCTCTCAGAGTGCTGGGATTACAGGCTTGAGCCACCATGCCCGGCCTGAGGCTTCTTCTTTTTAAGTATTAAAAGACTTTATTTTAATCTCCTCTCTCTCTTTTGGGGTGGTGGCATGGTGGAAAAATCTTTGCTTTCTAGAAAACCTTTGCTGCCTTTCATTTTCCTGCCTGTGTCTTCGCCTTTTGCACGATGCTGTCTTCCAGTTCCCTGTGTCCCTTAGGCCCCGGGGCTGGAAGAACAGACAGCTCAGCTGCTAGGATTACGTGAAAATCCTGAGAATCAAGCTGTGCCCCTGGGACGGGGGCTTTGCCTACTGTGTGGTGTGCACTGGCTCTGGGTGAGGGGTTTGGGCCCCCCAGAAGCCATGCCTCCTTTGCCAGTGGCAACAGCTCTGTTCCACGGGACTGTACAATCTCAAGATAGGTGTGCATTTTCGGGGGTATGTTGCAAACTAGTAGCATTGGCAGAAAATAGAAAAACTAACAGAGCCTTTTGCATTTCCTAAATTATTAGAATGTTAACAAGTGACATCTTTCGTTTAAAGGGTTTTGTAGTTTGCAATTAAGTCATTATAATTGTTAACTGTTACCGAGTCCTTATTACGGTCTGGTCCCTGTTCCGAATACCTTAAAAGTATGAAACCATTTCATGCCCAAAACAACCTTAGGAGGAAGGAATTATTACTAGCCTCATTTTCTGATCAAGAAATTGAGGCACAGAGAGGAGACAGAAGTCTCCTGTCTGAGGTCACACAGCTAGTAAGTGGCCGAGCTAAGAATCCACCCAGTCACTCTGGCTCCTGAGCCCGTGCTCTCGCCCTCCGCATCCCCCTCCCTGACCTCCATATCACATGGGCTGGGTGCTGTCCTCCTAGCTTTGCAGCTGACAAAACGACAGTTCAGAGATATGAACTGACGTCTCCCGCATCCTAGAGCCGGCACTTGCTTGTGTGGGACTTGAATTCAGGTCAGCAGCTGCTCCCTCTAACCTCTATTTATATCACATTATGTTATTTTTCTTCATAAGGCCTCTGCCATGCCTTGAATCTCAGCACCATCTTTTAAAGACAAGAATCTTTTGTGATTTCATGCTAAATATGCAATGCAGAGTCTTTGTAGTTCCTTTAGAAAATGTATCCAGGCAAAAATCAAATCCTAAAAGAAGGAAAAACCCAAGTACCCTAACCTCTTTCAAAGATGTCCACTCTCAATAGATTGTCAATATTTGTCTATGCTATTTTATTATTATTATTATTTGAGACAGGGTCTCACTCTGTCGCCCAGGCTGGAGTGCAGTGGTTCGATCTCGGCTCACTGCAACCTCTGCCTCCTAGGTTCAAGCGATTCTCCTGCCTCGGCCTTCTGAACAGTTGGGATTACAGGCTAATTTTTGTACTTTTAGTAGAGACGGGGTTTCACTATCTTGACCAGGCTGGTCTTGAACTTCTGACATCAAGAGATCCGCCCGCCTCGGCCTCCCAAAGTGCTAAGGTTACAGGCGTGAGCCACTGCATCCGGCCCTGTCTATGCTATTTTAAATGCCTACATTTAAATATAAGCCTGCCTACAAATGCACATATATACAGTGTATATTATATGCAGTATATATACACATTATATGTACATATACACTGTAGTATGCTGTATGTACGATTGTATAAGTTGCTTTTTCCATTTAATAGGTGGCAAACCTCAGAGCTGGCAGAGTGATGCCCACAGGTCAAATCTGGTCCACAGATGGCTTTTGTTTGGGCTGAAAAATATTTAAACAAATTTATGTGAATTCATTTCTAACGTATACAAATTGGAAAATTTCACATAAAAATCAATGTTAGCTTTCTCCGGAAAAATCAGATCTGGTTCCTCTGTTTAATGCTCTTGAACATGGCTGGAGCCGTGTTGCGATCACCGGAGTAGATGGCGTGTGCCGAGGGCTCACTCCAGTGACTTCCTGCACGTTTGCTTTGTGCTCCCTGCTAGGTCCGGGGGCAGGCTGCATGTCTGTGATGGCGTACACTTCTCCACTGCATACCCATCACGGGATTTAGTAGTGCAGTTTTGTAGTATAAGGAATTCCCTATGGCTGGACATTTAGGTTGCTTCCACCTTTTGCCCTCCTGATGCCTGGCACCGTTCTTCGGAAGGTGAGAGGGAAGTTGAAGGCAAGAGAGTATTGGCCTCCAAACAGTCACGTTGTTCCGGGCCTGAACACTGAGGACCATTTGACGCCCTTGCTCCTTACGCAGCCCACTGTTGATAGAGTCATAGGAAAAATCCTGGGTCAAGCTGTGGACATTGTTGGCAAATCTGGCAGCACATGCCAGTGAGAATGATGATGCTGATGAAGATGAAGCTGCTGCCATTTTTTTTTTTTTTTTTTTGAGGCAAGGTCTGGCTCTGTTGTCCAGGCTGGAGTTCAGTGGTGCAATCTTGGCTCACTGCAACCTCTGCCTCCCAGATTCAAGTGATTCTCCTGCCTCAGCCTCCCGAGTAGCTGAGATTATAGGTGCGCACCCCCATGCCTGGCTAATTTTTGTATTTTTAGTAGAGACTGGGTTTCACCATGTTGGCCGGGCTGGTCTTGAACTCCTGATCTCAGGTGATCCGCTTGCCTCGGCCTCCCAAAGTGCTGGGATTACAGGTGTGAGCACTGTGCCCGGCTTGCTGCCATTTTTTGAGCATTGCTTTGTGCCAGGAAGTGTGCCACGAAATGCCCAAACCTGAAGGCACTTAGCCTCCAGCAGCTCTGTGGAGTGGGGACTCTGACAGCCTCTGAGTCTCCACTTGGGCCATAAAGGACGCATGGAAGGAGCTGAAGCTGGCCTGGGGTGTGAGCTTCACTCTGGTATTTCAGTTCTGCTCAAAAGAGAACCCAGTACCATCTCTTTCATTATTTTGTTGATTGCATAAACAGCATGGCCACCATCACTGGATTTAAAACGAAAGTGAAAATCGCGGGATGTGAACTGATGAGAAGCACATTCCCCATCTCTCCAGGGGCTGCCCGGCAGGGCTCACATGCCACTGTTGTCCGTGGGCCTCCCTCCCTGTCTCTGCCTGGGCTGTTTCTGAGTGAGCTGATGTGCCTTTGCTCATTCGGCCATCAATATCTTTTGGGTCCTGAGGTTATTTCCAGTTTTCCACTGCCATCAACAATTCAAATGATGCTACTCGCAACATCTTTAGGCAGATTGCTCTTTCCTTTCGGGAATTGCTTCCTTAGAATAAATTTCCAGGAAGCATATTACTGCGCCTGGGGTAGGAATATGGCTGTAGCTTTTTAAGTCAGTACAATCAATTTGGATTTACATATTTAAACCAAAGTCATGTACTTACTCAGAGAGAGATTTTTTTCCTAAGGGCTCATTAAGTAATGAATGTTTGTTAAAAAAAAAAAAAAAAAGTGTGGCTAGATTCTTTAGGATAAACTGTTTTCTGTCCACAGAAAGGATTTGACTCTACCAACCTAGCCCATTCATATTTTCTCCACGGAGACCCCTGGGATTTCCATGTAATTTTTGGTGAAGTTTGCAGGAAGTGTTACAAAGACTTCTTGGTGATGGGCTGAAATTTCTGCTTATCAGATATCATTTGGACTTGAGTTGTCTTGAAGGAGCTACTTTTCTTTTTGTGCCTGTGTTACTTGAATCCTGCTATAAAACTATCAGGCCATGTGGGGCTGGAGGCAGGAGACCTGAGTTGGAAAGCCCATGGCTGCCACCGGGTCATCCAACAATCTTGGGCAACTCACTTCTGCTTTCTGAGGCTTACTTTTTTCATCTGCACCTTGGAGGCAAAGGTCCCTTCTAATCTCACCTTGCAGGTTGTGAATTGTGACTGTAGAGGGATGTGAGCAGCCCTGTTCAGCCGGGAGGCATTGTGGTTTCTTGTTGATATTACACACAGTGTGGAGAGGGGCAGGGCAAGGCTTATTCAGACTCCTGTTCTGAGGAGCTGGTTGCCTTTGGGCATTAAACAAAGTGCTGAGTGTGTCCCAGGAGTGGTTTTTTTTTTGTTGTTGTTTGTTTGTTTGTTTTTGAGACGGAGTTTCACTCTTGTTGCCCAGGCTGGAGTGCAATGGCGTGATCTCGGCTCACCTCACTGCAACCTCCGCCTCCCGGGTTCAAGCGATTCTCCTGGCTCAGCCTCCCAAGTAGCTGGGATTACAGCCATGCGCAACCACGCCCAGCTAATTTGTACATTTAGCCAAGAGGGGGGTTTCTTCATGTTGGGTCAGGCTAGTCTCGAACTCCCAACCTCAGGTGATCCACCTGCCTCGGCCTCCCAAAGTGCTGGGATTACAGGCGTGAGCCACCGCGCCCGGCCCCAGGAGTGGTTTTTTCCTGCATGCCTGGTATATTAATTTCCTGTGGCCTCTATAAAGCATGACCACAAACTGGGTGGTAAACAGAAATTTACTCTCGCAGTTCTAGAGGTCAGAAGTCCCAAATCACGGTGCTGGCAGGGTCGCATTCCCTTAAAAAAAGCTGTCAGTCCTTCCCCCCTCCAGCTTTGGGTGGCTGTCGGCTGTCCTGGCCTTCCCTGGTGTGGCCGCAGTGCTCCGGTCTCTTCCCTGACTTCGCTTGGGCTTCTCCTCTGTGTGTCTTCTCTGTGCATCTCCTAGAAGGACTCTTGTCAATGGATTTAGACTTCATCCTACTGCAGGATGATTTCATCTTGAGATCTTTAACTTTGTTACATCTTCAAAGACGCTTTTTCCTAATAAGGGTACATCTGCAGGTTCTGGGGAGCAGGATGTGATCGTATCTTTTTGGGGGCCACAATTCAGCCCGCCTCAGCCCTCTTCGGCCAGAAGCTGGCCCATGTTGGCCAACCAGAGCTCTGCCCTTGCCTCCTGTGGCCTCAGTCCAGGGTCCCAGTCCTTCTGCTTGCCTCTACAATGTTGTCACCACGAAGCTGTGCTTTAATGAAGAGAGGAAATTTTGCAGCAGGCCTGAGAAGGCCAGACAAGGCCCTGCACCCAGTGCATGGGCAGATATTGGTGGTGGGCATTGTGGAAGGCTGTGGGGTCAGGCCAAGAGCCTGGCATATAGGTCAAGGTTGGCGAATATCTACCTCCTGCAAACCAATCCTGTTGGCTCCAGAACTGAAATATCTCTGCAGCCCACCCATCTCTGACACCACATGCCCCTTGTCCCAGCCTCCATTTCATTTGTCTGTGTCTCAGCAGCCCAGGTGCCTTTTAAACAGCAGGATGATGGTCACAGAGCCTCTGCAATGCTTCCTGTGTGACAGGCAGGGACCCATTTCACCCTCACCACCACCAGTGGGATACAGCTATTTACCTGTTGCGGGAAGTCAGGGACCCCAAACGGAGGGACCGGCTGAAGCCATGGCAGAAGAACGTGGATTGTGAAGATTTTATGGACATTTGTTACTTCCCCAAATTAATACTTTTGTAATTTCTTATGCCTGTCTTTACTGCAATCTCTAAACATAAATTGTAAAGATTTCATGGACACTTATCACTTCCCCAATCAATACCCTTGTGATTTCCTATGCCTGTCTTTACTTTAATCTCTTAATCCTGTCAGCCGAGAAGGATGTGTATCGTCTCAGGACCCTGTAATAATTGCGTTAACTACACAAATTGTACAGCATGTGTGTTTGAGCAATATGAAATGTGGGCACCCTGAAAAAAGAACAGGATAACAGCAATTGTTCAGGGAATAAGAGAGATAACCTTAAACTCTGACCGCTGGTGAGCCGGGCAGAACAGAGCCGTATTTCTCTTCTTTCAAAAGCAAATGGGAGAAATATCGCTGAATTCCTTTTCTCAGCATGGAACGTCCCTGAGAAAGAGAATGCGCACCTAGGGGTAGGTCTCTGAACTGGCCCCCCGGGGCGTACCTGTCTCTTATGGTCGAGATTGCAGAGGTGAAATAAACTCCAGTCTCCCATAGCACTCCCAGGCTTATTAGGAAGAGGAAATTCCCGCCTAATAAACTTTGGTCAGACCGGTTGATCTCAAAACCCTGTCTCCTGATAAGATGTTATCAATGACAATGGTGCCAAAACTTCATTAGCAATTTTAATTTCACTTCGGTCCTTGTCCTGGCGTCCTGTGATCTCGCCCTGTCTCCACTTGCCTTGTGATATTCTATTACCCTGTTAAGTACCTGATGTCTGTCACCCACACCTATTCGTATACTCCCTCCCCTTTTTGAAACTCCCTAATAAAAACTTGTTGGTTTTTGTGGCTTGTGGGGCATCACGGATCCTACCAATGAGTGATGTCTCCCCCGGACGCCCAGCTTTAAAATTTCTCTCTTTTGTACTCTATTCTTTTATTTCTCAAGCCAGTCGACGCTTAGAAAAATAGAAAAGAACCTACGTGATTATCGGGGCAGGTCCCCCGATAATTACCATCTGCACTTCAGTGAAATGGAAATCCGAGTCACACCCTGCTAATGGCTTCCCAGCATGCTCAGAGCAGGGCTTGAACTCTGTCCAGGGCCAGCTTCACGGGCACACGAGCTGTGCTGTCCTGCAGGGCCTACACTCAGAGGGCCTGGCTCTTGGCTTAATGCTCTGCTGTTGCCGTCATGCAAGTCTTAATAATTTTGAACAAGGAGCCTCACGTTTTCATTTTGCACTGGGCTGCAAATATATAGCTGGTCTTGACTCTGTGCTTGGTGTAGAACCCCCACGTGGTCTGGCAGTTTACCCTCCCCACCGCCTGCCCGTGACAGGTGATATTTGATAGCTGTGTATCACAGTGCCCTGTAGACTTGTTCTTTCCAGCACCTACCACAAGCCATCATTGTTTTATGTATTCATTTCCATAGTGGTGTTCCTGACTAGATAGTTCTGTGATGGCTGGGACCTTGTCTGGTCCTCCTGCATGCCCGGTATATTAATTTCCTGTAGGCAGTTAAAGGGCACCGGCACTGCCAAGGCACAGACAAACGACATGGAGGCTGGGACAGGGGACATGTGATGTCAGAGATGGGTGGGCTGCAGAGATATTTCAGTTCTGGGGCCAACAGGACTGGTTTGCGGGAGATGAATATTTGCCAACCTTGGCCTATATGCCAGACAAGGTGCAGGGTCAGCAGGTCCAAGGTCCCCGTGCCTTCAGGAAGGAGCCTTCTCTGAGGACTCCGCCTCCTGTGTGTCCTGAGCAGTCATCCTCCAGCCTGCGGCGCTGAGCCAGTGCTGTGCTCCTTCCTCGACAGTGGGCTGTGCCATCTCCTGCTTGGTGGGCAGTGGGCTCAGAATGAAAATCCCCGGGCGCAGCAGACACCAAGCTAAGCTCAGGCAGGAGAGTTCCCTGCTGTTGCTCCTGCTGACGAGACCTTTGCGCAGCCCGCAGCCAGAGGGGCTGATGACAGTGATGCTGTGTGGTGCTGTGAGCGTCAGGACTATCAACAGTGTGTCCATGGCACAGAGGCTGGCTGCTGGGGCCCACCCTGAGCTCCGAGATTGACTTGGCCCAGAACTTTGGACATCTTCCCCTCCTGCACTCCATTCATCTCCACACTCACTGTGGCCCAGCCTGGCAGTGTCTGGCATGGGGTGTTGAGAGTACCAGGCTTGGCATCAGCCCATGGAGATTTATTCATCCTGGAATTGGATCGAGCTTGGACTTTGGGCTGGGCACGGGGTGGGGTGCACAAAGGTGGGAGCTAAGGTTCTGACCCAGAGGAGCTGACACTTGACACACAGGGCAGGGCAGCCCTTTCCCCCACCGGCAGCCCAAAGAGTTGACAGACCTGCAGCCGCCCCATCCTGCCTGCGAGGCCAGTGGGCCGCTGCTGTGGATGTGGTCCTTTTGCTTTCTCTTCAGCTTTTTAGTGGTGTCCTTCCTGGCTAATTGCAGATATTTTTCTTGCCTTTCTTAAAAAACAAAACAAAACAAAAAAACTGCACTGTTTCCTCTTAAAAGCAGTCATTGAAGGTGAAAATTGTACTTACCTAGAAGAGTGTAAAGAAGAGAATAGATATCACCTATAATTGCATCCCCCGGGTGGTCCCTGTCAGTATCCTGGGGGCGTGGCTGCCATGTCCTTTCCACCGTATCCCCAGGGTGCAGGGCTGGCACCTTGCAGGTGCTCAACACATATTTGTGACTGAGTGAAAATAATGAGCAAATATATATATAGCAGAAAATTGAAACTATAAATTGTATTTGTTTTTTATTTTTATGTATTTATTTATTTATTTTGAGATGGAGTCTCCCAGGCTGGGGTGCAATGGCACGATCTCGGCTCACTGCAACTTCCGCCTCCCAGGTTCAAGCAATTCTCCTGTCTCAGCCTCCTGAGTAACTGGAATTACAGGTGCACACCACCACGCCCTGCTAATTTTTTGTATTTTAAGTAGAGAGGCAGTTTCATCATGTTGGCCAGGCTGGTCTCAAACTCCTGATCTCAGGTAGTCTGCCCACCTCGGCCTCCCAAAGTGCTGGGATTACAGGTGTGAGCCACCACACCCAGCCTGTTTTTTTATTTCACCTTTTTCACTCTTTGTGGTACTGACCTTTTCCCCATGTGGACTTTTCTGTTGGGGCTTAGACATCATTTACTTAACCTATCCCTTCTGGCTGAGCCTTGTGTTGTTGGGATGAACATCCAAGTGTTTCTATCAGAGACTGTATCTCTGGTATTTCCTTAAAGCACATTCCTAGAAGTGGCCACAGAAAGGAATAAAAAGGAGCAAGCTTCCTTTTTTGGTGTTGTATTTTGTGTGTCTTCCTGCCCATCAGGGCATGGGGAGGTGCACTTCAGACTCGAAGGCTGATTTCTGAGAACTGCTGTGGTTATAAAAGCGGCAGGTCAGCGGAGGTGAGGAATGAATTATGTATCAAGCTCTAAGTCAGATCAAGGCAAATGGAGTTCATACTTATCTGAAGACAGAATGTACCTTTCTGGAATCGATCAGCGGTGATGTTGATTAGCCCAGAATAATCCTTCGTGGTGTGTTAAGAAACACCACTCTCTCCTGTTCAGGAGGAAAGCAGCTGACCTCCATCACTGCCTCCCAGATTTTGTAGCTTGGAGGGATGTCCCAGGGCCCCAGGGCTAGCAGGTCCTGCCTGACTTCAGTTCATGGCCACTGAGCATCTGCAACTTGCTGGATGCACTGGCGTTGGGGAGACCCCACCCCAGACCATCCCTGGGCACCCCTGTCCTGTACTTCCTGCATCTCCTGTCCACAGGCTGAGGTCACATGGACTCCAGGAGGCCAAATCCAATGTCCAGCTTCAGGTCCTCACCTTGACCTCTTTGGGGCTGCCCGCTGTTGGAGCCTTCCTTCTTCTAGACACACCATCTTCTGCAGCCTCCGTGGTGCTTTCTCTCCTTCTGTCCTGTTCATGGCCTTCCTTGCCAATTTTGTCTCATCTGCCCAACCTCCCAAGTTAGCATTCCTTGACACTGGAGTGTTCCCTCCTCGCTCTGCATTCATTCCCTACGTGATCTAATCCCAACGCCACGACTCACGGACTGTGTGGATTTAGGTAGCTGACTTCACCTCTCTGTGCTTTCATTTCCTCATCTCTAAAATGGGCCTAGTAAAATCCTCTCTCACCAGGTGTTCCAAAGATGATAGGACAGGATTCCCAGCTCCTGTCACAGGCCCTGGCACATGATGGGTGCCTCATGACTCTCCTGCTGTCACTCACTCACTCATTCATTCACGCACCTGGCGGATCCTGATGGAATGCATCCTTACGTGCTGCCCTCTGTTCTAGGCATGGAGGACACAGCAGGCGCAGAGCAGGCCCAGGCCCTGCTTACTGGGAACCCATCCTCGTGTAGGGGACATAGATGAGAACTAAGTCAATTACAGTTTGTCAGATGGAAAACGAGAAGGAGACGTGGTGAAGGGAAGGGAGAGCAGAGGCGGGCTTTCCGAGGCAGCTTGGGGCGGTGATTAGGCTCAGTCCTGGCTGACCCGCTTCCAGCTGTGGACCTTGATCAGGTTCATACTATTTCCTCTCTCAGTAGTTGAGTGACATCACCAGCAGTCAACCTCTGTGTGTCTCAGTTTCCTCATCTGTAACACTGGGTGATATCACCTACCTAGTAGGGAAGGAAACCACTAACCTCTGAAATCGAAAAGTCCATTTCTCTAAGTGTGGTCCTCACGCCCTGCTCCAGAATTGCTGGGATTGTGGATGGAAATGCAGATTCCCTGGACCACCATGCTCCTCATGCTTCCAGCTCTGGATGAGGCCCAGGGCCCTGCTTTTTGGAAGAAGCACCTTGGGAGACACAGGCTCACTGATGTTGGCAGACCATGGTCTGCAGGCTGCTGAGATGGGCTGGTCTCATCCTGATGGGAGCAGGATGGACTGAAGCTATTCCAGGTGTGGTCACCTGGGAGCCTCACCTGGGAGCATGTTAGAAATGCAAATCAGATTCTCTAGGGGTGGGCCCAGGACTCCACGCCTTAACAACCTCCAAGCGATTCTGCTGCAGCCCCCATCGGGAAGGCTCTAGGTCAGTCTGGGAGTGGCAGGTCATGCTCCAGATGAGGCAGGTGCCTGGCCCAGGGTGCCCGAGGCAGGGACACCAGCTCCCCACCCTTCTGTCTCTGCTAACTCAGTTTCCCTCCTTCCTTCAGGATCCCAAGTGATGGTGGTTTCCTCGGAGGGCGAGCTGAGTCCTGCGCGACTGGTTAGCACGGTGGAGCTGGTAGCCACGCCTGCTGGCTGGCGTGCGTGAACGGGTGTGGGCCGCAGGATCTCAGCACTCTGACCCAAGGGGAAGCATGTCGAAGAAAGGCCGGAGCAAGGGTGAGAAGCCCGAGATGGAGACGGACGCGGTGCAGATGGCCAACGAGGAGCTGCGGGCCAAGCTGACCAGCATTCAGATCGAGTTCCAGCAGGAAAAAAGCAAGGTGGGGGTTGGCGCCAGCTCAGCAGTGGCTGGGCTGCAAATGTCCCTTTGGGCAGTGTTGCCCCTGAGGCATGTGTGTGAAGAGCCTGTTCCAGGAGGGGGGCCGAGGGGGGGCGCTTCCCCTCTCTGCCCTGCTGTCTGTCCCTTTGCAGTACAGAGACTGCTGGGCAGGAGTCTGGGCCCTACCAGTGCTTGCTGTGACCTTCAAAAAGCCACTGAACACCTCATTCTTTGATTTCTCTTACCTGCAAGATGGGGGTTGTCAGAAGAAAAATGTTTGACAAATTCAGTTTAGCAGAGATTAACTGAGCAAAGAACGATTCGAGGATGGGGCAGTCCCCAGAACAGAACAGGTTCAGAGAAACCTGCATGTGGTCAGACAGCATTCATTATGGGGACAGAAAACAGAAGAGGTGCTGAGGCTACTTGATCAGTTACAGCTTGACCCTTGATCCATGGTTCACCTGCGATTTACTGATGCTCAGCTGCTGTGATTGGCTGAGCTTCGGCTATTTGTTTAAAAATGCTCCTAAGTCAAGCTTTCGGTTAGTTTGCCTGCTAAGTTAGGTTGCAGTTCATTGTATAGGAACTCATGCATGAAGGCATCCTCAGGCTGAGTTTAGTTTAATTCAGCAGGGTCATGGCGGTACCAGCTTTTCCTAAATTCCAAAAGGGAGTAGGGCATAGTGAGGTATGTCCCACTTCCCCGCTTCCCATCATGGCCTGAACTAGCTTTTCAGGTTAACTTTGGAAGACCCTTGGTGGAGAGGAGGGATCCGTTCAGATGGTCAGGAGGCTTCAAAGTTTATTTTTGGTTTATGCTGCCATGAGGTCTTGTAAGCCATATATGTGCTTTCTTAGAGGTGATGGGGCTGTGGTCTGGACTCAGGGCTCTGCTAGGTAAAGAGCTTGGAACAGAGCCTGGCTCTGCGATATGAGCTACTTTCCTCTCTCCTAAGGCAGATTTGAGCTTTGGAGCTGGTCAGGACAGTGCCTGGTTGGGTGCTGGCAGTCTAATTAAAGCACGGGCTGTCACAGAGGGGAGGAGCACAGGCTTTCTAGGCAGACCCGGCTTCAAACCTCAGCTTGTCCCCTAACTGGTCTCATGATCTTGGCCAGGTGACTAAAAGTCTCCGAAACCTCTGTCTTCTCATCTGACACCAGCTATTATGGTGTAATTATAGCTGTCCGGTTTAAGATGGTCATGAGGATCTGATTAATGGATGCAATAAAAAGCCCCATCAACATCTGGTGCCCAGGCACAGCTGCAGTCCTATTTGGTGGCCTGGTTCTGACTTGGGTGGGCTTGAGGGTAGAGCAAGCCCAGGGCTCTGTGAGCCCAGAGAGGAGCTGCCAGCCAGGCTGAGCACAGAAAGAGGATGGAGATGCAGGCTTGCTCCTGGGTGTCTCGAGCAGTTGAAGGTCTACCTGAAGCCCCGAAGGTGCCCTCTGGCTCCTGCTGTAGTACCTGGAGTGACGGGTGGAGGCTGCTTGGGGAATTGCAGCAGGCGTCCCTGTCTTGTTGAGCTGGGACTCAGGACGCCAATGGAGTGCTGGGCCAGATCCAGCTTCCAGGTGGGGACGGGGCTGGGGCTTGGGATCTGGCTGCAACCCCAGCTCAGGATGGCCGCACAGAGCAGAGGCTGAGTTCTGGACCAGGGGACTGGGCTTCTGGAACTTGGGGACAGATGCACCTGTCTCCATCCCTAGGTGTTCAAGATTCCAGGCCGAGTGCATCCAGCCTCTTTTAGACATGGATGCTGGTGATGCTGACCTGTACACCCTTTAGCCAGGTCAACAGGCCAGGTCACCTCCGGGGCTGGGGCTGGGGCTGACTGGCTGGGGGTGTAAGGGCTGGCAGCTTGTATCTGGACATAGCTACAGCAGCTGTGGTGACAGGGAAAGCTGCTCACTCACATCACACTGCCTGGGCTCAAATCCCCTCTCCACCACCACCCCTGCCTGAGGTCTTATAAGCTGTGTAACCCCCTGCCTCAGTTTTCCCATCTGTAGATGGGGACCTCTAAGGTGTCTGCCTCCTGGGTTGTTTGAGGAATGAATGAGACAGTCACACACAGGGCCTGGGTGCTGCCTGTCATACGCTCACATGACCATCAGGGTGACCTTTACATGCCTACTGTGCAGATCGCACCAGGTGCTTTAGAGGGTGTCATGACCCTGGCAGTGACCTGAGAGATCAGGTGTGGCTTCCCCTGTGTTACAGGTGAGCAAGCCAAGGGCTGGAGAGGGCGGGGACTTGCCCAGGTGTGTTAGCTTGCCAGGGCCGCAGTAACCAAGTCCCACAGATAGGGCGGCTTACGCAACAGACGTTTGCTGTCTCACAGTCCTGGAGGCTGGCAGCCACAGATCCAGGTGTCAGGATTGGCTCCTTCTGAAGCCTCTCTCCTTGGCTTGCAGACGGCCTCCTTCTCCCTGTGTCTTCACATGGCTTTCTCCTCTGTGTTTGTCCATGTCTGTATTTTCTCTTCTTACAAAGACACCAGGCAAATCGGATTAGGGCCCACCCTAATGATCTCATTAGGATCTATCTCCAAATGGAATCACATCCTGAGGTCATGGGGGTTAGGACTTCAACATATGATTTTCAGGGGGACACAGTTTAGCCCCACACACGAGGCCAGCACAGTAGGTGGTATTGCTGGGTTGAAAGCCAGGCCCATGCGGACCCCAGGCTGGGCCTCCCTGTTACCAGGCTGCCTCCCTGCCTCTGGGACGTGTGGCAATTTCCACTTGGATGCACGCTGGCTGCTTATTTTCTCAATCCAGCCATCCCTGTGGCCGCTTCAGGTTGACTTTACCCATCTGGCTGCTGGGAGAATTTCAATTCTCTGAGAATTCAGCAATGTGCTTATTGACTGGTACAAAAAACATAAATGCAAACTTTACAATTGCATTGAAGTGTTACTTTGATATGATCTCACAATCACTGTCAATGTCCCATTTACAGTGCTGGCATTTTAGCAAAGCATCCCTGTTGAACACTGTAGGATGAAGGAGGGTGGTAAACGTGTCTGTCTGTTCATCTGCAAACCCCTGGCACGCATGCTCCATGCCTGGGCTGAGTGAGAAGTGTTTGGAAGTAACTCAGAGACAGACCCTGTCCTCAAGTCAGATGGGTACAGAGCCTCACAGGAAACCAGCAATACAGCAGCCCTGGGCATATTCCATCAGAGGTTTTAGAAAATAGTGCAGGGACAAGCAGAACCCAAGGCTTCACAGGGGCAGTTTTGTGGGGGTTTTGTGGAGCACTTCCTTACTTTCTGGCATTATAAGATGCCCCAGGCTCCGCAGTGGCTCATGCCTGTAATCTTAGCACTTTGGGAGGCCAAGGCGGGCGGATAATGAGGTCAGGAGATCGAGACCATCCTGGCTAACACAGTGAAACTCTGTCTCTACTAAAAATATAAAAAAATTAGCCGGGCGCGGTGGCGGGTGCCTGTAGTCCCAGCTACTCCGGAAGCTGAGGCAGGAGAATGGCGTGAACCTGGAAGGCAGAGCCTGCAGTGAGCCAAGATCGTGCCACTGCACTCCAGCCTGGGGGACAGAGCGAGACTCCGACTCAAAAAAAAAAAAAAAAAAAGGTGCCCCAGGCTCATCTTGTATATTTCCTACCCCAGCGCTAGACCCAGCAGTTTCTCTAAGGGGTCCTGGTTCCTTTTATTGGAGAATGGCATTAGAAACAAAGATCCAGGCACCAGGCGTGCCCATCACTGCTGCGGTGTCATTGTTTCTAGGCCCTCTCAGCTGCCAGAACAAGGAATATATATGTGTATACTGACCTGCGTATGTACACATACCTGTAAATATTTCCATATATGACATCTATATCCATACAAAGTCAAACATGAGTTCTTACAGATGTCCCAAGACACATCCACTGCCACATGGCTCCCTTCAGCCTCCTCTTGCTTGTCTGTAACCTCTTACTCCAAGTGGGAAACCTGGCTTCCCCCTCTGCCATCCACTTTCTTTGTTCAACACTATACATGTATGATGGTTTCAGAGTAGTGAACTGGTACCCATGAGATTTAGAGGGCTTTGAGCATGGAAGATGTGGTGGGGAGGGCTGCTGCAGGTGGCTTTGGCAAGGGGGAAGTGGGGAAGTGGCCAGGCCTGGACATGGAGAGCCAGTGCTACCGGATTGGATGAGGATGAGGATGGAAAGGGGTGAATCTGACTCTCTCTGAGTGGGAGTGGCAAGTGAGGGTGGTGCTGGTGGTTCAGATAATTTCTCCACAGCAGCCCCCACACCCCCAGGGCATGCTCCCTCTCTTGGCCTTTGTGCCATGGCTGCATTTAGAGTCCAAATGCTGAGGAGCGGCTGGTGTGGGTGCCTCTACACTTGGGGTAGCTTGGAGGCACCTGGAGGTAAAGTGCTGGGCGGCTTTTTTTGGCCTGCTCAGCTGGATGGAGTGGTGGTGGGAGGGAGTGCTCTGTGCCCATCAGAGGTCACCCCAGCCTCACTCTGCTGCTTCTGTGGCATAGGTCATGTCACCTGGGCTTGGCTCTCGGCAGCTTTGGGCAGAGCTGGAGGGACCCAGCAGGGCCCTGTCCCCAGGCCCCTGCCTCTCTGTCACCATCCCTGCCCTACACCCCTGGATCACCAGCCTCAGCAGCACCTCTGCCCCTCCCAGGAAGCAGCCCCTAGACACCCCGGGCTGCCCTGCACAGGCCTCTGCCCACCCTTCCATGTTCCTCACCCCCTTTCTACCTGTGTCTCTCACACGAGGCTGCCCACCCCTGATGCAGAAAGTCAGAACCACGATAACAACAGGCTTCCATTCACCCACCCACAGTCACCTCATCTTCCTCCTCCCAACGGGCCTTTGAGGGGCAGCTGTTGACATCCCTGTTTCCTAGTAGAGGAAACTGGAGCTCTGGAAGGTTGTGTAGTCAGGGTTCTTCAAAGAAACAGAACCAATAGGTTGTGACACACACACACACACACACACCACAGAGTGAGAGGTTGTTTGTTAGTTTTAAGGAATCGGCTTATGCAGTTGTGGGGCTGGCAAATCTGAAATGTGTAGGGCAGACCAGCAGGCTGGAGATTCAGGCAAGGGTTGATCTTGCAGCTTCGAGTCCCAGTGCAGCCTGGAGGCAGAGTTCCTTCTGCCGCAGGGGACCTCGGTCTTCTCTTAAAGCCTTCGACTGATTGGATAATGCCCACCTGCATTGTGGAAGGCACTGTGCTTCACCCAGAGTCTACTGATGTAAATGTTAATCTCTTATAAAATGTACCTTCACAGCCACATCTGGACTGGTGTTTGACCAAATGACTGGGCATTGTGGCCCAGCCAAGTCGACCCACAACGTCAGCCACCATAGAGGCAGAGAAATTTGCCTGGGGAAACGCAGCTCATCAAAGCAGATTAGGATCTCATTGGATCTGACCCTGCTGGCCCCAGATGGCTGTCGGCATTAACCAGGGACTTGACTGTTGCCTCGCAGGAGGGAGAACAGTCAAAACCATTTTGTCCATAACCGGGACAATTCTGTTAAATACTTAAAGTTCTGGCTTCTTGCTGCTAAATCCACTAGGAAAAGATGCTGATTGCTGCCCCCAGGGTAAGGTGGACAGAGCATGGACTGGTCGCCTGGCTTCATTCCTATGATTGTGAGTATCTGGTGAAAGGAGATGTTGATCTTGTGTGTTTGCCTGGGTTGGTTTTATTTGCTTTTTTACCTGCAGTTATAAGTAAGGATTTATCAATACTCAGGTGCCATTGTAAAACTTCTCACCTAAAATTAATTTTAACATGTTACTATGCTATCAACAGTGTGGTCTGGGGAAAAACATTGCCATTTTCCCTGGAAGCAGCTTGTCCACCAGAGGCAATTCATTTCAGGTCTTCAGAGATGGGCAGAATTCAGGAAATAAGGGCTTGTCAAGCGTTCCTGTGGAATGTGTGTTGAGTGACATTTGAAACAAAAAGATTAAAGAAAGCATTTTGAAGTGTTTTAAGAACACACTCCCTTGGGACATTTTATAAGTAATGTTTTGAATTGTTTGCTGATAAAATGAATAGGCTCAAGGCGGGGTGGGTTGCCTGGTAGCACAGGGTCCTCATCCCTCACCCTGGGCAGCTCACCAGACTGTCTCTGATCTTTGGCTGCCTCCTGATAAAACAGAGGAGAGAGAGAGGAAGAGAGAGAGAGAGAGAGGAAGAAAGAGAGGGAGCACGCTACCTCCTTCCCAAGACCATGAGGGGTTCATGTGGCAATGTGGGTGATGCATTGGAGCCTCCAGCCCAGCTAGGGACCCCACTCAACAAGAATGGTGCCCCCTGCTCACTGCCCCCCAGGACTTAGAAGCCTGGTCTGTCTTTTCCAACTCCACAGTCCGCGCAAAGGGCCCTGGAAATATATTTCTGGTTTACAATCTTTTGGGTCTTGGTGATGATTTCTGCAGGGTGTGTTTTATGATTGAGCGGTTGTCTCAATCTACAACCTGGAAGAGATGTCAAAGGCTTGAATGCCTCTCCAGCATCCTCAGGGGGTTTCCACCCCCAGGGAAAATCTCAGGGAACTAGCAAGAGAGATTCTAAGTGGGGCTGGCAGGAGGGTCAGGCCTGCAGGGCACTGCCGAAGGGGGAATCCATGGGAACGTGGGCCCAGGTGGGTGTCTTGGGCGTGGGGAGGCTGTGGCCAGCTCCCCCAGCTGTGACCCTGACCCTGACCCTGACCGGCTCTCTCGCCGCTCTGGCTGCAGGTGGGCAAACTGCGCGAGCGGCTGCAGGAGGCGAAGCTGGAGCGCGAGCAGGAGCAGCGACGGCACACGGCCTACATTTCGGAGCTCAAGGCCAAGCTGCATGAGGAGAAGACCAAGGAGCTGCAGGCGCTGCGCGAGGGGCTCATCCGGCAGCACGAGCAGGAGGCGGCGCGCACCGCCAAGATCAAGGAGGGCGAGCTGCAGCGGCTGCAGGCCACGCTGAACGTGCTGCGCGACGGCGCGGCCGACAAGGTCAAGACGGCGCTGCTGACCGAGGCGCGCGAGGAGGCGCGCAGGGCCTTCGATGGAGAGCGCCTGCGGCTGCAGCAGGAGATCCTGGAGCTCAAGGCAGCGCGCAAGCAGGCAGAGGAGGCGCTCAGTAACTGCATGCAGGCTGACAAGACCAAGGCGGCCGACCTGCGTGCCGCCTACCAGGCGCACCAAGACGAGGTGCACCGCATCAAGCGCGAGTGCGAGCGCGACATCCGCAGGCTGGTACGTGCCGCCCCCTCCCCCGCCCGCGGGCACGCGGCCTTCCCTCCCTGCACGCATGGGGGAAATGCGGAGCTCCGAGGACCTGCTGTGCTCCAGGCATTGTTCAAAGCACTGGGGCCCCAGCAACCTCCCTGCCGTCTTAGGTGTGGTAAGGAGGCTGTGGGGCTGCAGGTAATCCGCTCAAAGAACAGTTCCCCATTTGTCAAAGGAGCTTAATGGAGACTAGCGAGGGTTGTTGCAAATGCCTCGTGATAGCATATCTAAGTGTCGGGCATTTATTGATTCATTTACTTCAACAACCATGAGCAGACTTCCCTCTCCAGGTAAGATGCCGCAGGTCAGGGCAGGCCGGCCAACTGGCTGCAACAGCAAGGGGAAAATATAAATTGCAAATAGTCCTGTTTTGAAAGATACTGGAGATCTGTGGAAGCTGTGGAGTGTGGATGAACTAAAATTCCAAAGGGAAGGGGAAAGAGCCCTGCCTAGGCGGCCTAATTGCCAGCTGCTTTCTTCCCTTGGGGCATTTGTGGATTCTGGGTGTGGGCTGAAGATTGGATGTCCTCAGAGAGATGAGTAGGACTTTCTGCCATCTCAGAGTGGGCATGAAAGAATGGAAACCAGAGGAGCCCCACCTAGGCCAGCTTGCTGCACAGGAGATCCTCCTGAGTCCTGGAGTGAAGGGGGAGGCTGGCGAGCCCAGCTGGAAAGGCAGAGTGACAGCTCCCATGCCCTCACTGGACGTAGGAGACAAAGGGAGGGGGCCCGCCACAAACACATGACCAGTCTGCCCCTCAGGGCGTTTGTCACACTCTGAAGCTGTGTGGGGCAGGAGGCTAAGAAGTAAAGTAAGCTGAGATTTTCAGACTGGATCAAACAGTAACAGTGATATTTACAAGAGAGACATCTTAATTATGAGGACATGGTGACATGGAGCATAAGAGGATGGGGAAAGATACACTGTGCAAGCACTTCCTAAAAGCAAAGCTGGTCTGGCTGTATTAATGTCAAAGGCTCTAAGGCAAGAAGTAATACTAAAGACACAAAAGGACAGTTCTTAATAATAAAGGGTCAATTCAGTGGGAATGCATTCAATAACAAAACCTCAAAATGTATAAAAGAAAAAAATTATCAACACTAAAAGGAGAAGCAGACAAATCCACAGTTATGGTTGGGGATGAACACACTTCTCTCAGCAAACAGTAGAACACACAGACAAAGAATGAATAAAGACATGATTTCACCAACACAATTAACCAACGTGAACTTACCTGACAGAGCCCTCTATTCCACAACTGCAGAATACTCTGGACATGACATACTTTTATCATTATAGACCACATTTCAAAATTTGTGGGTTGTAATTAGTCCTTAGAGCAAAACATATTTTAGACAAAAAGAAGAAATGCTGAAAATCAAGTATCTAAGCTTCTATCTCAAGAAGAAAGAAAAAGAACAGCAAATTAAACTCCAGAGAGTAGAAGGAAGGAAATTTTAAAGAGCAAGAAACAGTGAAATAAAATCAATAAAGAAAATCAACAAATTCAAGAGTTAATTAAAACTGATAAATTGACAAACATTTAGCAATATTGATAAAGCAAAACAGAGACAATAAATTACTAATATCAAAAATGTAAAGGGGGAAATACCACAGCTCCTACAGTCAATAAAACCACAGCAAACAGCATATACCAATAAACTTGAAACTTCGATAAAATGAACATATTCCTTGAATAAGCACAATGTACCGAAACTGACATGAAACAAATAGGAAATCTAAGTAGTCCTATAGCTCCTAAATAAATTAAATCTGTAATGAATAATTTTCCTGTGAAGAAAGGCCCAGACCTAGATGGCTTCACAAGTAAATTCTTTAAAGTGTTTAAGAAAGAAGTAAAACTAATTCTAGCCAAAGTCTTCCAGAAAATAGAGAATTAGGAACACATTTTAACTAACTTATGAAGCCAGTGTAACTCTGATTCCAAAAGCAATAACATTACAGGATAAGAAAACTTTTGGATTACCTTTTATGAACATAGATACAAGAGTACGAGCAAGATATTAACATATCAAATCCAGCAATACGTAGGAAGGCTAATAAGTCATAACCCAGCTGGGTTTATTCTGAAAATATAAAGATTGGCTTCATATTCTAAAATCACTGAATATAATTCAAAATAATAATATGATAAAAAAGAAAAAAAAATGTGGTCAGTCATCTTAATAGATGCAGAAAAATCTGTTGGTAAAATTCAACTTCATGATATAAACTCTCTGAAAACCAGGAATAGAATGGAATTTCTCTAATATGATAAATGGTTCTATCAAAAATCTTTTACAAGTAATATACAGAATGATGAAATATTGAACATTTCCCACCCAAGTTCAAGGTCTAAACAAGATGTTGACTATTACCACTTCTAGTCAACATTGCACTGGCTAGGATGTCAAATATAAAATAAAATAAAAGTTTCACTGGGAGGCCGAGGCGGGCAGATCACGAGGTTAGGAGATCGAGACCATCCTGGCTAACATAGTGAAACCCCATCTCTACTAAAAATACAAAAAATCAGCGGGGCGCAGTGGTGGGCGCCTGTAGTCCCAGCTACTCAGGAGGCTGAGGCAGGAGAATGGTGCGAACCTGGGAGGCGGAGCTTGCAGTGAGCTGAGATTGCGCCACTGCACTCCAGCCTGGGCGACAGAGTGAGACTCCCTCTCAAAAAAAAAAATAAATAAATAAATAAAAAGGTTTTAGAGAGGGAGAAAAAAGGGAAACTCATTATTTGCAGGTGCTATGGTTGTGATGTAGAAAACCCAAGAGACCTGTTTTAGTTCATTACTGTTGCTATAACAAAATAACACAGACTGGGTAACTTATATATAATAGAAATTTATTTCTTACCATTCTGGAGGCTGGGAAGTCCAAGATCCAGGCACTGGCAAGGGTCCAGTTTCTGCTTCTAAGACAGTGCCTTGAATGCCATGTCCTCACATGGCAGAAGGAGCGGAATGACAAAAGAGAGGCAGGCAGCTCATATTTCTCTTATAAGGTCACTAACTCCCTTCATAAAGACTTTGCCCTCATGACTTCATCACCTCTTAAAGACCCCACCTCCTAATACTATCACATTGATGATAAGTTTCAATGTATGAATTTTTGTGAGACACATTCAGAACATGGCAAGACCCTACAAACTGTTAGAATTAATAAGTGAGTTTATCAAAGTCTACATATACAGGTACATACACACAAATAAGTTGTTTCAATATATCAGCAGTGAACAATTAGAAAATGAAATCTTAAAAAATATCATTTACAGTAGAGCACCACAAAATTCAAATACCTAGGAATAAATCTAAGGAAAGTTGTGTAAGATGTCTCCCCTGAAAACTATAAAACATTGCTGAGAAAAACTTAAGGAGATCTAAATCCATGGAAAGGGATATCGTTTTCATCGATTAGAAGACTTAGTATAGATATCAGTTTTTCCATGATTGATCTACAGATTCAGTGCTATCCCTTACCAAAATCCCAGCAGACTCTTTCTTTTTTTTTTTTTTTTTTTTTTTAACTGAGTCTTGCTCTGTTGCTCAGGCTGGAGTGCAGTGGCGTGATCTCAACTCACTGCAACTTCTGCCTCCTGGGTTCAAGCAATTCTCCTGCCTCAGCCTCCCGAGTAGCTGGGATTACAGATGCCTGCCACCATGCCCGGCTAATTTTTTTTTTTTTTTTTTGTATTTTTAGTAGAGATGGGGTTTTGCCATGTTGGCCAGGCTGATCTCGAACTCCTGATCTCAAGTGATCCACCTGCCTTGGCCTCCCAAAGTGCTAGGATTACAGACGTGAGTCACCACGCCCAGCCACCAGCAGACTTTTTAAATGCAGACATCGGCAAGCAGATTCTAAATTTGATGTAAAAATTGAAAGGATGTGGAATCACAATCTTGAAGAAGAGAAAAATTGGAGGTTTCATACAACCTATAACAAAGTTTACTACAAAGCTACAGTAATCAAGACAGTAAGGCTGAAGGTTAGAGAGACACGTCAATGGAACAGAAGAGCCCAGAAGTACATCTTCACGTGTGTGGACAAAGATACCGTGGCAGTTCACTATAGAGAGGATGATCTTTCAATGGACAATATTGGACTGGTCAGCTATCTGTAAGAAAAAAAAAAACAGGAAATACGCACACACACACCACACACACACTCTATATAGAGTATGAAGTCTATATCATACTACCCACAAAGATTAATTCAAAGTGGTCCATAGGCCTACATGTAAAAAGTAAAACAATACAGCTACTAGTAGAAAACAGACTATTTTCATGATCTTGGGACATGGTAAATATTTCTTAAGCAGGACACAGTACACTATTTACATAAATATACTATTCAGAGAGGGTTGTACATTGGACATGAAATAATCATTGTTCATCAAAAGACACTAATAAAAGAGAGACAAGGCAAATTACAGATTGAGAGAAGACATGTTCAATACCTATAACCACAAAGAACTTTCGTGCAGATTATAAAAACTATAAAACAATATGAAAAATAACTCAAAAATGGGCAAAAGCTTGAAAGAATATTTCAAAAACAGGATAATTAAATGACTAACAAATATGCGAAAAGGTATTCTACCTCATTGATCATCAGGGAACCAGAGTAAAATTACAACTAGATATAAATTCTCATCCACTAGAAAGACTATTAAAAAAGAAACAGACAATAGTAAATGTTGACTAGCATGTGGAGGAATGGGTACCGTCATTCTGATAGGACTTTAAAATGGTATAGCCACCTTGATAAGTGGTTTTGTAGTTTCTTAAAAAGTCTAAAAAAAGGACACCTACGGACTCTGTAATTCTACTCCTAAGTATCTACCCAAGAGAAATGAAAACACATATCTATATAAAGATTTGTACATGAATGCTTATAGCATTGTAATAGTCAACGAATGGGAGAAGCCCAAATGTCCTCAGTTGGTGAATGGATAAATGTGGCATGTCTATATAACACAATGTGATTCAACAATGAGAAGGTATGAAATATTGATATATGCTTCAATATCTATAACATTTCTGAACCTCAGAAACATTATGCTAAATGATAGAAGCTAGACGCAAAAGACCTCATATTGTATGCTTGCATTTATATGAAATCTCCAGAATAGCCAAATCTATATGCTTCAATATCTATAACATTTCTGAACCTCAGAAACATTATGCTAAATGATAGAAGCTAGACACAAAAGACCTCATATCGTATGCTTGCATTTATATGAAATCTCCAGAATAGCCAAATCTATATATCCAAATCTATAGTGGCTGACGGGGACTAGTTGGAATGGAGATTAGCTGTAAATGAGCGTGAGGGACCTTACTGGGCGAGGAAGGTTCTGAAACAGATTATAATGATGGCTCCACAACTTGGAAGACTTACTAAAAATCGGTGAAGTGCATGATTTATAAATTAAACTCTAAAATGTTTAAAACAAGAAAAATTGGAAATTTAAATAGGATTGATAAAAGTTTAATGGTGGATCTTGTATTTGCATTTAAAAGGAGCATATTTATAAGAGGAAGAACAGCACACAATGAAACAACACTGCCCAGGCACCAGGATGGCTAAATTAAAAAGCTAACAGCGCTGAGAAATGGCAAGGACGTGGAGCAGCCGCGCCCCTCGGTAGCATCCCATACACTAAAGTGCCCTAAAACAAAACAGAGACATCTGTTAACTCAGAATTTCTCATCAAGCAAAAAATATTATTTTACAATAAGAGTGAAATAAAGACATTTTAGGTAAAAGGAAGCTAAGACTATTTGTCGCCAGAGGCTGTACCACCAAAAATGCTAAAGGAGGTTCTGCAGGTGAAGAGAAACAATGCCAGATAGGAATTTAGTTCTCTTGGAAGGGAATAAAGAACAGGAGAAGTGGGTAAAGGACAGTCAATGTCTGAGACGATCTCTTTTTCTCAATGTATTCAAAACACAAGTGACTGTTTAAAGCAAAAGAATCAGATTGTATTGTGGGGTTTATGACATATGCAGACGTAAAGTGCATAAAACAATCTAGAAAGGATGGGGTGGGGGTGGTTGGTGGTAAATGGATCTGTGCTCTCGCACAGTCCTTCAGTCTTGTCTGAGGGGGTGCGTGATGCTATGAATTCAAGGAGACTGTGACAAATCAAGGTTTAAAAAGGCAGCACAAGGAGGCACAGATAAAAAGCAAATAGGGGAAATAAAATGAGAGACTAAAGAAATCTGTTTGCACTAAAAGAGGGTAGCAAAGAAGGACCAAAGCAGGGAAAAAAAACAGACGAGACAAATGGAGAAGAGACAGCAGAACGGTGGAATTAAAGGAGTCATATCAGTAGTTACGTTAAATGTAAATGGACTAAACCAGTTAAAAGGCAGAAATTGTCAGAGTGGATACAAAAGTCACACTTTAAATATAAAGACCCACTTTCCCTGAAGGAAAAGGATAGAAAACATGCTCTGTGAGCAATAAATGTAGCAATAGGATGGATAAAGGTGTATTTAGTCAATGGGATATTACACAGCACTGGGAAAAAATGAATTTCCAAAACAGGCAAGAAAATGAATGAATTTCCCAGACGTGGTGTCAGAACCAAACCAAAGAAGATGAGCACAAAAGCTACATACTATATGATTTTACTCACATGAAGTTTAAGAAGAGTAAAAACTAATCTAAGGTGCTAGAGTAAGAGTGTGGATGACCTCCGGGTGTGGGGTTGATCAGGAAGCGGCAGGAGCCAGCCTTCTCGAGCATCAGGAATCAATCTTTCTTTCTTTCTTCTTTCTTTCTTTCTTTCTTTCTTTCTTTCTTTCTTTCTTTCTTTCTTTCTTTCTTTCTTTCTCTCTCTCTCTCTCTCTTCCTTCCTTCCTTTCCTTTCTTTTCTTTCTCTTTTCTTTCTTTCCTTCCCTCCCTCCCTTCCTCCCTCCCTCCCTTCCTTGTTCCTTCAGATGAAGTTTCACTCTTGTTGCTCAGGCTGAAGTGCAATGCTGTGATCTCCGCTTACTGCAACCTCCACCTCCTGGATTCAAGCAATTCTCCTGCCTCAGCCTCCCGGGTAGCTGGGATTACAGGCGCCTGCCACTACGCCTGGCTAACTCTTTTGTATTTTTAGTAGAGACAGGGCTTCGCCATGTTGGCCAGGCTGGTCTCGAACTCCTGACCTCAGGTGATCCACCTGTCTTGGCGTCCCGAAGTGCTGGGATTACAGGCGTGAGCCACCGCACGCGACGAGGAATGTTTCTTTTCTGACCTGGGTGGTAGTTGTGTAAAGTGTGTTCAGGCAGGCGTGGTTTTGGACAGCACCTTGTTAAACCAGACTCATGCGTATCAGAACCATGTTCTCGAACTCCAAACTCGACACTACACTTTTGTTATCTCTGATTCAAGTCACAGTCACCGCTTTTCTGTCCCACAATGTAAGTGAGCCATAAAGGGCATTGCATTTTAATTATTCTTTCCGGTTCCACGGAGAGAGCTTTCACTACCTCTGAAATATTCAAAGCCAGACAAAAACCTGACATCCTGGTCTTGAGTGATTTTGATCAAGGGAACCAGATTGCGTTTCTCCAAGCTGCCTAAGGAAGCATGGGCCTGGCTTTTCCCATGGAATGGTTGACTCACACCATTTGTCAAATGATGATGAGAACGAACGCTTCTTATTGCATTTTTTTGTTGCAAAATGGGGAAGTGATCTGTAAAGCTTCCCCCGTCCTTATGGAGTTTTCCAAAGGTGGTATAGAAATAGGTTGAGCATCCCTAAGCCAAAGTCCCAAATGCTCCAAAATCTGAAACTCTGTGAGTGCCAACATGAAGTCACAAGTGGAAAATTGCACACCCAACCTCCTGTGACAGATCGCAGTCAAAATGCAGGTGTACAACGCAGTGTATTTAGCATACCCAAGGGGAAAAAAGATCCCCCTAGCCCCCATCAGCTGTGATAGAGCTTCCATACACACCCAGACTTCCCATGCAAGCAAGCTCACATGTTACCATGAGCACATTATCTTCTCCACCGTATCAGTGGTATGTGTGAATTAGTGTAAGAAGTGATTACTTATTGGTAGCATATAAATTCAGAGTCAGAACGGGGCGAGATGGCTCATGACTGTAATCCCAATACTTCAGGAGGCTGAGGTGGGAGGATTGCTTGAGGCTGAGAGTTTGAGACCATCCTGGACAGTGAGGTCTTGCCTCTACAAAAAATTTAAAAATTAGCCGGACGTGGTGGCATACCCCTGTAGTCCCAGCTACTCAGGAGGCCCAGGTGGGAGGATTGCTTGAAGCCAGCAGATTGAGGCTACTGTGACCTACGATCATGCCCCTGCACTCCAGCCTGGGTGACAGAGAGAGAGTCTGTCTTGAATAAATAAATACATTCATTGTCAGGAATGATGGTGATGCCAAACAACCCCAGACTGTCAACTTGGGTGGCTGAGACAGTGAGAACTTTGCCTTCCGATGTTTCAATGTACACAGACTTTTGTTTCATGTACAAAATTATTAAAAATATTGTATAAAATAACCTTTCAGCTATATGTATAAGTGTATGTGAAACATAAATGGATTTCATGTTTAGACTTGGGTCCCATCCCCAAGATATCTCACTACGTATGTGCAAATATTCCAAAATCCAAACACCCTCAAATCGGTAACACTTCTGGTCCCAAACATTTCAGATAAGGGATACTCAACCCGTACTCCCATTTTACAGGGTAAAAGTTAAGTGGGAATTTTATACTCAGCCTCAGGCCATTGATCCTCTTTCAAAACTCAATTCTGAATGATACAGGATTAAAAGCAATGTCCAATGGGATCTGAAAATGAATTTGTTATAATGATAATGACAAATATTATTTTACCCCCAGTTTCCTCAACAGAGTATTTGATGCACAGATGGCATGCAGGCCTTTAGAAAAATGGAGAGTGAAGATGTAGCCTGGGAAACAGTCTTTAAACAATGTGGCAGAGGGTTAATATCCTCAGTGTATAAAAAGTTTGTCAAGTTTACAAGAGGAACAATGGGAATTTATAATTAGTCAACCATGGGAACACACAGTTCACAAAGAAAAGCAATGCCTATTAAATATAAAAATTAGTTTAACCTCACCCGTCATGAAATGCAAATCAAAACAGCAGGATGCTATCATTCCCAATCAAATTAGCCAGGATTTTTTTTTAAAGGTAGGGTATAATTTAAGTGTCAAAAGAGAAGACAGCAGGTGCCTTTGGCAGGTTGTTCTCAGCCCCAGGGCCTTTGCACAGGCACTCCTGTGTCCTTGGCCCGGAGCGCTCCACCCCCGATCTTTGCACCGTTGGTTCTTTCTCACTGAGTAGCTGCCACCTCAGTGTCCCTTGTTCAGGGAGGCCTGCCTGAGCATCGTCTAGGCCAGCCCCGAGTCACTCAGTTATATGCCACCTTTTCCCATCCTTGCCACAGCACTTCTCATCTGATATTTCTCTCTCTCTCTCTTTGATTATTTCTTGTGCGTTTTCCCCTACTAGGATCCAAGTTCTGTAAGGACAGGGACTGAGTCTGTCTTGTTCACTGTGAAAGCCCAGAGCCTGTGCAGTGTGGTGCATAGCAGACGCCCCCCGCCTCTGTGCAAACAACAGCTTTATGCACGCTCCTGCCCTTTAGTGTGCTAATTCCACTTCCAGGAGTCTACCGAAGGAAATGTGCAAAAGCCTGCACAAATGTTACGTACACATCAGATGGCGCCGTGTGTGTTCTGCCAGTGGTCTATTGCATCCGCGTTTGCTGCCTCGAGTTTCTGAGTCAGGACAATGACTCAGGCATTTATGACAAGCTATAGGGACTTGGGAAAGTGAACACAGAAGGTTAAAAAACAGGATGTATGGCTGCAAACAGGACTCTGTCTTGCAGAAGTAGAATGAGGGGAAGCAGGTGACAGGTTGGCAGGGGCTGCCTCTGGATCCTGACATCATGGGGGCTTTCTGTTTCCTTCTCTGTTCTTTGTTGTATGTTTAATTTTCCTTCCTTCCTTTCTTCTTTCTTTCCTTTCTTCCTCCCTTCCTTTCTTTCTCTCGCTGTCTCTCTCTTTCCCTTTCCTTTCTTCCCTCTCTCCCTCCCTCCCTCCCTTCCTTCCTTTCTTCCTTTCCTTCCCTTCTTCCTTCCTTTGCTCCTTTCTTTCATTTCCCTCTTTCTTTTCTTTCCCTTCCTCTCTCCCCCCTTCCTCCCTCCCCCACTCCCCTTCCTTCCACTTTCCTTCTTTCCTTCCTCCCTCCCTCCCTCCCTCCCTTCCCTCCCTCTTCCTTTTTATCTTTCTTCTATCTTTTTTCTTTTTTGACAGGGTCTTGCTCTGTCGCCCAGGCTGGAGTGCAGTGGTGCAATCACAGCTCACTGCAGCCTCTACCTTCCAGGCTCAAGCAATCCTCCCACCTCAGCCTCCTGAATAGCCAGGACCACCTATGCCCAGCTAATTTTTTGTATTTTTTGCAGAGACAAGGTTTCTCCATGTTGCCCAGGCTGGTCTTGAACTCCTGAGCTTAAGCAAATGTCCCTCCTCTGCCTCCCAAAGTGCTGGGATTATAGGCGTGAGCCACTGCATCTGGCTGTATTTTTCATTTTCTATAATGGATCTGCATTCCTTTCCTAATAAGAGTTAAAACTTTATTTTTGAAAGAGTGCCACTGTTGGGAACTAGTTTGACAAGGTAGGAGGAATCAAGGCACAGCTTAAGGCCTCGGGCCTCAGGATCTCAACTAGGAGAACAGGGGCCGATGGACCAGCCTAGGCTGGGTGCCCGCAGCTCCTGAGACCCCAGGGGCCCCGGAGGTTGGTAGGTTTGTTTACTCCCATGCCTGTCTGCCAAGCCCTCTCACTGGGGCCAGGCTGTTTTCTCAGCACGATTCCTCCTGTCAGTTGGGTAGGAGTGGCCCATTTCTGGCCTTCTCAGTGGCCCTTTCGCATCAAGCTTCAGGCAGCTCGGAGATAAAGGAGAGTGTTTTCTTTCTTTTTTTGCCAGAAAATTACGGAAGAGAGGCTATATATTTTCCGGGCACTCCATTTGGTGAGCACCTGCTATGAGCTAGACCCAGGGCTAGCACAGATTGTTTGAGATTTTATTTTATGCTTTTATAAAACCATAATGGTTGTTTTTAAAACTCATGAACTGACAGTGGCATGTGTTCGATGCATGTTCCCTATATAGATGCCTGCTGGGCCAGCCCCTTGGGGGAGTCATGGGGGGCCATGGCTAAAACCCTGCCTGGCCATCTGCAGGGAGCTCGCAGTCTACTGGGGTGACAGGTGACACCCGCTCCCATGTGATCTCTGCTTGGGAGGTGAAGGGCAGGACATCTGGGGACTGCCCAGCCCAGCCAGGGTGGCAGAAAAGAGGGAACATGCAGCCTCCTGGGCAGGTGGGACTCTGGAGCCCTGCACACAGGTTGACCAGACACATTGAGTGGTGGTGGGCAGAGGCACTGGGCCAGGACTTGTTCCCCACCGACTCCTACCACGTGCAAACCTGGCTCCTTCTTTGAGGAAAGTGACCTCTTCCCAAGTAAGCATCATTCCTTTCTGGAGACAGGATACTTTTCAGGGCACGGCAGCCACACCTCCCTGTACAGATGGACATCATTCATTGTAATACAGGAGGTGTCTGGTTCAGGACCCTGAACTTCAAGAGACTGCTGACCTTTATGAGGTGACTGTTTTGCATAAGAATTTGAGTGATTGTTTCTGAAGCTGTCTTTTTGGGACATCTCGTTGGGTTGGTTATCAGCCTTGGAAGCAGCACATGATCTGGACTCGCTGCCAATTGCTGCATGTTAATAGTAAACAATCAGTTTAATGGGAGGTGGACACTGTTTATAGTCATCCATGGCCATGAAATTTGCTGTCAGTCAGAATGGCCCAAGAACACATATAGCCCTGGGCAGGAGAGTTCCCCCTCAGTTGAATATTTATTTACTGAGTTATAGAGAAAAATAAGACACGATTCCAGGCAGCAAAGCGCTTACAGTTAACAGGAGTGTGAGCAGATTATTCTAGTGTGAGCAGGACGGTTTGGTAATAGGACCATGCAAGCCAAAGAGGCAGCAACAAAGAAGAGGATGTGATCACTTCTGTGGGTAGATGCAGGAGTCATTTCACAGAGGAAGTGAGGTCTGAGCTGGGTTTTGAAGGATGCATAGGAGTTTGTTAGGTGATCCTATGCAGAGGGAGAAACACTGGCAAAGGTTTGGAAGTAATGGGGCATGATGTGATCATTTTAACCATATCTCTAAAATAGCCATGATGATATGTGATACTTGGATTCCCAGTAAAATACAAAATGAAAATATAATGGAATCCTGTTGTCAAGTACTGGAGACTTTATTTTCTTACTTTTAATAGGAGTTCTAAAAGTGTGAACTATTTCTGGCAAAAGGTATAGATAAGATCACAAGCAAACACCTTGTTCCCACCACACAGTAGATGAAGCATCACAGGTAGAATCGAGGCCCCCGCACCTGAATCTGGGGGAATGATTTCCAGGAATGCGTTTCTGATTCTGTCTCCCATGCATGTGATGATGACCGATATAGTGGGTCTGCACGAACACTGAAAAGGTTTTCTATTCTCTGCCTTCCAATGACTTGGGGTCAAGGACCCTCTTAGAAGGGGCCATGCTTCCCTGCAGACCTCACTATGCTGTGCACTGAGAGCTTCAGTGATAGAATAACGATGAAGGGTATTTTGCTTATATTCTGTCTTTTCCTCCTATAGACTTTCATAGCTGGGCAGAACCAACAATGTTCTCTCAATGGCTTAAAACCCACCTCTGCCAAGCCCCGTGCATTCCCAGAGGAGCAGGAAGGGGGTGTGGCCATGGGGAGGGGAGCCTGGGGCTGCAGGTGGGTGGTGCTCCAGTTTCCTCTGGGCATTGGTACACAAGCCCATTGGCAGGAAATGGTTCTTCGCCCAGCGTCTCATTTTGTAGCACAGGAAGGAGATCTATGGAAAGTGAATGACTTCAGAGAGCTGAAGTGCCTGTACCCACACTGGTCCCCTCTCACTGACAGTACAGGGCTCCTCTGCATGCAGGCTGTGGGCTGGCCGGGATTCCACCACACCTGGAGTGTGCTCTTCAGGTGAGGACGGCTGGGAGGGAGGGGGCGGGACACCCAGTGAAAGGCACTGAGGGTGTTGCTGGGGTAGAAGGGAGTTCTCTCTTTTCTTTTTCTTACCTTTTAAATAGTCCTGATGATTTGAGGATATATTCATTTATTCCCCACCCTCAATGTTGGAAAGACTCTGAGATTCCAAAGGTTCTTAGAAACTAAGAACCTCCTGGGGAGGTAGTGAGTGTCCCAGCATGGGGAGAGTGTAAACTGGGGCTGGGGGCCCTCTGCGGGAGATGAGATGCTGGAAGAGATTTTGGGACTGGAGGCAGGTGACAAGGCACCCTTTTAAAGTCCTCATCCAGCTATAGCCTGGGTCCCACAGTTGGTGACAAACCACCAGTTCATGCCTTAACCCCATACTGTGCCAAGAATGGGAGAAGAGCTGTGTGTCAGTTTAAAATTTCTGATTTATAGACAGTGCAAGCACACCAATACTGAGTCCTCAGGAACAGTCTCCAGCCCCTTTTCTCTATCACGTATGTTCATGGGTTTGTGTTCAGGGGAGCTGTCATCACATGGTGGGAAGAGAAGCCTTTGGAGAGAGGCTGCCCTGAGTGATTCTGGGCTCCCCATTTGTTTGCCATGTGACCGTGGGACAGGTGGTTACTGTCTCCAAGCCTCTAGCACCTCACCTATAAAATGGGGGTATTCCCATATCTGCCGAGAGTTAGAATTAAACAAGCAAGTGAGCTAAAGCATGTAGCAGCTTATAGTTTCTGTAATAGGATACTTGTAAAATGTGTTCCTCTGTTATAGGAAAAATGTATATGTAAGAGAAGTAAAATGGGGGAAAAAAAAACCCTGTGTATTTGCACAAGAGACGGTTTGAGCTTAATTTAAAATGTGCCAGGGATCCAGTATCACAAAGGCTCCATTTCCATTTCAGTGCCAAACAAAAATCTCCCCCATTCAGGTATCTCATTGTGTGGATGGTTTTCACCCAAAATGGTCCACTTAGGAGAAGGAGTGAAAAAATCGAATGTTCATTTCTCCTATTCACCCACACCCTGTCTGATAAATGACATTCCTTAAGCAAACCTGTTGCCCATGGCAACACATTCAGAAGATGGGCTGCTGGTTTCATTTCTTTGTCAGCTGGATTGGATTAGAAATGCAAGAAGGCCTTTGGACTTTTATCTACACATTAGGATGCATCTTAGTAAAAGTCAAGAAGAAAAGGTGGTTATGGTCAACCTGGGGTGGCGATGCTCTAGTTTAAGGCAGTCATGGTCAACGTGGGGTTTTGACACTCTAAGGACGTCATGGTCAACATGGGACAGTGATGTTCTAGTTTAAGGTGGTTATGGTCAACATGAGGAGTGACACTCTAGTTTAAGGTGGTTATGGTCAACCTGGGGCGGCGATGCTCTAGTTTAAGGCAGTCACGGTCAACATGGGGTTTTGACATTCTAAGGCGGTCATGGTCAACGTGGGGCAGTGACGCTCTAGTTTAAGGTGGTTATGGTCAACATGAGGCAGTGACACTCTAGTTTAAGGTGATCATGGTCAACATGGGACAGTGATGTTCTAGTTTAAAGTGATCCTGGAGCCCATACTGCGTGGCCTGTGGCTTCTGAGAAACCCTGGTGTGGTGCTCTGTTAGTTTCCTGGGGGCAGCTGTAACAAATTACCACAAACTTGGAGGCTTACAACAGTGACATTTATTTTCTCTATGGTTCTGGAGTCCAGAAGTCCCAAATCAAGATATCAGCTGGGCCATGCTCCCTTGGAAAGCTCTAGGGTGAAAGTGTTTTCTGGCCTCTTGCAGCTTCTGGTGTGGCCGGCAGTCCTTGGCATTTCTTGACTTGCAGTCGCACCACTTCAGTCTCTGCCTGCACGTGGCCTTCTCCCCTGCATGTCTGCAGCTTGTCCTCTTCTTTTTCTTCTTTTTTTTTTGAAATGGACTCTCACTCTGTCACCCAGGCTGGAGTGCAGTGGCGTGACCTCGGCTCACTGCAACCTCTGCCTGCCAGGTTCAAGCAATTCTCCTGCCTCAGCCTCCCTAGTAGCTGGGATTACAGGCATGCACCACCTCACCTGGCTAATTTTTGTATTTTTAGGAGAGACAGAGTTTCTCCATGTTGGCCAGGTTGGTCTCAGACTCCTGACCCCAGGTGATTCGCCTGCCTCGGCCTCCCAAAGTGCTGGGATTACAGGTGTCCTCTTCTTTTAATGATGCCAGTCAGTGGGTTTAGGGTCCACCCTAACCTGGTATAACCTCATCTTAATTTGCATCTTCATTTCATCTGCAAAGGCCCTATTTCGAAATAAGGTCACATTCTGATTTTCGGGGTAGACGTGACATTTTGGGGGACATTATTCATCCCACTGCGGGTACCAAGAATGAGAATTGATGTTGAGGTAGTGGCCTCTGCTTCAGTCTTTGATTCCCCCAAACTTTGCAATAAAGTGGAGCTCACCAAATCAGTCATGGGTCAGTGGGCTTGTTTTCACTGAGATACATTTCCTGGTGGACTTGACTGCTGAGAAACAACCGGACTCTGTTCCTTTGGGGCAGAGGGGACAGGGAGGGCTTGGAGAGGACAATCTGCATTTGAGTCATGGTTCTGCTGCTAACTAGAGTGTTAGCACATTCCCCTTTCTGGGCCTCAAGTTTGTGTGTAACTTGGGGTAAATGATGTCCACTTTGAGGATCTTTTAAAGACTCAGACAGTGTCTCTTAAGTACAAATGAGTACCTAGCTCACGCTAGCATTAAGAGGGGAGTGATAGCCAACATCAAATTTGTCGTTCTTTCCTGAACTCTGTTGATTGTGATTCTTTTGGTCGCAAGTGACAGAAATTCCATCAAACCAGCTTAGGCCATAGGTGTCTGTTGGCTCCCCCAACTGAAGTCATGGAATTTGCTGTAGGTGCAGCTCCAGGTGCACTAACGATGTCATCCAGGATCCCAGGTTCTTGGGCTCTGCTCTGCCTCCTGCTGCGTCATTCCCAGGCTGTGGGCTCTCATGCTGTGCTGGGGGGATGCCACCACTGTGCCAGGTCCCACATTCTTACACCACACAGCCCAGAGTCCCTTTCTTAGCTCCTAAAGAAAAACAGGAGGATCCTGGTGCTGCCTACTTCTGGCCATTGGTTCTGATTGGGTTGTGCATCCATCCCTGAAGCAATTACTGATGGGACAGGGACATTTGGGTGGCATGAGCCAATTGGGGACTGCCCTGGGAACTTGCAGTGATGTTCGTTCCACCCCTTTCCTACTGCACATGCTGAGACTGGGCGTATGGGAGAAGGGGAAATGGATGCGGGAAGGAAGCTGAGGGATGTTCCATATGGTCAGGTGAGCAGTTCCAGGAAGCTTGGGATTTCATCAGCATCCCAAGGGCAGTGAGGTAGGATCACTAAGAGCTCAGCTTGTGATCCAGGAGTAAAGTCAGTGAACTGTGAGTGTGCCTGCCTCTTGCTACGTGAGCTTGGCCAGTGTCTTAACCTCTGGGGCCTCAGGACTCTCATGCTGGCTCCGGAATGTGTTCTGCATTGGCCCTCCATCCGTTTCTAGATGCCATCTCTGCTGTTTGAGAATATTTTCTAGGAAACTTTCTTGTGATGACTGGGGCAGAAGCCCTCTGTCTCACTTACTAGGACAAGGGGGAATTGGTGCTCTTCCAGGTGGAGAATTTGGGATCCTGGAGATGTCTTGCTCGCGACGGTGCTGCCTTTTGTGGGGAGCTAGTGGAAGGCAGTGGCGGGGGCTTCACTGCAAAGCTGATACTGAGGGGCAGACAAGAACCCTCCCTTACCCGTGATGGACAAACTGTTGGTTTGCAACACCCTCCACTGCCCCTACCGATTTCCTTTGCTTTGATGTTATTATTGTTTTTTTCCCCCTCATAGCACAAATCACTCTCAATCACTACAATGTCTGCTTATTTATTATGTTTATAGCCTGCTCCCCCCACTAGCAGAATAGAAGCCCCTAGGGCAGGGCGGCTGATCTCTTTTGCTCACTAATGTTTCTCAGCACCCACTGATAGCGCTCAGCTCAGCTTGTGTTGAGTTAATGAAAGCGTGCTTGAGTGAATTAAATGAATAAACTCCTTCTGCATAATGATTTTTGCTTTGGGGTTGGCATCTACATTGGCAGTGGTGTTTTCAGCATGTTTAAAGATTCCTCCTGTGGAAGGGACAGTGCTCCTACCCATTTGGAAATTGCAACACTCGGGATTTGGGATTTGGCCCCAGCAGGTAGATGCTGGTGGATCATCACCAGGGGGAGCAGTGGGCACATTCAGCAGCTGCTTAGGAGAAACTGCATGGAGCACCCATTGCAGGGGCCAGGATATCATCCTGGCAGATGGAAACAGCCTTTTGTCTTCCAAAGAAAGGTGCCTCAGAGAGCTCTTAAGTACAAATTAGTACCTAGCTCACAACTAGCACATAAGAGAGAGGTGATACCTCCGGCACGTTTTTTGTTCTTTCCTGAACTCTATGTCAATTGGGATTATTTTGGTTGCAAGTGATGGAAATTCCACATCAGAACTGTAGCACCGTGGTACGTGGCTGGAAAACCTCTCAGTCTGGAATCTAGGAGTAACATTTCCTTTCTTCTCTCATCTCTATGTTATTTTTTCAGTTTTTAGTGGTCTTCTTTTAAAATAAAATAGCCTCGTGTTACCTAGGGGCTAGAAGAGATTAACAGTGGCAGTGAACACTGATGGCAGGCTTGCGATATGCTAGGCACTGTACCAAATTCTTCTCATGGTTGCTCTAAAGCTCCTCAACAGTTAGACAGAGTTGGTTCTAAAGTCTTCCTATTGTCCACATTTTACAGAGACAGAAGTTGAGTCAGAGAGGTGGCCCAACCTGCCCATGGTCATATGGTCAGAGTTGCGGGGTGGGCGGGATTTTAGCCTGCTTCTCTCTGCTATCAGAAGAGGGCCCTTCACCTGAATTCTCTGCTGTGGCAGTCTGTGTCTGAAATCAAGGTTTATGATTTAGAAGTAAGAGCTTTGGATTGTAATCCACTGAAATGTAACTTGCTACGTGAGTGAGCTGAGCAGGAGGAGCCTTTGCATCTGTTTCCTTGCAGCTGCTGCAACAAATAATCTCAAACTTGATGGCTTAACATGACAGAAATGTGTTCCTATACAGTTCTGGAGGCCAGGAGATTGAAATCAAGGTGTCTGCATGCCCACACTTCCCCCTAAGGCTGTGGAAGAGGATCTTTCCCAGCCTCTTCCTGATGCTGGTGTTGCTGGCTGACCTTGAGTTCCTTGGCTTGAGGCTGTGTCCCTCCAGCCTCTGCCTCTGTCCTCACACGGCCTTCCCCTCTGTGTCTCCCTTCTCCTCTCATAAGGACACCAGTCATAAGGGCCCACCCTGCTCCAGGATGACCTCATCCTAACTAATTGCACCTGCAGTTACCCTCTTTCCAAATAAGGTCCCATTCTGAAGTTCCAGGAAGGCCATGGGTCTTGGGGGCCTGCTATTCAACCAGGACAGTGCCTTCACTGGAGCATCCAGAAAAAGCCAGAGTGGATGACCTGGGGCTGACCCTTCCTCTGCATACTTTTTTTGGTGTGGTTCCTCACTGTCACCCGGCCCACTGTGTTGAGCCTGTGTCCTTTCTGACACTCCCCCGTAGGAAGGCTGGACAAGACAGGGCTGGGGGTGAACTGAAGATTAAGTTCAGGTTTGTACGTGGAGAGGCTGTGGTCCCTCCGAGATCCAAGCAGAGGTGTCAGGCAGCCAGCTGGTTCTGTGATTGTGGAGCTCAGAGAGAAGCCAGGGCTGAGGCGTGTGTTTAAGATCTGCTGCATATGTGGGGTTGATACCGTCGGGGAGGACCTGGCTGCCTGGGAGAGGATATAGAGTGAGAAGAGGCCCGAGCCTTGGAAACTCCAGGCTTCAATGAGAGCCAGAGCAAGACAGTCTATAAAGAAGATAGAAACTGGGAAGTGGCCTTGGGGAGAGGGAGCAGGAGGTCGTGAGTCTGGGAGTGGGTGACGGAGTCAGGGCGGGAGGACAATGTTGTCCGGTGGGTTCGGTGGCCAGGAGAGCACTGGTGACCTTGGCAGGAGCTGTCTGGTGGTGAGGGTTGGGGAGCTGTGGCCAGGCAGGAGAGGGTCAATGACTGAGAGGGAGACACGGTCCTGGAGACGGAGAGAGAAGCCAGCTCTGCCAAGAAGCTGAGCTGCAGAGGCCTGGCTGGGGGCCGGCAGTGTTTTATTGTATCTCATTAAAGTGAGAGAGACAGGAGCATACACTGATGTCAGTATGCATGTCAGGTTGAATATGTATGTGCTTCAACCGTTAGCTCTGTCTCCTCTGTCTTGTGGGAGTGACGGGGAACAAGCCCTGGGCTGCGGGCTATGCTTGCTCTGAGTCTGGAGTTTACTGAATTCAGTTGACCCAGGCCCGAGACACTGCTTTGACCTTTCCCTGGGCCGAAGGCCCCAAATGGGGGAGAGATTTCCTTGGTCATGAGCCCCTAGGGCTGACTGCTTATTCTTTCTCCTTTTCAGATGGATGAGATCAAAGGGAAAGACCGTGTGATTCTGGCCTTGGAGAAGGAACTTGGCGTGCAGGCTGGGCAGACCCAGAAGCTGCTTCTGCAGAAAGAGGCTTTGGATGAGCAGCTGGTTCAGGTCAAGGAGGCCGAGCGGCACCACAGTAGTCCAAAGAGAGAGCTCCCGCCAGGGATCGGGGACATGGTGGAGCTCATGGGCGTCCAGGTGAGGGGCAGCAGCTTGTGCCAGCCTCAGGCTGGTCCTCCACCCCACCCATTTACATGGCATTCTTCTGGTCAGCCACAGAGGACACTGAGGTAGCATGTATTCACTCATTCATTCATTCACTCAGTATTGGAGGGGATGTTATAAGTTCTTTGTGCTGGACGCTGTGTGAGGTGCCGGTGCGTGGTGGCCTTTGTAAGAGATACGGGGTGGGAGGGGCCTGACCACAAGGTCCCCAGGGAGCCACGGAAGGGTTTGAAGTCTCAGTGGCCATCTAGATGGAGTCTTCCGCAGATGTGCAGTGGGCTTGGGTGTTCCCCACCTTGCTGTGTGGCATGTGGGCCCCTGAATAAGGATCTCACCCATTATGTCATGTGAATTTTCTAAGAAGGCTCCACACAACTTCTTCAAAGTACATTTACGTCCTGACTTTTTTTTTTTTTTTTTTTAGGATCAACATATGGACGAGCGAGATGTGAGGCGATTTCAACTAAAAATTGCTGAACTGAATTCAGTGATACGGAAGCTGGAAGACAGAAATACGCTGTTGGCAGATGAGAGGAATGAACTGGTAAGTAGCCCCGAGAGACAGGCGGTGCCTCATAGGGTGCAAGGAAGGGGCCCTGAGTCCCTGAAACATGCCCTGCACAGAAAGTTAATGCAGAAGCCTTCTGGTTCTCTGAACTTTGCTTCTTACTTCTTTTCGATTAAAAATCTAACACATGCTCATTGAAGAAATCTCTTACTGCCATTTGTTTTTGTAGGAACTTATCTTTAGCAAACAACTGGAGAAGTTCCATGAGAAGCGTGGAGAGGATGTTCATTGCAGTGTTGTTTATGTTAACAACCCAAACTGAAAAAAATCAACAATTAAAAAACCAAAAAACCCAGTTGTTCAATACTAAAGCATAGGGAAGAGTGATTATGGAATATTTATACAATGAATTCTAGACTGTCATTAAGATTGATGATGGAGACCCTATTTAATTGAAATGGAAACGTGTTCATAGTAAATTAAATGAAAAATGCATTTTACAGAACAATAATACATTGTCATCATCTTCAATATTAGAAATTATTATTATTATTTTTTTTTTTGAGACAAAGTTTCACTCTTGTCGCCCAGGCTGGAGTGCAATGGCACGATCTTGGCTCACCGTAACCTCCACCTCCTGGGTTCAAGCGATTCTCCTGCCTCAGCCTCCCGAGTAGCTGGGGTTACAGGCATGTGCCACCATGCCTGGCTAATTTTGTATGTTTAGTAGAGACAGGGTTTCTCCATGTTGGCCAGGCTGGTCTTGAACTCCTGACCTCAGGTGATCTGCCCCCCTCAGCCTCCCAAAGTGCTGGGATTACACACATGAGCCACCACGCCTGGCTAGAAGTTATTCTTTTAGGTGGTGTAATTATGGGTAATTTTAATTTGTGCTTATGTATTTACTTTTTTGCATAAAATTTTATATACTTGTAAACTAAAACTTATACATTAATTTTAAAAATAATGAACATGGACTTCTGGTTAAAAAAGAAATCTCCAGTAAAAATAGCAATTTCATGAATATGTTTACATTTCCTGGATAACAGCAAAACTAATTTTTATGTAATGGCAGTTGATACATCAACTTCTTGACAGATGCCTCATAATTTTTATGTTTATTCTAATTTTTATTATGAAGAGAAGTATATCCACAGAATATTTGAAAACAATGAGTGGTGAAAAGTGTCCGTAAGTATCACCTCTTCACAACTTTAATAGGATCAAAATAAATTTACTTCCTTCCAGTATTTTTAAAGGTTTTTTTTTTTGGCTTTAATCAGACTGTACATCTAATATTATGTCTCTACTCTTCATTTAAATATTTATAAGCTCATAAATACTCATGAGCTGCATAGTTTACTGAGTGGATTAGGAAAAAACACAGGCTTCTGGAAACATGTCAGATCAGACTGAAGTAGTTAAAAGTAGAAACTAATAAGTTTGCCAACGCTTCAATCTTTTTTTTTTTTTTTGAGGTGGAGTCTTGCTCTGTCACCCAGGTTTGAGTGCGGTGATGTGATCTCAGCTCACTGCAACCTCTGCCTCCCGGGTTCAAGTGATTCTCCTGCCTCAGCCTCCCAAGTAGCTAGGATTACAGGCACCCGCCAACACACCCGGCTAATTTTTGTATTTTTAGTAGAGATGGGGTTTCACCATGTTGGCCAGGCTGGTCTTGAACTCCTGACCTCAAGTGATCTGCCTGCCTCAGCTTCCCAAAGTGCTGGGATTACAGGCGTGAGCCACCGCGCCTGGCCTCAATCTTAAAATCATGAGGTAAATACTGCTAGTTTGGAGTGGTTCTTAAATGTTCTTAATGTTTAAATAAATGCCTTAAAACTCACCAAGAGACTTTGTTTTATTTTATGGATATGAATTGGGATTTTTTTCCCTGCTGTGTATTGTTCTGCAACTTGCTTTTACCACCTCATTGATCAGTTACATCACTCCCCATCAGTGCTTAGAGATCTGTCTTTGTCTTTTTACCAGCGGCTTGGTAGTCCATTGTGTGGATATACCATGGTCTGTTCAACTCTCTTCCCAGTGGTGGATCTTTAGGCTGTTGCCGCTTTCTGGATTTCTCTGAGGTGCCACATGCCTCTAATCTCAGCACTTTGGGAAGCCAACGTGGGAAGATTCCTTGAGCTCAGGAGTTCCAGCCCAGCTTGGGCAGCATGGCAAAACCCCATCTCTAAAAATACAAAAAAATTAGCTGGGTGCAGTGGTGCACACCTGTAGTTCCAGCTACTTGGGAGGCTGAGGTGGGAGATCGCTTGAGCCCAGGACGTCAAGGCTGCAGTGAGCTGAAATCACGCCACGGCACTCAAGCCTGGGTGACGAAGTGAGACCCTTTGTCAAAGTGACACATGTCATTTTACCTACCTTCTGTCTCAAAAAAAAAATGCCACGTAGAAGATACATATGGGTCTTTACTGACTTTACATAAAGGTTCAAGTCAGTAAAGAGACGTATGTATCTTCTACGTGGCATTTTTTTGGGGGGGCGGTAGGTTTCTAGAAGTAGAATGCATGGGTCACATGGTACATTTTATATTTCAACCTATACCATCAGAATATTTTATCTTAACATTTACAGCCTGGGGAGTAAACGCAGGGGTCTAGAGTCAGTCCCTTGTGTTTGATTCTTGGTGAACTCAAACCACCAATCTTTGCAAAAGTGCAAAGCATTCTTGGCACTTTCTTTGTGAAGTTGGGCCCATTGCCTCCTCTCTTTGGGCTCAGGTTCTTTGTCTATAAAATGCGGATGGGGAAGGTGGCCCCTTCACATGTGTTGGCTGTGCCTGTGGTTATCATGATATTGATAGATATTTAAGTTGTTTCTAATTCTTTCCATGAAAATAACACTGGGAGACTACCACTATGAATTCAATTCTCACCCTGTGCCTAGGAGACAGGAGCTGCCATGATTCTCATTTGATAGATGAGGAAACTGAGGCTGAGAACTTGCCCATTGTCATGCAACTAGCAAACAAATGTGTCATCCAGGACACTGGCCTCAGAAGGGGTCCTAACTGGGTTGAGTCTCTGCTCACCTCGGTGCTGTGACCTCGGCCGTCCGTCGTCAAGTTGTCTGAGCCTCTGTGTCTGTTTCCAACCACAGCTGAAACGCTCGCGAGAGACCGAGGTTCAGCTGAAGCCCCTGGTGGAGAAGAATAAGCGGATGAACAAGAAGAATGAGGATTTGTTGCAGAGTATCCAGAGGATGGAGGAGAAAATCAAGAACCTCACGCGAGAAAACGTGGAAATGGTGAGCTGTGGACCCCTTGGGCCCAGCCCTGACACTCCCTTCTCTGTCTGGGATTCTTCAGCCCTGAACCTCCCGATTCACATGTTCTGGGTCACACCTGCTGCCCACCTCCCCACGAAGCACCAGGCACAGTGTCAGTCACAGATGTCTCTCCTTTCTCTCCACCTGTCTCACATTCGCTATGCTGTGGGTGTTTGTGCCCAGAGGGAGTCAGACAGCTGTGTCCTTAAACACATCCCCCATTCTCTCTGAGCCTCTGTTTCTTCATGCATAAAATGGGAATGAAAATATCAACATTGGAGGATCATCAAGAGGATAAAATAACAGCATGTAAAGACCTCACAGGGAACGGGCCCAGAGGACACCCAGCAAGTGAAAGCCGTTACAATGATCGCTGGCCGTGCTCTGCAGAGGGGTTTCTCCTCCAGCTAGGATGCCTGGTGTTTGTGGTCAGGGCGGGTGTCTTGTATTTGACAGTTTACAGAATGATTTCAGGTTCATTGTTCAGAGTAGTATCAACCCCCACTTTACAGCTGGGAAGACGGAGGCTCTGTCACCACACATGCTCTGCTGTCTGCACTGTAGCAGATGCAGGTGTGTGTGTGTGTGTGTGTGCGTGTGTGTGTGTAATTGCTGTTGTGTGAAGTCCTCTCCTTCCCCTGCCTTCCCCTCCCAGGTTTCTAGGCTCATTTCAAATGTCGTCTTCCACCCCCAGGCCCTGCGCATCCCTTCCTGTCAGCAGTGTGCATGGTCAGCCCCACCTTGGGCTTGGCTTTGGTCTGCCCTGTCCCCTCTTCCAGCACAGGACAAGGTGGCCACGTATTAGTCCATTTTCACACTGCTGATAAAGGCATACCTGAGACTGGGTAATTTATAAAGAAAAAGAGGTTTAATGGACTCACAGTTTCACGTGGCTGGGGAGGCCTCACAGTCATGGCAGAAAGCTGAAGGCACATCTTACTTGGCAGCAGACAAGAGAGATTGAGAGCCAAGTAAAAGGGGAAACCCCTTATAAAAACATCAGAGACTTATTCACAACCACGAGAATAGTATGAGAGAAACCACCACCATGATTCAATGATCTCCCACCTGGCCCCTCCCACAACACATGGGAATTCTAGGAGCTGCAATTCAAGATGAGATTTGGGTGGGGACACAGCCAAACCATATCAGGCCATCATCTCTTTCATCCTCCCGTCCATCCTTCTGTCCCTGCACCCCTGAGCTCCACTCCAGCACTGTCCCTAACAAACATTGTTGGCGGGTAACCCTGTGGTGGTCTGTCTCCCTGTGGCTGCAGAAAGAAAAGCTGTCAGCGCAGGCGTCTCTGAAGCGGCACACCTCCCTGAATGACCTCAGCCTGACGAGGGATGAGCAGGAGATCGAGTTCCTGAGGCTGCAGGTGCTGGAGCAGCAGCACGTCATTGACGACCTCTCACTGGTACATCTAGCACAGCTGGCGCGGCTGCCCCTGGCAGGGGTGGCACCAGCTGACATGGGTGTCAGGAACGGGCGTTGGGGCTCAGGGTGATGCTGCTGAGCTGGGTCAGGGTCAGGCAGTGCTGACTTTGGGACTCACCAAGCTCACCCTGGTGTGCACATTCCTGCTTCATTCTGCCACTAAGCAGCCTTGGCTTAAATGAGATCACTGGTACTTGGGGACAGTTTCCATGGCTACCCTTTTCTCACATCTTCTCCCTAGCTTGCTGCGGTTGAGAAGCATCAGTTTTAAGGATGTCTTTTGGCCTTTAGAGACTGGGCATGATCTGTTCCAGAGAAGGCTTTTTGTTTGTTTGTTTGGTTGGTTGGTTGGTTTTTAGCTTAGCAGTTGCAGACTGTGAGTTTAGGCCCACAAACTTGAACCTTATAACCAGACCAGCACCTTACTAAGACTGCCTGTGTGAGTTTTGGACGTGTATATGGGGCGTGCATCTATCAAAGGGGGTTGAGTATGTCCTAAGCGGTGGAGAATTGCATCCAGAGAATTCCACAGCTCTCTGTGAAAGGAACTTCGGCAACAGGCAGAGAACACCTGCAGGGAGCTTTAGTTGGATCTTAGAAGTAGAACGTGTTCTGCTCACCGAAGTGGGTGTGTGATGGTTCCATGCACTGGTTTTCAAAGAATAGAAAAGCTAGTGATCAAAATTCTAGAAAAGGCTTTGATTATAATTTTCATGTTCATTTTGCCTGCCTCCATCTCCCTCTACCTCTTTAACTTCTCTCTTTCTTCCTTTCACCCATCCATCCATCCATCCACCCACCCATCTGTCCACCCATCCATCCATCCACTCACCCATTCTTTCATCCTTCCATCCACTTATCTATGCATACATCTATCCATCCATCCATCTTTGCTTCATTACACAAAAGACTCAACGCAGCTTAGGATGAAAAATATATTTCAGTGAAATAACAATAAAGTCAAAAGGTGGATAATAAACTCTCCCTGTAGCTCTCAGTTCAGAGAAGCAGCCATCACTTGGGCACTTAGAACTTGAACTAGCCATGCCTGGTGCGGATGGGCAGGCCCAGCTCCCTTTGAGAGCCAGTGGCTTTGGTTCGTGAGATGTGAGGCTGGCTGGAAATGCCAACCGTTGTGTTTCCTTCTAGGAGAGAGAACGGCTGTTGCGCTCCAAAAGGCATCGAGGGAAAAGTCTGAAACCGACCAAGGTGAGCCGGCGAGGGTGCACCTGCCCTGCCTTGCCGCTGTGTCACGGATCTGCAGGGCAGATGGGTCGTGGAGTGGGGAGGTTTTACAGAGGGGTCCTGAAGCAGACACACACATCTCTGCATGCCTGATGATGAAAAGCCTGTCATCACCGTCTCTCAAAGCAACATAAATATGGCCGTGTCATGTGACCCAGTTATTGTAATTTATTCATGGAAAACTTCCTGATGTATTCTCCACTTAGGCTTCAGGGTATATTCACCCAAAATTAAAAACATAAATACTTAAACCTTTTGAAGGATTTAAGGGACATTCAGAGTTGGTTTATATGAGAGCATATCCTGTTGTGAAAAAATCAGGAGCTTTGTGTTTTTCTGGAATCATGCAGAACTGTAGTCTTTTTTGGAAAATATAGGTCTTTTGCTATTTCCTAGTAACAGTGTCTGAAGGAGCTGGGCTTATAAAATTCAAATGCCCACAGGGACCAATCTGGAATGTAAAGAGCACACTGGAGCTGATACCAAAAAAAAAAAAAAAAAAAAAAAAAAGCATAGTTTGCCTTTAAACCTGTAAACCTATTTTTGGCTTCCACAAAGACACAGTTCTCCTCTCTATTTTTTTGTTTGTTTGTTTGTTTGTTTGTTTGTTTTTTTAGACAGAGTCTCACTCTGTTGTCCAGGCCAGAGTGCAATGACACCATCTCGGCTCACTGCAAACTCCACCACCCAGGTTTAAATGATTCTCCTGCCTCAGCCTCCCGAGTAGCTGGGACTACAGGCACATGCCACCACGCCGGGCTAAATTTTGTATTTTTAGTTGCGGCAGGGTTTCACCATTTTGGCTAGGCTGGTCTTCTCTCCTTTTTATTGAACACAAGTGCCCCGTTTGGTTTATCTTTTGATCGAGATGTGGTTATAGAGAAATATTTCTCATCTGTAAGGGAAACAGCTGTGCAAATGTGATAGTGAATGGCCAAAGACATGTGGTCTTGGTGTCAGGGTGACAACAGGGAATGGTGGGGACTGTGGCAAACTGGGCCCTGAATCCTGGTTGCTATAAGAAGGTGGACCGATGGCATCAGATAGTCCAGTTTTTCAAGAGAAATATAAATCCTTATGTGTTAGCTTCCTAGGGCTGCCTTAACAAAGTACCACAAAATCAGTGGCTTAGAGCCACAGAAAAAGGCCGGGCACAGTGGCTCATGCCTGTAATTTCAGCACTTTGAAAGGCCGGGGTGGGTGGATCACTTGAGCCCAGGAATTTGAGATCAGCCTGGGCAACACAGCAAGACCCTGTCTCTACAAAAAATTTAAAAAAATAGCTGGATGTGGTGGCACCTGAAGTCCCAGCTACTTTGGAGGCTGAAGCAGGAGGACTGCTTGAGCCCAGGAGGTCAAGGCTGTAGTGAGTCATGATTTTGCCACTGAGCTCCAGCCTCAGTGACAGAGCAAGACCCTGTCTCAAAAAAAAAAAAAAAAAAAAAAAAGGAAAGGAAACGTATTATCTTACAGTTCCAGAGGCCAGAATGCTGAAATTAAGATGTCGGTAGAGCCACGTTCCCTCCCTCTAAAACCTGTAGCAGACCCTTCCTTTCCTCTTCCTAGCTTAGAGTGGTTTCCCAGCAATCTTTGGTGTCCTTGGTTTGCAGCTTGAACTCCAATCTCTGCCTTCATTGTCAGTGACATTCTACCTGTGTGTCTCTGTGGCTTCACGTATAAAGCCACCACTCATGCTGGATTAGGAGTCCACCCTACTCCAACGTGACCTCATGATAATTTAACTACATCTGCGATGATCCTATTTCCAAATAAGTCACATTCTGAGGTACTGGGATTAGGACCTTAACCTGTCTTTTTGGGGGGATACAGTTTAATCCATAACACGTTACTTTATGTGAAATTGAAGGATTTAAATGCTGGATTTTAAATGTCTGTAATTTTAAATGTCCGAATACAGGTTGAACATCCCTAATCCAAAATCCAAAAATCCGAAATCCAAAATGCTCCAAAATCTGAAACTTTCTAAGCACCAACATGAGGCCAGGGAAATTTCACACCTGGCCTCATGTGACAGGTTGCAGTAAAAACACTGTCAAAACTTTGATTCATGCACAAAATTATTTAAAATATTATATACAATTCCCTTCAGGCTATGTATTATATATAAAGTGTATATGAAACAAATGAATTTCATGTTTAGACTTGGGTCCCATCCCCAAGATACCTTATTCTGTTTATGCAAATATTCCAAAATCTGAAAAAACATCCAAAATTCCTTCTGGTTCCAAGCATTTCAGATAAAGGACACTCAGCCTGTAAAATATATACCTGTGGGCCACATAAAATATATCTATGGGTGCAATTTGGCTCCCAGGCTGCCTCCTGGTGGCCTTTACTGCAGCGTTCAGGTAATGCCCTTAGAGTGGCCTGGCTCATTGATGATTTGCTAGGTCCTGGATTCTCAGATGAGTGGGTATTTATACAATCTCATTGAATTCTCACAGCCACCCCATGTAGTTGGTATTATTTTTTCAATTTTACAGCTACAGAAGACATATATATATGAAATATAGAAAAAACTCAGAGAAAAATTAAATTGACAAGGCTGAGTTTCAAACTCAAGTCTGAGACTACAAGGCCCAAGCTTTTCCCACCAAGCCAAGTCGAACACGGGGCAAATTTCTGCACATTGACATTAGAAACTCAGAAATAGGAAGTGGTTTGAGTAGAACTTGTCTATATTTATTTGTTTGTTTGTTTGTTTATTTTATTTTTTATTTATTTACTTATTTTTTTGAGATGGAGTTTTGTTCTTGTTGCCTGGGCTGGAGTGCAATGGCACAATCTCGGCTCATTGCAACCTCTGCCTCCCAGGTTCAAGCGATTCTCCTGCCTCAGCCTCCCAAGTAGCCGAGATTACAGGCCTGTGCCACCATGCCCGGCTAATTTTGTATTTTTAGTAGAGACGGGGTTTCTCCATGTTGGTCAGGCTGGTCTCAAACTCCTGACCTCAGGTGATCCACCCGCCTCAGCCTCCCAAAGTGCTGTGATGACAGGTGTGAGCCACTGCGCCTGGCCTATATTTAAATATATACTTCTATAGAAGACATAGAACCACATTATAGAATATCTGGGAAATAAAAAGTGATCTATCACCGCGGTGTCTCCCCGGCACATTGGTGTTGCTGTTTTAATTCATTTCCCCAGCTGGAACTGCGGTATACACATTTGCACCCTGGATTTTATTTAACATTAGACTGCAAGCCTTTATCCTGTGATAGCTGTCATTGTAAATGTAAATTTTTATGGCTACATAATCTGTTGAGGAGATGGACCATAAACGGGTTTACTGTTCTACTATTGTGGGGCACATTGCTTTCAGCTCCTCAGCCCTATGAATGATGCTGCAATAGCTGTGCTTCTGTTTACACAGACAGCTCTTTCTGGCCCAGCTCTATTTTATTCCCTGACTGTTGAACATGTCATTAAGTGACTGTACCATTATTTAGCTACCCTTTCCCCTACCTTTGGACTTGCTGTTTCTGTAAATGTCGCCACAGCAACCAGCTTTTGTCTGGAAAGCTGTGTCCATAATCAGAATAGTTTCCATGCATAGATTCCCAGAAGTTGAAATGTGGCTCAGAGGGTGAGAAGGCTTTGAGCAGAGACCATCGCGCCCACCCCACCCCACTGCCTCATGGAAGAGTTGCACCATTCTGCACAGCTGCTGGGAGTGTGCGTAACAGCCATTTTCACCATGGGACATATGTTTAAAAGGCACAAATCTAAAGACTGTGCAGTTTGTCCCATTAATGGGATGTGCTGTGGCGTTACACACCCCATAGAGCTTCCACGTGGGGTTTTGAAAAATCCATTGTTGAGCCAAGAATTTATTTTTAAAGTCTATATCAGAATGCCTGGAATTAAACAGAGGTTTCTTTTTCCCCCGTCCCCCATCTTCCTGACTTCTTTCTTTCTTTCTCTTTCTTTCTTTCCTTCTTTCTTTCTTTCTTTCTTTCTTTCTTTCTTTCTTTCTTTCTTTCTCTCTCTCTTTCCTTCCTTCCTTCCTTCCTTCTTCTTTCTTTCTTTTTTCTTTTTCTTTTTTGAGACAGACTTTTTGCTCTTGTTGCCCACACTGGAATGCAATGGCATGATCTTGGCTCGCTGCAATCTCCACCTCCCAGGTTCAAGTGACTCTCCTGCCTCAGCCTCCCAAGTAGCTGAGATTACAGGCATGTGCCACCACGCCTGGCTAATTTTGTATTTTTAGTAGAGACGGGGTTTCACCATGTTGGCCAGGCTGATCTCAAACTCCAGACCTCAAGTGATCCACCTGCCTCAGCCTCCCAAAGTGCTGGGATTACAGGCATGAGCAACTGCAACTGGCCATTCTTCCTGATTTCTGAATGTGTTTATGGGAGGAGAAATTCACAAAGGGTTAGAATTGAATCGTGATTTGCTACATTGCCTGTACAACAGGCAAGGACAGGGGCTGTGTCTGTCCTGCCCACTGTGGCCTGTTCATTGCCTGGCACAGAGTAGGTATTGACTAAATAGTCCCTAAATAGTTGTTGGCTAAATAAGCGAATTGCCTTTACTGGAAAAATGTACTTGTATGACACTGGATTGTTGCAGAAGAACGGTGATGTGTGGTCACTTTAATGAAGATAGTTCCGTGTCATTAGGAGGCCGAATTTGGGGATCTGTGTAGAAACTTTCCTGAGTGGGTTTAGGGTCTTTTCTATTCACTGTTTCCTGGGCCCACCAGCATTTTTTCTTTTTCTCAAGATTCAGTGTAGACTTCCGTGTGGACCAAGTTTTCTCCCATGTTCCTACTTAATCCTGGCATTGTGCAGGGCTGGATTGAATTGATACTTGGATCCATCGGGGCCCAAGCAGGTTTTGTAATCCAGGGTTGCCTTTTAGGCCTAAGAAGCTTCTCTTTCTTCTCTACCACAGGCCACAGGCATTCAGTACACTTGGCTTTCTGTATCTGTGGGTTTCACATCCGTGGATTCAACCAACCTCTGGTTGAAAACCTTCAGGAAAAAAAAATGGATGGTTGCATCTCTACTGAACATATACAGACTTTTTTACCTTTTCTTTTTGTTTTGAGATAGAGACTCACTCTGTTGACCAGGCTGGAGTGCAGTGGTATGCTCTTGGCTCACTGCAACCTCCACCTCCTGGACTTTTTTTTCCTTTTCATTATTCACTAAACAATACAGTCTAAAACTAGAGTCATGCATTCCTAAACAACAGGGACACATTCTGAGAAATGCGTCATTAGGCGACTTTGTCATGCCAACATCATGAAGTATACTTGCACAAACCCAGATGGTCTAGCCTCCTACACACCTAGGCTATTCAGTCTAGCCTGTGGCTTCTAGGCTGCAAGCCTGTGCCGCATGCTACTGTACTGAATACTGTAGGCAGTTGTAATCCAATGGTATTTGTGTATCTAAACATAGAAAATGTACAGTAAAAATACAGTATTATGATCTTATGGGACCGTTGTTGTATACTGTTGAGGATTGAGATGCTGTTATGCTGCACATAGCTGGGTTTACAGGGCATCTGCATTGCATTAGGTACGATATTATAAGTAATCTAGTTAAAGTGTACAAGAGGATGTGCGTAGGTTATATGCAAGCACTACACCAATTTGTATAAGGGGCTTGAGCAGCCATGGATTTTAGTATTCGTGGGAGGTTCTAGAACCAGTCCCCCATGGATACCGCAGGATGACTAGACTAGTTTCTTTTTCCCCTGAAATGCCCCCATCACTCTCTGTCCATCACACATGGAAGTGTTTTAACACTTTGCCAAAGGCTTTGCTTGACAGAGTACTGTGGTGAATGCATTGAAAGTTCCAGAACTTTCCAGAAATCTGACAGCCCCATCCCTGCTCCCCAGCTCCTGACTTTCTGTCAGAAAGACCCTAGCAAACCTCCCTGGACTCCCTGCAGGAGGGTGCCTCCAGTCCACTCCCACACCCCAGCTTGCAGAAGATGCAGTCAGGGCAGAGCCTTGCAGAAGATGCAGTCAGGGCAAAGCAGAGGGTGTCCACCTTTGTCTTCCCGGAGCGTTTGTGTCCCTGAGGGCCATGACTCTGTCTTACTGGGCCTGTCCAACAGTCCCCTTATGGGATCTCCTCCAGGGACAAGATTGGTGTCGATCGTCTCATTTCCCAGGGAGCCTGCTGGTTCAGCGTGGGCTCACGTTAGCCCCAAAGGAGAGGTTGGGGGAGAAGGATCCTGAGTGGTTCCTCGGACTGTGCCCTGGGGACTGGGGTAGGGGGCTTGCTCAGGACCTGGGCCTCTGGCCATGTGGCAGTAAATTGTGTTGCAGGCTGTTGGAACTTGCACAGAAGCTATATCATCACAGAGTTCTAAGCATATGCATAATGGCTAAAAATCAGTACAGTTTATGCACACACCTTGGTTGAAAGAAGGATCCATCATTTTGGATAAGGTTGGGAAATTGTAGCCCCAAGCAGTATGGGAGTCAGACCCTAGCTACTAGCTGGATGGGATTGGCCAAGTCATCTAAACTCTCAGAACCTCAGTTTGATTCTTAAAATGAACATTATATCCATGGGATCTAAGGAAGCTTCTGGTTCTTTGCTTGGTGCATAGCAGGTTATCAGGAAGTCAGAGTATCTCCTTCTTCCTTTACCTTATAGCTCAATAACTTTCCTTTGGAGGGCCTGTGAAATGCAGATTCCCAGGCCATGCCCACACCCTGCCTCCCCCACTAATTTATAATAGTGAGGTGGGATCTCAATGCCCTTTGCAGTAATCATCCTTTAAGGGAGGGCTGGGGACTGTGCTGGGAACCATCAAAGCACCATTGGAAGGAGAGGCCCTTTCTTGGGCCAGTGCTTCAGTGCTGTGTCCCCTCCTCCCCAAATGACTTTGGGTCTGCTGTTGCCAGGGGTTGGAGGATGCCTGAGGTCTGGCGGGCCATTTTTGTCAGTGGCTCTTGCATCCATTCTGATGGGACCTATCAAAACATGCAGGACCTATCTAAACTTTACTCCTAGCCCCACGCCCCTGAGGCCAAGCCTGCTGCCTGCTGGAGGGAAGGACACCCCTGAGGCCAAGCCTGCTGCCTGGTGGAGGGAAGGACACCCCTGAGGCCAAGCCTGCTGCCTGCTGGAGGGAAGGACAGACACTGGCAGCTGGTTGTACAGTACCTTTGCCTGCCTAGGAAGCTCAAGCACTTTTTTTTTTTTTGAAGACAGAGTTTCTCTCTGTCGCCCAGGTTGGAGTGTAGTGGCGCGATGGATCTCAGCTCACTGCAACCTCCGCCTCCCGGGTTCAACCAATTCTCGTGCCTCAGCCTCCTGAGTAGCTGGGAGTGTGCCACCAGGCCTGGCTAATTTTTTTTGTATTTTTAGTAGAGACAGGGTTTCACCATATTGGCCAGGCTGGTCTCGAACTCCTGACCTCAAGTGACCTGCCTGCCTCGGCCTCCCAAAGTCAAACATTTTTTCATCATGTGCATGCATTTTTCATTTGCAAGTTTTGCCAAAGCTACCCATTTTTTCCTTCATGGTTGTTTGCAGTCGATCTTATTCCTAGGCTGCCTTCCCCATGGATGTCACCAGTCTGTGAGCTCATGAGGGCTGGATGGTCCCCTGGGATCCAGCTACTCGAAGCTGCTGGCACAGTGCCCTGCACTCAGAGGGGCTAATAGTAGTGACTGCGTGAAACCAGTGGCTACTTCATGTCTGTTTACAGGGCTGGCCTCGGTTGGTGTGTAACTGTGGGCCCTTTGCTGGGAGGGGCGAGGGCTTGTTCCCTTCTGGCTCAGCAGTGTCCCTGTCACCTGGTCCCTCCTCCACAGCAGCCATCAGGACTCATTTCATGCAGCTCTGATCAAAGGTAAAGAGGGCATGGGCAGCAGGACTTTGTCCCAGCCTCGCCAGCTGAGTAGCTGATGTAAATCAAACAGTCTCTGAGGCAGCTCTCAATCAATTTAGAAGTTTATTTTACTAAGGTTAAGAATGTACCCTGGAGACAGATCTGAGCCTTTCTCCAAAGATGATTTTGAGGGGTTCAATATTTAAAGGGGAAAAGCGGGCTGGAGGGGAAAGAGGGGGTGTTTGGTCACATGACTGAATCCACAGGTTGTGAGAGAAAAGGAGCAGGTAGGGGAATAGTCCAAATTATGTAATTGTCTTGTGCTCAGTAAATCAACACTTTACATAAGATAAGGTGAACATGGAGCAGCTACCTGTAGAGATGCTTAACCTTTTATCTGCAGCTCTCTGCTTAGGAACAAAAGGAAAGGCAGCTTCTTGCATGACTCAGCTTTCAGCTTAAGTTTTTCTTTTTGGTGGAGTGAACTGGGGTTCAGAGTTTTTATTTTCCTTTCACAGCGGGCTCTGTGCCAGAAGCATGGGAGGCCCCTCTGAGCATTGCTCCATGTCCCACCTGCTGGGGGCCCTTTGGTAAAGGACTCGGGGATAGGACACTGGGGTGATTATGAAGAGACGGGGGCTGTGTCCTGGACCACACGCAGGCATCTCAGCAGACAAGCACACACACCATCTGTGCCGGTCCTGGAGGTACCGCCAGAGGAGCTGCAGCTGGTGTGGGTAGAGCAGAGCTCAGGAGCCTGACCTGGCCACAGAGGCCAGCTGGGTACCTTGTCCAGGGTAGCAAACACCAAGGGGACATCCAACTCCCATTTGCAGACTTGGGAAGGGACAGGTGCCATTACCTATGGTGGTTCTAGGTAATTTGTTCACACAGGGCAGGAAACCCCAGCGCCAGGAGTGAGCAGGGTGGTGAGTCCTGGTCTCAGGGAGAAGCTGCTGCAGAGGCTGGGTCTGTAGGTGCCTGGCCTCCTGCCTGGTTTCAGGAGGTGACTTCAGGCCCCGTGGGGAGGGGCTTGAGGCAAAGGTTCCAGATTGCAGCCCCGCCCCTCCAGGCCCCTCTGTCTCAAGTCTACACTGCCTGGGGTCAGGCCCAGCTGTCTTAGGTCTGCACTGCCTGGCCGGGTGGTGCCTCATTAGGAAACATGGCTTAAAGGGTAGTCGGCACTAAATTAAGTAGCACAATCCAGTCACTCAGTTCATCTGATGGAAACTTCCAAAGGAATAGAGCATCATGCATTGTTGAAGTTGAAACATACATGAACTTTGCTATGTACATTTCTTCTTTTATGAATTGTCCATTGCCCTTTAATATTGCTTTGGTATCTGTCAAAGTACAGACGTTTTACTTTTTTGTGGTAAAGTCTGTCCATTTTTTCTGCCGCATGAGAGTTTTTGCTTTTGATATTATGTCTGGTGACGCTTCTCCGAGAGATGGAAGACTCTCAGAGACATCCCTTCTGGGCAGGTGAATCTGAAGACTTTGATCTAGTTAAAAAAATCAGTTTTTCTATTAAATAATGGTTTGTTTTGGCCTATAAAAATGGTAAAACGCTGACAAAATGATGGTAGAGAAGCCAATGAATTTGGCAAGTCTAGGGTGCCTATGAGGTTGTCGGGGAAGAGCAGATAAATTTCCCAAACACATGAGGACAGAGGCAGCTCCTCGGTTTAGGTCCTGAGGGAGAATCTATCGTGGCGTTGCCATTGCTAGTGCTGCCCCGGGGGCCTTGCGATTGTCTGGGGACCCAGGGCCTGTGCCATGGTGTTGACAACAGGCTCTCGGCTCAGGGAGGACAGGATCTGGGAGGAAGGTCCCCAGAGAATAAACTGGTTCGGAAGCTGTCCTCCGTAACGAATGCACCCTAGCCCGCCCCTGGAAACCTCTCCCTTCAGCCCGCGGTTGGCATGGCCAGCATCTGGGCTCTGCCCTGGAGCTGGCTTCCCTTTTACTGAAGGTGCGTCTTCTGGCGCACTCCTGTTCTCGGGACCCTGCAGCAGACGGGTCCACAGGAAGCCGTGGAGATGCTAGGGCGGGTGTGTTAGAGGAAAGGGGAGTGCGTGGGGAGAGAATTGGTGCTTTTTCCTCGGACTGGAGGAAGCCCTGAAAATGGATGCCGACGAGGTGGCTTTTGCCTAAGCCCACGCACAGGGGCTGGTGTGTCTGCAGCATCACGCCACCATGGAATATGTCCTCTTTGTGCTGTACTTCTCTTTCTTCCTGTGTCTCTGCGCCCTGGTGTGCCTGTACTTCTCTGGCTGCCAGGAGATGACCTATAAGCATGAAGGTAGGCAGCTGGTTCAGGGTTTTGTGTTTTGAGGTTCTCTGGCAGTCCCTGGCTGTGGCCGACCGATGCTCCTGCCTGTGACAGGTGGCTCTGTTGAAAATGATAGGAAGGTAAGAAGACAGGTGGCTGAGAGAGACTGGATCCGGTTGGGGGGCTATTTGTTTTGGGGGTACCTCCTCTTTTTCCCTCTGCTTCATCTGACCCGCTAAAGAAGAGCACCTCTGTATATGCAAAGTGTAAATGGAGGAGACATGTTTACTCTTCATTCATTTTGCCAAAACTGAATCTTTTTTTTTTTTTTTTTTTTTTTTTTTTTGAGACAGGATCTTGCCCTGTCACCCAGGCTGGAGTGCAGTGGCACAATCACAGCTCACTGCAGCCCCAACCTCCCAGGCTCAAGTAATCTTTCCACCTCAGCCTCCCAAGTAGCTGGGACTACAGGCATCAGCCACCATACTCGGCTAACTTTTTAAATAACTTTTTGTAGAGATGGATTCTCACTATGTGGCCCAGGTTGATCTTGAACTCCTGGGCTCAAGCGATCTTTCTGCCTCAGCCTCCCAAAGTGCTGGGATTACAGGCATGAGCCACTGTGCCCGGCCAAAACTGAATCTTAATCTGAATCTGGATTCATCTGTAGAAACGAGTCAACAAGGAGAGGCTTTGGTTGCAAGGAACATGGAAGGCTAGAGGAATTACCTTTTTATTCAGTAGATGGGCTCAGAATGAGCAAATGGTGGACATTTTTGCTCCTAATGTATCTCTTGTGAGGAAAAACCTAGAGACTCTTAGAAGAGTGGAGACACAAAAAAATGAAGTTTCTTTCATGTTTGCCATTTTTTTTAAAGCCCACTATGTGCCAATCATGAGAGGAAACAATGTTTTCTGAGCGGTTCTCCCCTCATCCCTTGAGAAGCAGGTGGTGAATTATTTCCTGCATTTTTTGAAAATGCAGTGCAAAACCAGTTGCATTGCCTTCAAGGAAGACAGCCACTGTGTTTTTACTTTAAACATTAATATATCATTTCTATTTTTTTATTAATAAAGGCATAAATATATTGAGAAATCGAGTACATGTAGGCTTACTGCATAATATAATCACTCAACAAAACTTTTCTCTAAAGGAAACAAACTAACCCAGTGTTATAAAATGTTATAAACACTAACCCAGTGTTATGAAATGTTATAAAAAAATGTTAAGGCTGGGCGTGGTGGCTCACACCTGTGATCCCAGCCCTTTGGGAGGTCAAGGTAGACGGATCACTTGAGGTCAAGGGTTCGACACCAGCCTGGCTAACATGGTGAAACCTTGTCACTACTTAAGAAAAATATATATATACAAAAATTAGCCAGATGTGGTGGCACGCACCTGTAATCCCAGCTACTTGGGAGGCTGAAGCAGAAGAATCGCTTGAACTTGGGAGACGGAAGTTGTAGTAAGTTGAGATTGCACCACTGCTCTCCAGCCTGGGCGACAGAAGGAGATTCTGTCTCAAAAAAAAAAAAAAAAAAAAAAAAAGTTAAAAAAATTTTAAAAATACCCAGCATAAAAACCTGAGGGGTTGGGTCCCAGACAACTCATTGCTGCTATGGGAACTCTGTGTGTGCCGTGCCTGGCTGTGGATTCCTCTGCATTGCTGCAGGATTCAAATTGGACTGCCCTTTTGTGTTTGGTTTCTGCTCTAAGAGCTGCTTCCTCTTTCCCTCAAAGCAGCATAGTTCTGTGGAGTCTTGGTCTCTGGGGCCATATGATATGATACTGTCGGGGGCTCCACTGGGTCTGGAGTTAGGCTGTTTGCGAAGGTTGCTCTACGTTAAACACAGGCGGCAACATCGGTAGTTAATGCCCTGTATTAGGGCTTGGGAGTTGAGTCCTTAACTAGCAGTCCTGTAGGGTCTTCGGCAGCATTGGTAGTTAATGCCCTGTATTAGGGCTTGGGAGTTGAGTCCTTAACTAGCAGTCCTGTAGGGTCTTCGGCAGCATTGGTAGTTAATGCCCTGTATTAGGGTTTGAGAGTTGAGTCTTTAACTGGTAGTCCTGCAGAGCCTTCACAATGGATCGTCCTAGGTAATTGAGCATTGAGTCGTTGCCCCCAGGAGGGTCCCTGATGCTGACGTGGATGGTCACAGCCCAGCAGTGTGTTCTAAATGTTTGGAAAGTGTGTAACTTGATGATGCTTCCTGGGCTACAGCAACAAACAGACTCATCCCCAAAGGTCTTGCAATTAGCAGTGTTTACAAGAAATAAGGTCAGCTCAGTGGCTGCTCAGAAAAATGTGGGACGTGGAGCTCAGGGGGGTGACCTGTGTGTGCAGAAGAGCTTGAGTGAACCTGGAGCTCAGGGGGGTGACCTGTGTGTGCAGAAGAGCTTGAGTGAACCTGGAGCTCAGGGGGTGACCTGTGTGTGTGCAGAAGAGCTTGGGTGAACCTGGAGCTCAGGGGGGTGACCTGTGTGTGCAGAAGAGCTTGAGGGCTGCAGATGCATCACTCCCGTGGGTGCCATTGTCACCATGGGATGTCACTACCACTGCTCTCTAGAGCTCGTTGGAAGAGTCCATGATGCCTGAAGTCGGGTGGGGTTCTCATCCAGAGGGGAGATTTGAGTAGATGATTGTCTCCAGCCTCTGCAAGGAGAGAAATGACATTGAAGTCGATGGTGCCCATAGTCCTCACTTACCTGCCAGTGAGACTCATCTGGGGCATGTAACCACATGGTGCCCAACTGATGCCAGCTGTGTGAATGAATGGAAAGGGTGTCATGTGCAAAACAAAATCTGTTTGTGGATAGACAAACTAGTGTGGCTTTGAGTTCGTTAACACTGGGATACAGTCGAGAATAAAAGGGCCAACCCCCTGCCTTCATGGAGCTTCCATTTCAAGGGGTAGGGGGAAGACCGTCAGTAAACACAATAGCTTGCCAGATCTTACATCAGCGGGGAGATGTGCTATGGAAAGGAATAAAGAAGGAGGCCCCAGAGGCTGGGGTGGGGATGAAGCAGGAGGGACCTGGGCATGGTGGCCAGGAAGCCTTTTCTCATATGGTTGCATTTGTGCAGAGACCTAAGGGAATCTAGGGAAGGAGCCATGTGGATTCGCGGGAAGAGCGTCTCGGAGCGCAAAGGCCCCATGGCAGGTGTGTGTGGGGTGCAGGAGCCTGGAGCGGAGGAGGAGAGGAGAGGAGGAGAGGGAGGGATGATGCCAGGGCAGGATGGGAGGTAGATCCTGTAGGGCCTCGCAGACCACTTGTAGCCTGCCTGGGTGTTGGTGGTTTTAATAATTCCAGAGAGAGAGATATTGGTGGCTGGGACCAAGATGAAGGTCCCAATGGAGAGAGGGGGAGAGAGGGCTGGATTTTGAGTTGAAGGTGAAGCCAACAGGGTTTCTCCCAGGGAGGGCAGGCATGAGAGGTGGAGAAGACAGGGGAGGACTCCTGGGATTGGGGCCTGGGCAACTGAAGCATGAGCTGCTGCTGCTGGACTCAGGTTAGATTGCGGGAGGTGCGGTGTTGGGGGTAAGTCACTGCCCACTAGGATTCCACAATGCCATAAAGGATGCAGCTGACGTATGAGTCTGGAGTTCGGGGGAGAGTCATATTCCCCATGCAAATTAAAAAGCAAGGAGGAATGTGGGAGGCGGGATGCAGTGCGTGGAAAGACAGGTGCCAAATGCAAGAACGTTCTGGGTGACGTGTGGTGGTGGGTGCCTCCTTTGCAGCACCTTCAGAAACTGTGTAAGGTGACAAGGGTGTCCCTGCATCTTCTTCCTTGCCTTATGTCTGAATTATTTCCTAATCACATTATTAACTCTGGTGCCAGTCACATTTTTCTCACATTTACAGATATCTGGGTAAAACACTCAGGCTGGGAGGGGCCCTTAGTATGTCGGGAGTGCCTGGGTTTTCTCTGTGGGTTGGGGGAGCTCTGGGTGAAGTCATGTTTTGGATGAGCCAGCAGAGCCTCGGGCTGGGCTCTGGAATTCAGTTTTGATTCATTCTTCATGGTCTGAAAGGCATTCATTGATTGTAAAAACAAATAAAAATCCTTGTCGGGGGCTGTTTGGGAAAAAAAAAACCCAAAAAAGCTATGTTCCTAAAATAAGAGACATTGATCTGGTGATTGTGCGTCGAGGTCTGCAGCCCCTAGGGGATGCAAGCTTCTTGGGGCAGGGACCTGGCCTGGTTATGATCCTATTGTATTCCCCAGGCCTGCCCCATGTCTGGCCCATAGAAGGAGCTTTGCCAGTGTTTTCTGAGTGAATGAATCGATAGACAGATGAATGAAGCCCCATATCCTATGATATTTGGAGTGGGAGAAGTGCCAGCAGGGCAACTCAGAGGCCGGCACATAGAGCCTTACAATTTGCCTCTGGATCTGAGTGATGGTCGTGTGAAGGTCTATTACATGATTCCTTCTCATTCTGTGAATCTTCCCAGTTTTCTATAATAAAAAGTTAAGCAGAGATTGCCTCTAAGTGTGGGTCTGGCCAGGACTTGGGCCACACATTTGCCACACTAGTCAGAGTACTAGGACTATGGCTGGGCTCTCCACTCCTTCGAGCTGTTGCCCCCTCTGCTGTCCATATTCATCCAGTTCTTCTCCTTAGAACTGAGCATCTCCCTGGGCCCTGTCCCCCTTCTCCTTGGTACAGCCAGTGCGCTGCTCATGGAGCGTGACGGAGTGCTGGGCTGCTTTCTGGGCACAGGGCATGCATGGCCCCCTTTTGTGCTCACAGGTGAGGTGGCTTCTCAATCCATTTGCTAGAGAAGGAGGCTGGTGCTCCAGGGGCCAAGTGGTTTGCACAGGTCTACAGCTGGAGAGCCAGAGCCAGGACCAGGGCCAGACTAGCTCACTCAGGCTGTAAACCCTAGGGTCATCTGCCACCTGCTGCCACATTTTATCCCACCCAGTCAGTTACGAAGCCCACCAACCGCATCTTGTGATGCCCCAGTGGCCCAAATATCAATCATCACCCCCCTGCACTGGCATGCCCACGACCAGGGACTGGTAGACTCTGGCAATCCTCAGTCGTTGCTAACATCATACAAATTGCGTTTTACAGAAGCATGTTGTGGAGACATTTTTTGGATTTGATGAGGAGTCTGTGGACTCAGAAACGTTGTCCGAAACATCCTACAACACAGACAGGACAGACAGGACCCCAGCCACGCCCGAAGAAGACTTGGACGATGTAAGCAAACCTGCAGAGAGGGCGGGACCTCACCCCAGATGCTCTCGGGGCGGCACCTCCTGCTTTTGATAGTTGCAAGTTTCGCTCCCTTGCCTATAGTTCTGAACCCCAGATGACCGGTTCCTACCAGTGCATTATCAAAGCCAATGGTGTGAAGGGAAGGCGGCCCCCACAGCTGTGGGCTCCATGAATGGCAATGGGAGGGCAGCACGTGGGGACCCTTCCTTTCCCCAGCACTGATTTCCCCACCAAGGAAATCTGTGGCTGCCAAGTTCAAGCTGAGTCATTGAGGGATGTTGCCTTGGGTTTCCTCACCATTTGCAATTAAAACTGCTGCGTAATGGTCCCTCCCTGGTCCCCACGCATGTGTGCACACACGCACACACCACCGGGCAGAAACAGCATCATTGCTTTCTTGACTAAAATAAAGCATGTAATCCAAAAATATATAAAGAAGAAGGTGAAGAGCCCTGAAGTCCCATCACCCCAAGGTCACCACCTCACCCTGTCCTGACCACCTGTGCCCATCTGGGTGCATAGCCAGGTTCTTGAGCAAGGTGGATTCGCGACGGGGCAAAGACCAGCTTCGTTCTCACTCACCTTCCCCAGGTGAATTCTTTCAGGAGTGCTGATTACATCTCAGGCAGACCTTGTGGGCTTCCATGCCTTCCAGTGATGGGAATAATCACATTTGATTAATTTCCTAAACAGCAGACTTCATTCAGCGCAGACCTTCCCCTTGCTCCCCACCAGGGCCTGCGTCGGGCTTGGCTGCTGTTTCCCTACCTTGCTCTTCTGCCTCTTCCCATGCAGGCCCCTGGTGGCTTTTTCTGAGCCCAGGGAAGGGCAAGAGTGGGAAGGGGGTGCGGATATGCCAGGGCAGCTGGCTCTCAGGGCAGTGCCCTCCGGCAGGGGCAGGTGGATCGCGCTGCCTCGCAGGGGAGCACTTCTCCAGGTCTCCACAAGCTCCCCTTGCTGTGCTGTACCCCACAGCTTCCTGGTGAGGGACTGGGCACTGCAGCTCCTTGCGCCCCCACATCCTGAGACTCTGAATGGTCCGCCTCCCACACACCCCTGCTTGTTGTCCTTGTCCCCTCCTGGTGGCCTTTTCTGTGGAGTCCCATCTGGAATGACTTCTAGGCTGGTTTCCTCCCATGGGTCTATTTGCCATAGGAAAATATGGCACATGCTATAGGCGCTGGCACATTCAACCCCAAGGTGGCCCTCTCTTTGCTCTTCCATCTTGTGCCAAAACTCTAGGGGACACGTGTCACCTCTGCAGGTCATCCCCTGGACATCCTTTCTCACGCTGGGAGAGACACACCATCCTCCCCGTCAGCCCACCAGCCTCAGCCCAAGTGCCGGCTGGAGGGAGGGGCCAGGCCAGTGCTGGAGACACACAACAGTCCATCAGCCTGTCCTGCACAGGGGTCTGGACTAGGCTACTCAGCCTTTAGGGTCTTGTTCTCAGCCATGGGCCTTTTATGTTTAACTTAAAACAGGATGCGTGATTTTCAGTTTGCTTTTTCCCAGCCAGTGATATGTAATAGGCATCTTTCAGCACCAGAACATGGGATTGCCTCATCCTCTCTCATGGCCATGTGGGGCTTTCCCATGGATGAGCAGCACGCACTGATGAGGGATTTATGCTGTGTCGTTTTCCACACCTGTGAACCATGCATGGAGCTCCTTCGTATTTGTGTCTTTACACGCTTATGTGGCCATTTTTTTTTTTTTTTTGGAGACGGAGTCTAGCTCTGTCGCCCAGGCTGGAGTGCAGTGGCATGATCTCGGCTTACTGCAACCTCCACCTCCCAGGCTCAAGGAATTCTCCTGCCTCAGCCTCCCAAGTAGCTGGAATTACAGGTGCCCACCACCATAACCAGCTAATTTTTGTATTTTAGTAGAGATGGAGTTTTGCCATGTTGGCCAGGCTGGTCTCGAACTCCTGACCTCAGGTGATCTGCCTCAGCCTCCCAAAGTGCTGGGATTACAGGCGTGAGCCACCATGCCCGGCCATCTCTTTAGGATAAATTCCCAGAATGGGAGGTGCTGGGTGGGAGGGGACACCCTTTACGATGGAGACCTTTGCTTCTGGAGTTGGGGCTGGTTCCATGGTACCAGCCCTTTCTCTCCCACCTGCTCCCACATAACTCAAGTGATTCCTGTGGGTGGGAGCTCCTGGGAGGAGTGCTGATGGCTGAGGAGGTGCCTCCTCCTGGCAGCCCTTTCCTCCAATGCCCTAGTTGCTTCCTGGCAATGCGAGGTTCCTTAAGCACCTGTTGGCAGCACTGTGAGATGTGGCCGTTTGATGTCTAAGTTGACCCTGGCACTCAAAGCCACAGCAAGTGTTTATGTTTATTATTAAAATCAATCATAAATCATTTATTATTGTAATTATGCACTTGATTATTTGTTTTCTTCTCCATTATGGGAAGGCCACAGCCCGAGAGGAGGCTGACCTGCGCTTCTGCCAGCTGACCCGGGAGTACCAGGCCCTGCAACGCGCCTATGCCCTGCTCCAGGAGCAGGTGGGAGGCACGCTGGACGCTGAGCGGGAGGCCCGGGTGAGTGCAGCCAGCCTCAGGGCTCGAGGGAGGGGCCGAAGGCCAGGTCATGTAGGTCCTTTCCAGAAGCGTGACATACCCTGGCTTGGACACTCAGAGGGGATTCTGAGAGGTGGTGGGGAACCCATAGCAAGGTCTCTGCTGCGGTGACATTCTAGATCCCTCTCTGCATCCTCGGTGTGATGGCAGGTGCTCTGGAACATTGAGCTGTTAGAGGAAGCAACGCTACACATCACCTGTGCCGTCTGTTTGGAGGAGAGCACGTGTTCAGAATTTACGACTAAGTGATGAAATCACAGACTTGGCTGGCTTGCAGGCTTCAGGCTCCGCTCCCTCCAGGGCTGCCAGCCCCCCGCCCTCCAGGACATCCACCAGAACACTTGCGGGGACTCTCAGGGTGCTCCCCAGCCACCAAGGCACTCTGGGCCCTGTGACCACCTCAGTCCAGGCCACGCCATTCCTCAGGCTGGGCTGAGCTCTGCCTTCTGGAAACTTCCACCCACTGGCCCTTCTCCCATCTTCGGGAGTCACATAGACTGGGGCCTGCTCTCCCTTCCTCCTGGGAGTGCGGAGGACTCCCGGAGAGCACACACTGGTGGTTCCCTGCATCCCCTCCCCCATCTCACCCCCACACTGGCCCCCTGAAGCAGGAGGAATTAACCCGATCTTCCGAATGAGGAAACAGGCTCAGAACTGAGCAACTTGCCCCCAAATACCCAGATGATGCTGAACAGAGCTGGGAGTCGAGGCCAGGTTTCTCGGACTCAGGGCCTGTGCTCTTTCTCAGAGCCCTGTTTGGGAATTCCACAAATGGATGGATTTTGGTAGTCTTAAAGGCGATGGGCCAGAATGGGGCATTGCCTGGCAAATCTGATGGCAAAGGCAGAGAGGAGAGGCCACGCCCATGTAGAGTTTGTTCCAGGGGCAGCAGTGGCCCTGTAGCGGGGAGCCAGGAGTAAGGGGGAGTGAGGTCAGCAGGGAGGCAAGCTTCTTGTCCCACCATAAAAGGCCCAGTCTTTGTCATCTAGGTCAGAGGAGGGAAACTGTGAGGCTTTGTGTGGGCTGAATAATTTTTGTTTCGCTTTTTAAATTTCATCTACTTGCCAACATTTAAAAGTCAAGAGATTCTATAGAGAAATCCAGGTTCCTGACCTCTCTTGAAAGGTCAGAACATCTGGCAGCAACAGGCGTCCCATTTCTTGTGGCTGCTGCTGGGTGGCAGTGTCTCCCTGAGATGGGACATGTGCCTCTGGCTTGCCACAGTCCCCACCACTCCCTGTTACCCCACACCCAGTTGACTTCCCTTATTTATATGACTTTCTTGGTGCTTGAAGTATTTTGCTTTGCAGCCCCTGCTGCAGGTGATAAGGGGCCTGGGCCAGGGGCTATGCAATTGTGCAAGCATGTTGAAGTCTGATGACGGCTGAATGAGCTTCAGGTTCAGTAAGGATTGGACTTGGTCAGAGAGCTGGGCCTGGGCCCCCAGTGTGGCTGGCTTCTGGCTCACTCACCCCCTTCAAAAACAGGGTCCCTTCTCCAGGCTTCATTTTCCTTGCCTGTAAA